>NC_056726.1:910175672-910250672 GCF_019279795.1 Protopterus annectens
AGGTACTTTTACAGCCTCTCCAGTTGTTGCAGGTGTCTAGTAAGGTACATGCCAAATGGGCCATTGTACTCAATGACTGGCCTAATGAGGGAAGAGTAGAGGGAGACAATGACCTCTTTCTTCCTGGATGCAGCACCCTTAGTAATGAGATGTGCCACATAGAAGGACTTTCTGACCACAGTGGCATGGTGGTGGTCAGCAGAGATGTTTCTGTCAATCTGTGTTCCAAGTTCTCTTATAATGACTTCTGTATTCAGTGGACTACCATCGATGTGGTGATTCATGGGAACCAAGTTGTTCCCAAAGGGGATGGTGACACATTTTTTAGCATTGAGCTTAAGTCCATGGTTCTAACAACAGTCATAGGTCTCAGTGAGGCCTTTCTGCAGCATGTCAACATCACTTTGGGAGGTAATAATAACACCCACCTTGCAGTCATCTGCAAACATTTTTAGCCAGAGTCCCTTCGTGTTGGCCTAATTTTCGGAGGCGTAGATACTGAACATGAGGGGACCAGGACCAGACCCTGTGGTACTCCACTCGTGAGTGGTCGACAGTCTGACATGGACTCTGCTGCTTTCACACTGTGGGTTCTATCTGTGAGCCAGTTTACAATCCATCTAGTGATATAGGGTTGATGCCTATCTGAGTGTGTTTGTCTATGATTCCTGAGTGGGGAATGGTATCAAAGGATTAGAAGCCTTGCCTATCTTGTTATTTATTCAATACTGTTACATAGTTATTTCACATGGTGCAGAGCTTATAGGGCTGCAGAGTGTCTACAGCTACCTCTACAGTGGATGACAACAGTGGGCCTTGTAAAGTGGACATTGGGATGTGTACTGGGTAGACCACAACAAAGAATAACAAAACCCACCCCCCAATGGATATGGTTCCCACCCAAACACACACACAGGATACTGGTTTTGCACACACAGTTGTCATAACTGAGATTATAACCTCTAGCTATTGAGTTGTCACTACTACAGTGTTATGCATTTATTGCATGTGCAACAGAGCTTATAGGGTGGCGGGTGTCTCAAGGTACTTCTAAGGTGAGGAACATCACCAGCCCTTCTAAAGTATGGCAATGAGAGGTGTACTGGGTGAGAAAGACCACAAAATACTTTAACCTACAGATATACACACTTACAAACACAAATACACTCATGCACACATTTGCCAGGACTGAGATTAGAACCCTAGCCTAACCATTTATTTGTATTATAGTGTTATGCAGTTATTGGACACACCACTGAACTTAGAGGACTGAGGGCTGCCCACCTGTCCAGCTTACCGGCAGAAATGGATATTGACATCTGGACAGTGTGTACAACTCTCACCATAGGTGTAGCTGACATGCAAAATAGTTGGCATTGCAATTCTTGGAACATGGACCTGTCTACCACAGTACTGTATCTAGGTCACTAAGACACAACAGCCGGGAGTAAGTGCTAGCCACATCCTGACAGTATTTCCCACGCATATACATAGATCATTGACCCCTGCATATTGTGGACATGCAACAAGTTATCATGTTGACTGGACAGCCCTGGCAATGTGTGCTCTGCTGCTATTACCCTACATACTTACATGGTACTGGATTTCTATGGTAATATGGGTGTGGGGGGGCACACCTGTCAACTGTACACATTTGCACATACTGTGCTGATATTGGCTTTACATTTTGGTTCCATCTAGCATAGTATTGTGTCCTATCTTGGAGAACAGAGGCATATCACTATAGACCACAGGTTAGATTGTAATAGCATACAATTGAGTTTCAGACTTCTTACCCTTCAGAACCTTACTGCAACTGCAAGGCCTCCTGTGATATCACTGTGTAAGTCTGTAGGGGGGTATTCCATCATTGTTGCCATTTGTGGGACTTTGCCAGACCCTTCTTTATGGTTTTCTATGGCTGAATTGCTGAGTGAGTCAGAGGGTTGAGTATGGGATCCCCACATTGACATCCATGCATGTGACTTATGACCCTCACCTTAGTTGACCCCCCACATATACTGCAGTGGGATTTGTCACCTGGGATGATACTGCATAGTTCATGGAAGCCAGTATTTGGGCAGACGTTTCCTGGTGCCCCACATAGCTGTCAGTTGTCTGGTGCTACTCCAGTGGGCCACCCCATTCCCTTGCATGCATGCAGCGATACCATAGATATGCTACCAGAACATACTACTCCATTCATTTATTGTTTAGAAGACTGACTTACCTTGTGCCTGCAGCAGTTGTGGGGATGGTAGGTGAGGACTGACTCTTGTCGGATGGGGTTCCTATTATCTGATTGAATGTTTAGGTTAGCAAATACCTAAATGTTGATCTGGTATTAGCAAAAGCAAAAAAATGCAAACAGCCGATTTAACACAGGGAAAGAATTCCCTTGGCTGGTATGTGGATTTTGCCCCTTTCCCCACTGTAAAGTGATGTCGGAGTTGGTATATTTAATTAGGTGGGGTGTGTGGGCCACAGTCCCCCACATAAGGGGGTGTGGGGGTAAAGCCCCCCACTTCATTTTGGTTTAATTTTTTATTTTTTTTTGCGGTTGACGGAATTCATTCCCTATGTTAAATTGACCGTTCTCTGTTTTAATTTTTCGATATTACCAGTTCGACGTTTAGGTATTCGCTAACCTAAACATTCAGTTGGGTAATATAGCCGCATTGGATGTACACAGTCACTGCCTATATATGGTAAGCTACAGGTAGTGTGATGTGTGTGGCATCTATTTTACTGTGTGTGTGAGTCAGAGAGAGGCGTCAATCCTTGGGTCCCTACAGTGTCAGTGTGTGTGCTACGTGTTGCCTCTTTGTCAAGGCCTGGGCATACTGGTCATGCCTCCATCTGCCTACAGGAGCAGGCTCAGCGGCTTCCTCCTCTGAGTCCCTCTGTGCCTGTGGGGATCTTGGCAATGGTGGGGCGGGCTGTGTGCCTCTTCCCCTTGCTGTTCCTGTTGCAACTGTTTCAGCAGGATCATATTTTTAGCATGGCACATGTATTCACATGTGGCTGGAGAGTACAGCAGGGCTCCACCAGATATGTCAAGGCAACAGAACTGTGACTTGAGCATCCCAAACACATGCTCTATAATGATCCTGGTTTGTGCGTGTGCCTCATTATGGCATTCTTGAGTGGGTGTGTGTGCATTTCTAATGGGTGTCATCACCCACGGCTCCACTGTATATTCAGCATCCCTCACCAGATGGCCATATGGGATGTCCCCCCTGGCAAATCCCTGGTACAGCTGTGAGGAATGTCAGATGTGGGAGTCGTGATAGGTTCCAGGGCTGCCAGCACACACATTCATGATAATGCCAGGCATTGCACATGACCTGGCAGTTGATGGAATAAAAGCCCTTGTTGTTTGCATAGGCACTACCCTGGTCACCAGGTGATGATTTGATGTAGATGTGCATGCAGTCTATAGCACAAAGTATCTCCGGGTATTCTGCTGTACGGTGGAAGAAGTGCATATTGCTGGTCCTCTCCTCACAGGTGCTGGGGAAGTAAATGTGCTCACCAGCATATGGTAGCATAGCATCCAGGAACTGGTGGAGCATCCTGGATGCAGATGCTTGTGACACCCCCATGATATCCTCAGTAGGACTTTAGAAAGTACCTGTAGCTACTAATCTTAAGGCTACACATACCTTGGTATCTACTGGGATGGGTTCCCCTCTGTTGGCTCTGGGTCTGAGGTGAGGCCAGCACAGCTCAGTGAGTTGCTGAAGTATGTCTCTGTCCACCCTGTAGTGCTCTACTATCTCCTGATCATGTAGCCCCCGGTAGGTTACCCTGGGTCTGAACACTCTTATCCTCCTCCTTCTCAGTCTATGGCAGATGTCAGCATTATCCTCATCACCATCCTCAGCCTCTAGCACATACTGATGTATCAAGGCGACAGCAGCCCCTAACATTTTGTTAATTTTGTCAGTTAAAATTCCCCCGAGTGTGTACATCTGTGGTGCAGAATTTGTGGGAAAAAACAGACTGAAAGGTGTTTGCATAGTTTATACTGTTGTGCTGCAGATGCTGTCTGTGTGATTGGCTGACTATGATACATTCCACCTGCCAGTTATATTATTTGTACTTGAGTGCCTGTATTCTGCTATTTCCCTTTTTTTTCCCCCTTCCCATTTCCTCCCATATTAAGCCCTGAGGTGCACCGCACAAACCCACTGCCCAAATGTAAACATTTCTGCTATTTCCGGGGGGGGGGTTGTTTGTTTAAGACCCTGTGCATGCCGTGCAAACCCGTTTAGCTAAGGTAAACAGTTTTAAGAAGAAATAGCGCTCCCCTGGATGCAAACACGCTCTTCCTTTCATGGAAAAAGTAAATACAGCCTCAGACACACCCCCTTGCTTAGCTATGCTTAGCTAAGCTCAAATTGGAGCTGTGGTGCTCCAATGTGCTTACACCAAGCATGACACACCCCTTTTTCATGTCAGCTGGTTCTCTTGCTTACACCACTGCCTTATAACTCCTACACAGTTAGGTACAGCCAGGTCTCCCATTAAGTTATTCAGTAAAATCTGCTCATTTGCATACCCCACTGCCTTAGTCCCTGGTTACCACACTATACCACAGCCTTCCTACTTAGCAACCAGTATTACCAGTTCTTGTTTTGATTCTGCATGCCATAGACTATAATGGCAAAATGCAGATTTCACTTAAATTTGACTTCACATTTTTTTTTATTTTAGACATGATCCTGTTTGCATGTCGCTGCCCTATGCTTAAATGGCTGAAATCAGCCAAAAAGAACTTTTAATTTTATCATTTTGAAACACTTTTCAATGCTTAAGGATTCTAATATATGCTTTACTTTAAGCTGTCATGCCTCCGTTTTGATTTTTGCAGAAATGTTCTCGGTTACTAGCTGAATACATTTCTGCACCTCACACTATTCCCGCATGGATGCCTGTCTCTTTACTGAATTGCTAATTCACCACATTTGCATGGGTTTCACCAGCAAATGAGGTAATTAGCATTATTCAGTTTTTTCCATGTGGGAATAGTGCTGCCAGGCTTATGCATGTCCCCAGGCATGTTTACTGGATCGCTCAGCGGCCATACTTTGTGCAGAATTGGCCGCGCTATTCTTACACTTCATGTAAGCTTTATTGAATCCCGGGATTTGTGTCGTCACAATCAGATTTTAGTTTCTGTTTTCTCTGAAATAGGGTACATAAGCATTTTGTCCTTATTTTCATACAACAGAACATGAGTTATATAACTTACTCAATGTTTAGGTGCATTTGCTTCATCTAAAGATGTATGAACAAAACACCATGTTTGGCTTGGATTTATATACTGTACTATAAAACTATAATGACAATACTAGTTTAACTATCCTCTTGCACTTGCAGTAATTTAGGTGGTAGACACATATTTAGCAGGCCTTACATTTATTACTAATATCAGTAATATTCAAGTTGAGGTTACAGAAATCAAAGCTGGAAGAAGAAAGTATCTGTTACTGACATGTCTGCTTGTCTTTTTGGCTTTTCTGGTTAGGGGTTGCCACAGTGGAACTCCGGTCCGCTAATGATTGGCAGTTTATTCTTATGGTGCCAAGTTACCAGCCCGACACCCAACCTTCAGCGAAGGCACACCCATTCACGCATGTCTTTCAGAGGTCACTCGACCGCTGGGAGGACATACAGACTCCACACAGAAGGCACTCCAGCTGAGAATCGAACAGGAGAACCTCTTGCTGTGAAGCAAGAACGCTATTGCTGTACAACCGCGGCTTTCCTTATGTAATGACCATTTAATATATAATTATAACTGCCCGTGTATTTCTTGCAAATACTAGATGCATTTCTTCATTTGTTGCCGAACTACTATATTGCATACTTACAAGTGCTCTATTTTACTTCTGCTTATGTTACTTTTCTCTTTAACACAATCATGAATTTCAGAAAATTACCTATTATTTCACCAAAAAGCCCTACTAATCTGATATCCAAAAATGTATTCGTTAGAAATTGCCTGACTCAGTAGTGAGAGTTACCACTTCCGCATTATCTCATGTTCAGTGCTGAATTATTTTTTTGGACAACTTTTTACTCGTGTTGATAAAGAACCTAAACAGTACTTTACAAATACATAGTAATGCCAAACTTTACCATTCTACTGGACAACGTTATACTTCCTGTGGTTCTTTATTTTGAGCATAATCTTGAGAAACTGCTACAGCACTTTGTCTTTATTTTGTAATGCAGTGTGGTGCCCATTTTGTGCATCAGAATGCTGTATATATATTTTTGCCTATTAAAAATCTTTACTTTATATTGTGCATTGTTTTTTCAGAGATATGTCTTATTTTCTGACAGTGATTTACTTCATCTGTATTTTGCAGTTAATTACTAAATAAGTTTTCAGGACATGCATTATGCAGAAAGTCATACTAATGACATTTTTTTTGCTCAGTTAGCATTTTAATGAAGTGTGATCTGCGGTTACTAATGTTTTCCATGTCTTCTGTAAAAGTGAAACTTCGAAGGATGCAACCATTACTTGCCAGTAAATAACCACCTCCATTACTTGCCAGTAAATAACCACCTCAGTACTGTGCTGAATACATGTTTTGATTTTAATGAGCTGCTTACAGTTTGCATCTTTTTCTGTCAGGCAAGGTGTAAGGATCACATTTTTCTCTTATAAATGAAAGCTGCCTCCAGCTAAATTGATAGCTCTGGCAGATGAGCAGTTGCAAATGGAGCAAAATGTGTTTCCTGCCTCACACATTTCAAATTTCAGAACTGGGAAAAGTTGGTAATATACAGTTCCTAACAATCTTTGCCCATACCTTTCTATAAGAAATAGTGATACATTAGTTAAATTTCACATTTGTAATGCAGGTAAAACATAGCAATTTGACTAGTGTAGTATGTTCAGCATGGTTTACTAAGTGTTGACAGTTTCTAGCATATAACAAAACAGGGTAATTATACTACACAATATGATAAATATATAAAAAAATAATAATGTTACAGTATGTTATATATACCCACATCATAAATATAAATATCAAGCATATATGCAGTCTTAAGTATGACTTTTAGAATATACTTTAATATTTTTGCACTGTCAGTATCATAGAGCAAATGCAGACAGAAAAGGTCCAAAATCCAAAATGGAGGAGGTGTTTTAAATGCTATTTGACATAAATTATCAAAGTAATGAGGTAGTAAAGAATATTTCAAGTAAATAATGGGACTGGGAAAAAAACTCAATGTGTTGCATGTTGCTGAAAAATTGTGCTTCTTTGCAAGAGAAAATATTAATTGGTCATATTTTTTTCTTAATTTTTTCTGTGCGGGTTAAATCCATGTACTACAGTAGTGTTGTTTGAAGGCAAACAGTTAAGCCTCAGAAGTCAGACACTTTATCCTATGTAAACGATGCAATGTGTTTCTCTCAGCAGATATCTAACTTTTCTTCTTTGCAAATTATTTCAGTTTGCTTTGTACATGTGAATATTTGTTGTACATTTGCACTTTTTTCTTGAATCCAGCATTATGTTCCTTAAGACTGATCTGGCCAAATATTTTCTAGTGTAATCAGATGAATAACAAAGAAGGAGAGAGATGGAGAGAGACAGAAGGCAGGAGAGAGAACATAACTAACCTATCACCCTTCTGTGACATAAACACTGTTTGTTGGATGAGGAATAATTTGTTTAATATAGCTGCACAGATCTGTTCAACGTTTGTCGCTCTCCTACTTTGGACACAATAGAAGAGTCTTCATGGGTTCTGTGTAAGCAGCCTTCGTTTATATAAACACATCACAATAGATGTTTACTGACTTTAACTTTAAGTAATTTGTATACAAACTAACTGCTGTATTCATGCATGCTTACTCTCTGGCTACACTCTCAAAAATGTCAATAGGAATGGCACATGCTTGATATTTATAAGTGCACTCTCAGTCTTTGATGTGCTTCTTTAAAGATATAGCACATAACACGTGCTCTCTGATCTACAGCATTCATTATATACTGTGACAAAGAATTGTGAGGAGAGCTGGGCAAGTTACTGCCATCCTTCAATACTATGCATAGGCAGTAGATTTTTTCAGGGAGTTTGAGGTAGTTTCTCTGGACTGGGACTGAGCAGTGTGACTTGTATTATAGAGCGATGACATGATTAGACCACCAGGGTTTCTTATGTATTAATGTGTTAGTACTGTAGCATTTTCTTGGCTGGTATTATAAAACAATGACATGATTACACTACTGCGGGTTATTGGGATTATTATTTACTACTGCATGAGTACTGTAGTATTTTATAGGTAGGCATTCTAGAACGATGACATGATTAGACCAGCAGGGATATTATTTACTACTGTGTGAGAATAGTACTATTTTCTAGCTGAGTATTACTAAATTACCATCATATTATTTTGATGCACCAGTGGCATTTATAGAATTCAGAGTAATGCAGACACTGTAGATTACTGGTTCTGGTTTATTTAAGAGTGCATAGTAATGCAGGCAATCTAGATTATCTGGTTCTGGTTTATTTAAGAGTGAGTAGTAAAGCAGACACTCTAGATTGGAGGGTGGCCTAATGGTTAAGGTGTTTGCCTCACAAACACAAGGTGCAGGGTTTGAGTCTCACAAGGGATAACTGGCCAGGCTTAAAATGGCTCGCAAGAGCAGTTAGCTTAGTACTAACCTATGAACCTAAGTTCTGGTTTATTTAAGAGTGCATAAGTAATGCACACTCTAGATTATCTGGTTCTGGTTTATTTAAGAGTGTGTAGTAATGCAGACACTCTAGATTATCTGGTTCTGGTTTATTTAAGAGTGTATAGTGTGACACCAGGGAGATACTACCAGTCCAGCTATCTGGAATTTTGCAAATAATTATATGTCACTTGAAAATATTAATATGATTTATATAGAAATAAGACATGGCCAGCCCAGCTATCTGGAATTTTGTAAATAATCATATGTCATTTGTGAATATTAATATGATCCATATGCTTGTCATACAAATGTAAGAGAACTATATGTTATGTGTATATTAAACTACTGGTGCAGAACTGTATATTATGTACTGAGCTTCAAGAATACAACCACAGTGTACTCTACTGGAAAATAACAGAATATATATATATATATATATATATATATATATATATATATATATATATTTATATATATAAACTATATACTTGTGCAAATGTATATTTTAATAGTAACTTCAAGAAAATAAGTTGAAATTAAAAGTGTTTTACGATGTGCTATAAAAGTTAATTAATGCAGTAAGGAGACAGGATGTCTCGAGCTAAAAGTTTCTTTCTATCTTTTTTTGAAACAAAAATAATTACTACACTTAAAAGTAAAGTGTTTTTATTGCTCTGTGACTTCCTAGCAGCTGCACATCTGAGAGATAAGTATTTTTAACACAAAGATGTTAGTACCTGTTTAGCCTGGGAACTAAAGTCAGGTGACAAAGAGTGATGTCATCCGAGCTAACCCAGCAGTAATGTTGATTATTAATTTCAGAACTCTCTCACAGAAAGTCTGTACATTTTGTATCTTGTCTTGGACCTAGAAACATCCATTCAGCACTTCTGCCTGTGTGTTGTTCTGTAAGTAAGATTTAGGCATAGTATTTGTTTTAGAGATAACTGCGGTGGTGGTGCTGCAGTAGCGTTGTCGCCTCATAGCAAGACGTTGTCCCGTTTGATTTTCAGCTAGAGCGTCTTCTGTGTGGAGGCATACGTGAATGGGGCATGCCTTCGTTGAAGGTTGTGCGTCAGGGCTGGTAACCCGGTACGTAAAAATCCACTACCAATCATTAGCAGACCGGAGTTCCGCTGTGGCGACACCTAACCGGGAAAAGCCGAAAGACACAAACAATTTGTTTTAGAGATAGATAGGAATATAGTAAAGGTTAGTTTAGATGTTTTTTGCATTTATTTGCGACTGTCCTGCAATGTTGTTTAAAATATTTCCTCTGATTTTGAACTCTGTAGTTACTGTGTTGATTGAGTATTGTCTAGTTATTTTATTATTTATTATTAAATATATTTAAACATATATATCTGTGGCTGATATTTGTGAACATATTTAAGCTCATAGAGTACTTGCATATGTATTTGGTTCATAGGTTCATAGGTTCATAGGTTCATAGGTTCATACTAGGCTATCTGCCCTAGGGCATTTATAAGCCTAGCCAGAGTGTGTGTGGCTTTCACCACCCCTTAGGATGAGAATACTATAACCATATGGTGACTCTATATGGGCCACTCTGAAATAGCCTTGAAAGTCTTGGTCACACACCATTTGGATAATAGTAACAATACAAACTAGGATTTGTTAACCATTGTAAGGGCCTTTATAGTAGCTTATAAGTAGGGGTTGGTGGCAGTGAAGACTACCTTATAGTCTGGGCAGAAGGGGGCATAGCTAGTAAACCTGTGCTGGCCTTCCTCAGGTGTGTGTGTGTGTTTGTATATAAATCAAATATCAAAGTGTGTAAGTATATTTGGCAGGGACACAAAGCACTGGCTGGACAGAGAGGGTTCTGGAGGTCTTGGCTTGACCCCTCAGCTGAGAGCTTAACCCTATAGCTATGCAGTGGGGACTCTTATTGGGGATCTGGAGAAAGAGGGAGAAACTAGCCCCCAGACTGACTGTGATCTTTGTGTATTCTTAAGGGAAATTGCACTTTACTGTGTGTGTACTTGTAATCCACCCAATGTATACATCCCTCACTGGTGCTAGTGGTCATTATTTAGGGTCCTTGATTACTGGGCCAGTGCAGGGGGTGTCACATATTAATTGGTGGCAGTGGTGAAATACCCACAGCACATATTAATTGGGTGATAATGGTGAGATAGCCACATCACATATTAATTGGCTTGTAGTTTTGTGGATAATGAATTCCTGTAGCCTGTATACAGTGGTCACTGAAGGTGTTTGTACTCTCTCTCAACCAGGCAGTGAACATTCAGTGTTCATTTTACAATTGTTTTATTTTCTTTTTGTTAGCTTAGTTAATCAGGGAGAGCAGCCAAACATGTCAGTGGAGGAGTATGGCAAGCTGACAAGGATCCAGTTGGCTGAGATATGGCAGGCTAAAGGACTGCTGCATGTCAACCTGACCAAAGCAGACATGATTGCAGCTTTAGTCACAGCTGCATCACAGACTAGCAACCAAGAGGACAATCAGACTGGCCTTGGAGATGTACAACCCTCAGAAAATGGACAGCTCAACCTTTCCAGAGAGGACTTAAAAATCCCTCTGGAGTTAAAGAGATTTGAGTAGGAGGCCAAGTGTTTGGAAATAGAAGCAGCAGAGAGACCGAGACATCTGGAGGCTGAGGAAAATAAGAAACTGTAATGTCTGCAGGCTGAGGAGAATGACAGGCAGAGGCAACATAAAAAGGAGATGCTGACTCTTTGCCAGAGTCATGGAGGTAATTGGGGAAGGGAGTAACTGAACCCCAGAAGCAACAAAGGTCAGTAAATTTCTTCCACAGTTTACAGAGGGGGAAAATTTTGAGTTTCATTTATATGTTTGAGAGGGTATGTAAACAGTATAATGACCAAGGGCTCTAGGTATGGTTCCTGATCCCCTTACTCCATGGTAAAGCTATAACTGTAATTTATAAACTACAAAGACACCACCAAAGGGTTAAAGTTACTGTGGCTTCAACAACTATAAAAACCAATTCAGAAATAAAACGCATCCACAGCGACTAAACATGGCAGGTATAATCCACAATTTGTTGATAACATTGAATGTCCACAAGGCACAAAAAGAAATATAAACTGGTTTATTAAAAATTTAGTTCTTTCAACACAAAGGCTTCATCAGATTTATAAAATCTTAAAAAATCCAAGCATTCAAATAGTGCAACATAACACCTGATTGGTTGCAACAGCTCATGACATCATACATTATTGAAGAATTAAAATTAATTAATTAATATTCATTAATGAAAAGCAATATTTGAAAGGTCCATGCAATAAGAATAAATATACATGATAGTGACCAAAGGTTAATATGTGTATGGCCAATAAACCATAAAAATAAATATAATTCTAAGATGAAATATATTGGCTATCAGTTAGAACCTTCCAATGGCTACGTATAGCTAAATTAACCTAAATTAATCTGTCTAACCAAGGACTAAATATCAGAATACTTTATGTAAAAACTTAATAATAAAAGCAATGATAAAAAACAATAAAATGCATTTCAAATGACATATAAATCAAGTATCTAAACTTTGATATTGCACATGAGGTCAGTGATGCTGACTGAAGACAAACATTTTACTGAGGGTATATTCAAGTTTGTATATTTAACATAAACAACCTATTGGGTAAAATGCTGGGTAATATAACAAAATAACCTTCACTTCAGTATTTTTAATCTCCTATTCCGTAGGATAGGTTTCAGGGGAGTTTTATCATTCAACCCTGGTAATCTATCCACTCTAAGTCTAATGATCCACCTCAATTCACATTCTTCTGTGTAATTTTCAAGGTCATCACCTTGTATGTTAGGACTGATAGTCTGTACAACTGAAAATTTGAAAACATGTGCAGGACCTGCCTGTCTATTTTGTTTGGCAAGAGCATTAATTTCGGAGTCAATGCGTATTTGATACAAGTGTTCCCTGATACGTTCACGGAACTTCCTATTCATCTTGCCTATATAAAATGCTTCACAGGACAAGCACCTAGCAATATAAATAACATGTTCAGTTTGGCAACTGGTTGCTGTACGAAAAACAAACTCTTGACCTGAGATGGGATGCATAAATGGAGACCTTGTGTCAATACATCCACACTGATTACATTTGTTGCAGGGTTTGGTGTTTTCTTCATTATATAAGTAATTACTGTTCCCCCTTGCATGTGTGTGATGACACAGAATTTGTTTTAAATTCTTTTTATTCTTATATAAAAATTTTGGGTCATTCCTCACTATCTTTCTAATGTTGTCATCTGAAAGTAACGTACCCCAGTGCTTCTTAATGATGTTGCTAATTCTAGGCTTGTCAGAACTAAAGAACATAGGGACACTCATCTGACAAATACCCCTTGACTGTGTGGTGTTATCATGACTATTGTTGTCAGAAAAATAAGAATTTGCTCTGGTAGTTCTTAGTTGGGTGATCTTTCCAATGGCTTTGTTAACTTCTAATGGATTATATCGTCTGTCTACAAACCTTTTAGTGAGATCAATTAATTCCTGCTGATATCCTTTCTCAGATGGGTTAAGTCTAGAGGCTCTCATAATCTGACTTCTAACTACATTACAAAATAAGGGTGCATACTATTCCTGTGTAATAACGTGTTCCTATGGCATACTTTCCTATGTATGCCAGTATTGAGAAGACCACCATCAAGTCTCTCAATACTGATGTCCAAAAAGGAAATGCTGCTTCTGGAAGAGCACATGGTAAATTTGAGAAAGTCAATCAGTCCATTAATAGTAGAAACAAACTCTGTAAGATTCCTCTCATCTCATCTTCGTGTGCCAGTAGCTACGCCAACATAGTTATGGCTAATTGGGAAGAAGAACTATTATTCCCCTTGGAAAGTTTCAGACAGAACGTTGGGTTTTACAAATGCTTTTCGATGATTTGTTTTTGGTTTGGAAGGGAGATGAGAGGAATCTTACAGAGTTTGTTTCTACTATTAATGGACTGACTGACTTTCTCAAATTTACCATGTGCTCTTCCAGAAGTAGCATTTCCTGTTTGGACGTCAGTATTGAGAGACTTGAGGGTGGTCTTCTCAATACTGGCATACATAGGAAAGTATGCCATAGGAACACATTATTACACAGGAATAGTATGCACCCTTATTTTGTATTTGGTAATGTAGTCAGAAGTCAGATTATGAGAGCCTCTGGACTTAACCCTTCCAAGAAAGGATATCAACAGGAATGAACTGATCTCACTAAAAGGTTTGTAGACAGACGATATAATCCATCAGAAGTTAACAAAGCCATTGGAGAGATCACCCAACTAGGAACTACCAGAGCAAATCCCTAATTTTCTGACAACAATAGTCATGATAACACCTCACAGTCAAGGGGTATTTGTCAGATGAGTGTCCCTATGCTCTTTAGTTCTGACACGCCTACAATTAGCAACATCATTAAGAAGCATTGGGGTACGTTACTTTTAGATGACAACATTAGAAAGATAGTGGGGAATGACCCAAAATTTTTGTATAAGAATAAAAATAATTTAAAACAAATTCTGTGTCATCACACACATGCAAGGGGGAACAGTAATTACTTATATAATGAAGAAAACACCAAACCCTGCAACAAATGTAATCAGTGTGGATGTATTGACACAAGGTCTTCGTTTATACATCCCATCTCAGGTCAAGAGTTTGTTTTTCATACAGCAACCAGTTGCCAAACTGAACATGTTATTTATATTGCTAGGTGCTTGTCCTGTGAAGCATTTTATATAGGCAAGACGAATAGGAAGTTCCGTGAACGTATCAATGAACACTTGTATCAAATACGCATTGGCTCTGAAATTAATGCTCTTGCCAAACATAATAGACAGGCAGGTCCTGCACATGTTTTTAAATTTTCAGTTGTACAGACTATCAGTCCTAACATACGAGGTGATGACCTTGAAAATTACACAGAAGAATGTGAATTGAGGTGGATCCTTAGACTTAGAGCGGATAGATTACCAGGGTTGAATGATAAAACTCCCCTGAAACCTATCCTATGGAATAGGAGATTAAAAATACTGAAGTGAAGGTTATTTTGTTATATTACCCAACATTTTACCCAACGGGTTGTTTATGTTAAATATACAAACTTGAATATACCCTCAGTAAAATGTTTGTCTTCAGTCAGCATCACTGACCTCATGTGCAATATCAAAGTTTAGATACTTGATTTATATGTCATTTGAAATGCATTTTATTGTTTATTATCATTGCTTTTATTATTAAGTTTTTACATAAAGTATTCTGATATTTAGTCATTGGTTAGACAGATTAATTTAGATTAATTTAGCTACACGTAGCCATTGGAAGGTTCTAACTGATAGCCAATATATTTCATCTTAGAATTATATTTATTTTTATGGTTTATTGGCCATACACATATTAACATTTGGTCAATATCATGTATATGTATTCTTATTGCATGGACCTTTCAAATATTTCTTTTCATAAATGAATATTAATGAATTTGTTTTAATTGTTTAATAATGTATGATGTCATGAGCTGTCGCAACCAACCAGGTGTTATGTTGCACTATTTGAATGCTTGGATTTTTTATGATTTTATAAATCTGATGAAGCCTTTGTGGTGAAAGCGCTAACTTTTTAATAAACCAGTTTATATTTCTTTTTGTGCCTTGTGGATATTCAGTGTTATCATCAAATTGTGGATTATACCTGCCGTGTTTAGTCGCTGTGGATGCGTTTTATTTTTGAATTGGTTTATATAGTAATTTATAAACTGTCTGATACTGGTTGTTTAAGTTATAATGTTGTAAAGAACTGTTTGCTAGAATATTCTAAGTTAACACCTGAAGCTTATATGAAAAAAGTTTTGTGAGCATAGACACAAGGCAGACGAAAGTGTGTGTGAGTATGTTGATGAACTAAGCACTTATTTTAATAGATGGGTGAGTGGATGTCAGGTCACCACTTTTGAAGGGCTGGCAGACCTTTTGGTGAGGGAACAAGCCCTTAGCACTTTGCCTGAGGACATGAGAATCTGGTTAGCTGATAGACAATGCACTACTGCAAATGAGTTGGGGAAGAAGGGAGACCTATACCTAGCAAGCAGGGCATCACTGCACAGGAAATGGACACCCTGTGCTGCTCTTGGATCTAAGGGAACCCATGGTGGGCAATCCAGACTGCCCCAAAAGAGTCTGCCAGTAGCAGGGGAAGCCACTAGTTCAAGTACATGTCCAGGACCAAGGGTTAAATGTTTTAAATGCAACCAGTGGGGCCACATAGCATATAGATGTCCATGGAGGCAAGGTGGGGAACAAAAGGTGGGAGAGCCAGTAAGTGGGAATGACAAAATGCCAGCAGTAAGTTGTCTCGAGACAATGAGGGTACCAAACTATCACAAGAGGTTATATCCTGTCTTAGTAAATGGAAAAGAGGCCATGGCTAAGAGAGACATAGCCTCTGACCTAGCCATTGTGAAGCCTGCAATAGTTACAGAGGAGCACTACTTGTTGGGCAGTCTACCCAGTCAGAACTTTAGGAGGGACCCCATTCCATATACTTTTGGTTAGGGTTCACCTTGACTGGGAGGGTGGAAAAAGAAGCAAGTAAGTAGGCATGATTGAGGATATCCCTTCAGATGTCCTGATAGAGAATGATTTTGAGAATGCAGTACCTTGTGTGCACACAGTTATACGCAGTCAGGCTTGGAGACAAGCAAGTGGGTCTGGTAGTCAGGGGGAGACCCAGACAGACCACACACTTGCAGCCAAGGCTGATGAGGTGGTTCATTAAGGGAGGGAGCTGCCTTGTAGCAGTGAGACTGAAGGTGAGCCACAGCTGCTTGTGGGTACTGATGTTCCCTTGGATAGAGTGACTGCAAGGGCAGAGGTGAGTACTAGTACCCAGGCTGACAATAAGGCACTGCTGACAGAGGATACTAGACTTCCTGTGGAAGGGAAGCTGTGAAGGGTTATAAAGAGAGAGATGGCACAGGCTCAGCTCTTAGACTCTACATTACAAGGCCTGAGGGAGGTAGCTAGTGAGGCACCTGATTCTCAAGGGAAGGGGAGAATCTGTATACTGGGACAAAGGGTTACTGTATAGAGAGTGGACCCCTGATGGAGGGCTAGTGGGTGAGTGAATACAGCAGTTGGTAGTGCCCAGAGCCTACCATCTGGGATTTCTAGCCATAGCCCATGATATTCTCTTTGCAGGTCATATGGGCATAAAATGTACAAAGAGGCATATTATGCAGAACTTTTACTGGCCTGGGATTTCCAGGGTAACTATGGATATTGTGGTATCTCTGAGTACCCCAAGTTCCACAGGGAAAAATATATAGTGGTAGTAGATTATGCTACCTAATACCCTTAACCAGAGACTCTGTCCTCCATTGAGGCAGAAAAGGTGGCAAATGCTTTGTTAGACATTTTCAGCAGGGTAGCTTTCTCAAAAGAAATGCTGACTGACAGAGGTGCCAATTTCATGTCAGACCTGCAGGCTTGTCTGTGGAAATACTGTGCGGTGAAGCACTTAAGACCACCCTCTACCATCCCCAGACTAATGGTCTTGTTGAGAGGTTAAACTCTACACTCAAGATGATGCTACGGACATTTGCAGACCAGTTTAAGAGAGAGTGGGAGAAATATTTTCCCCATCTGTTGTTTGCTTACAGAGAGATTCCCCAGGAATCCACAGGTTTTTCACCCTTTGAGTTGCTGTATGGGCATAGGGTGAGGGGACCTCTAGATTTGATTCGAGATGAGTGTGAGGGTGAGTGTAAAGCCCACAAGGAGTCTGTGGTGGCATATGTCCTAAACATCAGCACAAGGCTCAAGGAACTCATGGGCTTGGCTGGGGAGAACCTGGCAGAAGCCCAACAGCAGAAAAAGGTCTGATATGACAGGAATGCTCGAGCAAGAGAGTATGCTTTAGGGCAGCAGGTGATAGTTCTCATTCCTGTCAGACACAACAAGCTGCAGGCAGCTTGGGAAGGATCCTCCAAGTGCTTAGGAAGGTCAGTGATGTTAACTACATGGTAGAACTACTAGACAGGAGATAGAGGCACATAGTAATACTGCTAGACAGGAGGCAGGGGGCACAAATTGTACCATGTTAACATGATGAAAATGATCATGATAGGAAGGCCCTTGTGCTAAGTATTTGCAGTACAAGCCAAAAGGAGTCTGAGGAGGATCTATGGCTACAAGGAGCCAGCCAGGAAAATCCCAAATTACTATGCTGGAGCCTAGGGTTGCAGGCATATGATGGGACAGTGCAGCACGGTACTGAGGTCAACAATGTCAAGGCAGCTGGAATCTCAAGACAGGGAATGGGGTAAGGTATTCCCAGATAGGCTCAACTCTCTCAAGCAACGTTTCTCAAGGGTCACTTGAAAAACTAGCTTGAGTATTTTAAGAGTGGAGAAATGTGGCACCAGGGAAATACTGCCAGTCCAGCTATCTGGAATTTTGTAAATAATCACATGTCACTTGTGTATATTAATATGATTCATATGCTTGTCTTACAAATGTAAGAGAACTATATATTATGTGTATATTAAACTACTGGTGCAGAACTGTATGTTATGTACTGAGCTTCAAGAATGTAACCACAGTGTACTATACTGGAAAAGAACAGAAATGTATATGAACTATATACTTGTGCAAATGTATTTTTAATAGTAGAAGATGGAACATACAGAATTCACTTGCATAACATCAAGAAAATAAGTTGAAATCAAAAGTGTTTTACAATGTGGTATAAAGTTAGTTAATGCAGTAAGGATATAGGATGTCTAGAGCTAGAAGTTTCTTTCTAATGTCATGAAATAGAAATAATTACTAGGTTTAAAATGTAAAATGTTTTTATTGCTTTCTGACTTCCTAGCAGCTGCACATCTGAGAGAGAAGTATTTTTAACATGGAGATGTTAGTATCTGTTTAGCCTGGGAACTGAAGTCAGGTGACAAAGAGTGATGTCATCTGAGCTAACCCAGCAGTAATGTTGATTATTAACTTAAGAACTCTCTCAGAGGAAGTCTGTGCATTTTGTATCTTGTCTTGGACCTAAAAATATCCATTCAGCACTTCTGCCTGTGTGTTGCTCTGTAAGTAAGATTTAGGCATAGTATTTCTTTTAGAGATAGATAAGAATATAGCAAAGACTGGTTTAGATGTTTTCTGTATTTATTTGAGACTGTCCTGCAATGTTGTTTTAAAATATTGCCTTCGATTCTGAACTCTGTAGTTACTGTGTTGATTGAGTATTGCATTTTTCTTTTATTATTTATTATTAAATATATTTAAACATACCTTTGTGGCTGATATTTGTGAGACATAATTAAACTCTTAAAGTACTTGCAAAGAGTGATGTCATCTGAGCTAACCCACTGTACGGGCCACTCCTAAATAGCCTTGAATGTCTTGGTCACATTTACCATTTGGATAGTAGTAACATTACACAGTAGGATTGGTCACCCTTTGTAAGCGCCTTCATATTAGCTAATAAGTAAAGGTTGATGGCAGGGATAATTACCTTGTAGTCTGGGCAGAAGGGGGCATAGCTAATAAACCTGTGTGTATGTGTGTGTGTGTGTGTGTGTGTGTGTGTGTGTGTGTGTTTGTGTGTCTGTTTGTACACAAATCAATCATAAAGTGTGTGCGTGTGTGTGTGTGTGTGTGTGTGTGTGTGTGTGTGTGTGTGTGTGTGTGTGTGTGTGTGTGTGTGTGTGTGTGTGTCAGCTACTTGGGCAGGGACATGAAGCACTGGCTGGACAGAGAGGGTGCTGGAGGTCTTGGTTTGACCCCTCAGCTGAGTTCTTAAACCTATAACTGTGTCAGTGGGGAATCTTATTGGAGATCTAGGGAAAGAAGGAGAAACCAGCCCCCAGACTGACTGTGATCTCTGTGCTCTTAAGGGAAATTGCACTTTACTGTGTGTGTACTTGTCATCCTCCCAATGTATACATCCTTCAATGGTACTAGTGGTGAGGATTGAGGCTCCTTGATTACTGGGCCAGTGCAGGAGCATCACACATCGTAATGCAGACACTCTAGATTACCTGGTTCTGGTTTAGTTAAGAGTGCATAGTAATGCAGACATTCTAGATTATCATGTTCTGGTTTATTTAAAAGCACATATTAATGCAGACACTCTAGATTATCTGGTTCTGGTTTATTTAAGAGTGCATAGTAATGCAGACACTCTAGATTATCTGGTTCTGGTTTATTTAAGAGTCCATAGCAATGCAGACACTAGATTATCAGGTTCTGGTTTATTTAAGAGTGCATAGTAATACAGACATCTAGATTATCAGGTTCTGGTTTAAGAGTGCATAGTAATACAGACATCTATATTATTGGGTTATGATTTGATTAAGAGTGCATAGCAATATAGACACTCTAGATTATCAGGTTCTGGTTTATTTAAGTGTGCATAAGTAAGCACTACTGCATAAAAATAAGTAATAGCAAGATAAAATATAGCAATGTGTGTAATTAAAACAGAAGCTAAAATTATCGAACCTTCATAGACATCATAAACCTGCTGAGTATCAGGTACTCCTGAAGCCAATTAGGGTGAACATTCAAAAGGTGTTGTGGTTTGATACTGAAACAACAAATACCCGAGGATTTTAGCTGCGCCCACAGAACTACCATCACCCATAGGGTGACACAGCAGAGATAACTGACAAGATTGTTTCAGCAGACTCTGATGATACCAGTTTACTGGTGAAAGCGCTTAGTCTGTAATTTTTGCTGGAACAAAAGGATTTCGCTTCGTATTTGATGTAATTTCTTCCTTGATTGCTGTGGTGGAGTTTTGTTCCTGATAACTGACAAGACAGTAAGGCACAAGCGGCTATTTTTGGTAGTGGGACCCATGTTATCCAGGGCTACATATAGATACTTTTCTATAATAATGAGACTGAACATGCAGACAGTGAAGGCTTTAAAGAACACACTCAGTATTCTGGCAGTGTACAGTATCAGTCAGTAAATTAGTAGTGGAAGCTTGCACCAGCTCCAGGCAGTAATGTTCAAAATCTGGGAGTCAGGCAAACTTGTAGAACTCATGCTGCCATGGAAGCAGATCATACACAAGCCCATCAAAATCATTGGGTTGTAAAATGAGAACGATCCACGTAAAGTTCCTTAGATGAAACCATGATAACTTAACAACACATGACATCCAGTCCTTCAGTGTCAGTCTGTCATGGAGGATGTAGAGTGAACATCTTGGATAAAAATGAATGCTTATCATCTCTGTAGACTATATAAGGGCTCAAGAGTGGCAGGTTTGAATCTCTGACTGTAGTATGTATAGCAATGGCAGCTCTGATAGTCTTAATGAGTTTAACCTGATTAAGAAACATTCATTTGTAAATAAAGCTGGTACTGTCTGCTAAGTAGTCGTGGACCAATGCAGAATTCTGTGAGAAAGAAAGTTGGCTCCATCTCTTATCACCTTAGCAATGTTGTTTTGAACCTCATTCCTGATGAGATCACCTGGGGTGGCAAATACAAGGTGAAAATAATGGGCTACAAGATGGACCCTTTGGAAGAGTGTGGAAGAGTTAATATCTGAGACAACACAAACCTTTATGAGTATCCATAGAGACAAGGATCAAGCCATTCGATGACCATTCCCAACAGACAACAGCAGTTCCTTAATTATTCTTAAAAGATTACACAATCGTCAGTGTCACTGGCTGCCACAGGACCAAGAAAGATCAGTATGACATAATAGCTTTGATCTTATGCCTTGAGTAAATGTTTAATTATTTTTTGCCTATGTAGATGAGCTGCTTCATGAACCCTTTTCAGCCAAGACCCAGCTATTATATTTCAATTATTAAAGTAGCAAGATATCCTTACAGAAGTCTAAATAACACGAATGCTTGATCCTGTCAAAACTCATGAAAAATGGAAAAAACTATGCAATGAATGAAGGAAGAAAATAAACTCGGTACTTCACTGGCAATGCACACAGGATCTGAATGGAACAGCAACAACAACAACAACAACAACAACAACAACAACAGGAATATGGCCAAGATGGCTTTGGGAAAATCTGTACAATGTTGGAACAAGTGGTAGAAGATACAGAATGCCTGAGAGGGTCATGAATAAACATCAGCACATGCTTGATTATATCCAGGCAGAGAACAAAGATAATAAACAGATAATAAGTGAGGTAATGTACAGCAGCAACTGGTGGAATATCTAGGGAGAATGATCTGATGGATCAAGACATGCATAGGATGATGGCAGAAAGCAGGACACAGATTGGGAACATAAACATCACTTACATAAATGGAAGTCTCAGAAACTCAGACCTCACAGAATTCCCCGAATTCCCTTGTAAATCTTTTCTGCAAATACTGAACTCCCTAAACTTCTGGCCTGCACAGTGTATTACATTCACAACATTAGGAAGGCACTGAAATACAGCTGCACCCCTATGCATGCTGGCTACAAATTGCATGACTAGAAAACAACAAAATAGCAGAAGGAAGCATCAGAAAGGCAACGATCATGGACACACAGGGAAAGCAAATAAAGCTGATCATGGACTACTACTTACAAATTTGTGTCAGTGGCTCAATAGCTAGCATACTTCCCTTTGGTGCTTGAAGATGTGAAGACTGTATGTTCTTTCCCCACCCTTGCTGACCAAATTAATTTTTAGTTACTAACACTGCAATGCAGTGTTACGGATGTTGCACTCCTGACTATGCCATTCTTTGGATAAGACATTAAGCCAAGGTGCCATCTGTCTGACTTTGTGGTAGCTCAGATGGATGGGAAGGATCCCACAGCATTTATCAAAATAAGTAGGGGAGTTTCTCCAGTGCCCTTGTCAAATATCCTCCAGTCCATCTACACTGAAAATAGGCCACCAGCCTAGTGGGACTAACAGAGTCAACAAAGGAAGGATAGATAAACAAGTAGAGAGATAGATAGATAGATAGATAGATATATATATAGATAGATAGATAGATAGATAGATAGATAGATAGATAGATAAAACTATTAACATAAAGAAAAGCTTTTAACACATCAAGATAGAAATTTAGGAAAAGAGACATATGCACAGAGGTACTTTTTCAGGTTAGCTTTCAATCTCCACAGAAAGTAAACAATAGACTTTAAACAGCCAAGGAGTAATGTGAAACATTCTAGATGCAAAATACAGCAGATGACGACAAACACACAGGAACAACAGGATCAGCAACAGTGAACAAAACTGGAAGTAGATTACAAGGAAACTGTTATGGAGATCAAGCAAAATAAAAGTGCAGAGAGAGAGGGATAGGAAATGAATCTACACTAGACAGACCAGAGACCTTCCCAGACAAAAAGCTACCAGCAGCAGCAGCAAACAACCAGGGTTAAGGTCATCTCCATAGTCATAAATAAATAAAGCCTAGAGTAAGACCAAAGAGATCTGAGTTTGACTTGTGGCTCAGGTACCTGCTGGAGCTGGCTGATGAAGGGAGGAGTGACGAGGCTTTGCCTGTTTGTCGGTCATTCAGGGTTGGATGGAGTGGGCCAAGAGCAAAAAGCTGGTGAGGTGGGCCACTGTTTGTAGCTCTGATATAGATGGGAAATGAGAAAGCAGCAAGAATATGTATTTGATTAATTTAGGGAGGAGCTGCCACCTGAGATACTGTGGTAGACACAATCCTAGACCACACCTCATTTAGGCAGTGTCCTTAAATGTGTGGCGTCATCACAGAAGGGAAACAAGGCTGTAAAGCACAAAGTCAAATCCACTTCTGTTAAGCAGAAATGATAAATCTGTTACTTGTCACCTCCCATAAAGCTTGCTTATGCCATCTAATTGAGAGCAGGCTGGAAATGGGGTCATCATTGTAGTAAGCTTGCCAAAATATATGGACTGAGGTTCTACAGGCTTATTGGGGGAATGAGCTTCAGCAGATGCAGGAGATAATATTGCCAGTAGAGATAGACTGCAAAAAATATATAGATACATATGTAATATAACCAGGATGAAGGAGAGAGACCTGACAATCAGCAAAATGGCAAGGAAAACAGAGTTCCAACACCAAAAGGATTAAGCAACTTATATACAGGGAGTAATGGAATGGATGTAGGACAAAAATGATAGAGATTTAACAAGAGAAAGGAGGCAGAAAGATAGCTGAACTGTTTAAAGCAACAAGAACCCCAGTAGAAAACGAATGGAGCTCATTTGCAATAGAAACTGCTGGATGGGAAGGCCAAGTTAATAGGGGAAGGGATCTGCCATTCTAAACAAAATACAAAAAAATAAAGTAAAATAAATAAATAAAATCAGACCAACTAGACAGCAACTGTAGCTGCCTGCTTACTTCACAAGTTAAACAAGACAAAGAGTTGGGTTGGAAGGTTGACGCTGATTGGAATAAATAGGCATACAAACACAGGGAAACAGCAAACAAAACCCAGCAGCCGTAAAAATGAGGAGCAAGATAAGCAGTAAAAAGTTTACAGATTTACCCCAAGGCACTTCCAAAAATAATTAAAAGTTATACTCCAGGCAGGATTGAGAAGGGCAAGAATTCTTAGTTAAAATTCATGCACATGTGTGCTGCATCTAACTGATTCATGAAAATAAAAACCTGAGGGTAGAATACAAGTGTTCAAAAGTGTCCATATGGTTCCTCCAAAAGCCAAAAACCAACATGGAGGCCTGCAAACATAGTCTACATCTGTGTGGGTATTTCTATCTGTAATCAGCAGGAAAAAGTACAACAGAAACACTAGCTCCAGGCTTTACAGAGGTAATCACTAGGTGAAGTCACCAAAAGCAAAGTTCTGCAAGACAGGAGTAGCAGGGGGAAGCACAGCAAAGACGATTATTTTGTGAGAGGGTGGGGTAGCACAACAAGGACTCACAAAGTAGCAACATGCATGGTACAACAAACTTTGTTGTAATACTGCAGAGGAGCAAGGCTAAAACAGACAAAATGGCCTACAGAACCCAAAGAAGAACCAAAGGAACAGGCACTGTTTCATGCAGGGAAGGGAGAACAAATGCAAAGGAAAGGACATGGGACACAGACTGAAGGAGTAGTGCTACAGCAAACAGCAAGACTACCACAAATATTAAAAGTAGAAAGTAAAGGCACCTTTAAAAGGTAACCAGAAGAAAATGAATTAAATGATCCTTTGAGGAGCACTTAAAGTAGGAGAGGACAGCAATCACAAATTCTGTCTACTGAGGAGCAGGCAAGCAGTGAAACAAGGCTTGTACTTTGTAGAAAATATTAGTACAGTAGGAAGAACATACCAAAACCTGCAACTCTTGTTACACAAAAACTAAATCTGGGGAGAGAGGGATAAGTAATGGAGGATGACATACGGTTTTATTTCAACATGGCAGGTGCTGCGACTCCCTGTACAGGTGCATTAAGATATATGTCTAAGGTGAGTGTCAGTATATAAATTATTGTGAAGTTTGGAGTCCAAGAGCACTTCACAATAGGATTGCTGCAATCTTAGTTGTACAATAGGGGACATTGCTGTCTGAAACAAGTTTTGTAGGAGTTGCTTCATTCAGTGCAAAAGATGTTTGCTAACTGCTATTGAACATTAAATGTTTATGTTGTATTCTACCTAACTAAGGATAAAAGAATCACAGAGTACAGGATTATAGCAATTACAGGGTAAGTAAGTTTATAGTCAATTTATCTATGCCAGTAACCACCCTCATGATGTACCTCCCACTTTCAGAAAGGCAAAATATATCAATACATCAATGAATTTAGTCCCTAGTTGTGAAAAACACTGTCATCATTTTGTATTAAAACTAGATTGCTCCATATTAAACAATAAGATAACTTGTTATTATGTTCAGTCCTTCATTATGAACTTATTAGAAAGAAGATAACACAACTATAATCTCTGCTCTTAAAACATCAATACTACCTCCATCTGCATTCTTCATTCTAAACTAACACCAACAAAACAAGGCTTCTCCATCCTTTCTGCCAAAATATGGGAATCCCTCCAACTGGCTCTTTGAAACAGCAGTTCTAACAAAACCTTTAGAAAAGTGTTAAGAGAACCTCTTCTAGAATAAGTTGCCTGTAAATGCTTCACCAAAAACCCACAAGACTAACTAACTCCCTTCCCCCTTTTTATATTGTTTATACCTGTTTCACATGTGATGTCAATTTTTTTCCAGAGGGGGTAAGCATTGTTTAATATTTCTGTCCCTCTAGCATGTTTTCTTTATATGTTGATGAAAACATAACTTCTCTTAGTTTGAGTGTTTGTGAAGCTATTTGTCTTGTGGAGGTGCAAGAGATCAAGGAAAGCTGGGCCCATAATGTAACACAATGTGAGGGTGATCTTCACAATGGAAGGTTGGGCCCATAATGTAACACAATGTGAAAGCGATCATCACAGTGGAGTCTGTAGGAGACAGAGTATAAGGGTAAGGCTTCAAGCCTGTCTTGGTAGCTAAGAATCTTTAAGACATTAATCTATTTAATTAGGAATCTTTGGGGCCTTTGTAGCTACATGATCTGCCTGGATAGTACAGAATAAAGTGGGCATTGCACTCTGCATTAGTTCTAATCAGAGCTGAGTACAGGCAGATAAAAACTTCCTTTTACCAGATCATGATGTCATTAGATATCGGTTAGGCAAGCAGTTAGGCAAGATAGAAGGTTTTTCTGACTATTGATGCATTATAGTGGTTAAAAGAGTGAGGTTTAACAAGTAAGGTGTCAAGATTGCTAATTTCCATGCCAGTTTGTAGTTGGGTATTGTGTATAGTGCAGCTTGTAGACAAGGGTTATTTATCAAATGTGATAAAAATGCACTTCTTTGTATTTTACTTTCACCCTTTTTCAACATACCATTGTTTTATAAGCATTCATTAATGCTGTATTAACTGTGTATCAAGGGGTGATCATATCTGGCTATTAGTCTTTGACAAAATAAGCTAGACATAGATGTGAATTTATGGTTTTGAGGCCAGACAAGTTTATGGCAAAAAGGAGGGGTCTGAGAACTGAGATACACTTCTGCTAACTAAAGTGTCATCTCCCAACTGAACTATTAGGATTGTATCTTTTAGGAACATACTTTTCTCCATTTTTGTACTGGACTCCCTTCCTGTTACTATATCACATTTAAGTCCTACAATCTGACCTCTCTTTACCTTAGCGCTACTCATATCAACATAACCACTCACCTTAGTAGCTGATTGTTTTTCTTCTTGGCTGTTTCACCATCTCAGGCTCTACCCATTCTGTTCACCCTCGCTACACTCACTCTGCTCCCCTACCCTACCCCCATTCCCACCCACCCCGCTTTTCTTATACTAACACTCTGTACGCACCTCTTCCTTTACTCTAACCAATTGGTTCCCTCCACCAATTCACAGTTCCTCTCTACTTTTTTCACCCCCACCATACTCTTCTCCCTCCAAGTCTCCCTAAATTAACCTTTCCCCTCCCTGTATCCTCCTACCTTACCTCTACCTCCTATACATTTGCTTCATATAAGTAAACCCCCCAATCCTCACTATCTTTAATTACAGCAAACTATTACCAATCAGGTAAACTTTCCCTCTCCTTTCTCAAGCGCTACTTATCTTTTATCATGATGATTGCTTATCTTACTACTACCCTTCTCTTCTTACTTTCACTATCAACAAAATACCACATTCCACTCTCCTATCAAACACTTTCACCTACTCTCTCCATTACTCACATCACCAGCACCATCCCTCACTCATGGCTAATCTCTCCATCTCTCTTGCATTTCTCATCTTCACACTTCTTCAAGATTAACACATTTCTAAACACCAGTCTTTCCTCTACTCTCAAGTCAAGAAGGTCTGCTAATATGACCCTCCTCACATATATTATTACATTGTTGGATGCACTTCTCATGGATGGGAACATCCACTCCAATCCAAGACTATCTGCTACTACCTGTCTCAATTACACACCCCACACCTTACCCCTACACTTCTCACCCACCTCCCCCTCTCCTTCTCTTAAAGCTTTAAATATTTATTCTCTAAATATTCAAAACTTAATAAATAAAATCACTGAACTGCATTCCTGGGTTGTTAACATTTCTCTCCATATCTTAATCTTGTCAGAAACCTGGTTAAAACTGCCTATCTCTAACACCAAAATCTTACCTCCAGGTTAAAACATCTTTCATTCTGACAGAATCAGTAAGGGGGTGGAGGTGTTACCATCCTCTACTCTGAACAACTTAATCTCTCCCCACTCTCTATTTCTTTACCAAGATTTGAGCTTACTTAAATTCTTATTGTAAAATGTTACCTAAACTCACACAGAAAATTGGCATAGCCTGTATCTATATAACTCCAGGGAATAATATTCCTATCCTTGAGAATATTCTCTCATGGTTCGCTCAGTATGTACCATATGAAACTATTATCTTTAGTGAAGTAAATATAGACTGGACTGCACTTCCAACTTCATCTCCTAATCTCAGTCTCAGTCTTCATGGCTTCCACCAACTCATCTTTTCCCCACTTAGACTAACAAAAACTCCATCTCTGGACACACCCTAGACTGGATCCTTTCCTCAGATCCTAACCTTTATCATAACCATGGGATACTTCCTAACTCTTTAACTGACCATTCCCCTTACCTATATCCACATATCCTCTCAACATCCACCTAAAGACCTCCTATATAGAGAATGTCACAAACTTATATATTTCAATCCACTTTTAACTCTAAATTGTCTAGCATAAACTGGTCCTTCCTTCATCACCTCCCTTTCATTGAGGCTGTAAAATCTTTCAATAAGATTTTTTTCGACATACGTAATTCACTGGCACCTACTAGGAAAAATCTGAATAAAATCTAATTTCGCCATTTCGCTAACAAAAATTACCCACTCTATTATGCATGAAAGGGACAGTATCTGGAAAGCCTGGGTCAAAAACAAATACCCTCCAATGCTTCAGAGATACAAAGAGCTTAGAAACCTGGCAAACAATAGTCAACAATGATAAAAAAAAAATGTTCTGCTCCATCTAATCTACCTGGCAAAAAAAAATCCAAAAAACTTTTTGGACGACCATTAATAATCTTTTTTATCTTGGCAACCCTACCACTTCCACCCCCTTCCAACATAGTACAGCTACTGAAACAGCCACTCTCCTACACAATTATTTCATAGAAACAGTTCAAAAACTTACTCAAAAGAGCAATACTTCCTCTACCTATTCTTCATCCCCCAACATTAACACCTTCCAATTCCTTCTCATTTAAACCACTTTCCACCATCTTCATGAAATCTCAACTGACAAAACTCAGACCCTGCTTCCCTCCACTGATAAATTATCTTCCTACTTTCTTAAAATTGCTGCAGAATCCATTACCTACCTTGTTTCTATACTCATAAATCAATCCATTATTGAAGCCTGTGTCCCTGATATATTGAAATCTTTCTTCACAATCCCATTACACAAGGGCAAAAACTCTACCGTCCCTTCTAACTATAGGCTCATAGCTATCCTGTCCCCTATCTCCAAAATTCTGGAAAAGTGTATTCATACATGGTTTTAGGCTGGAGTACAGCACCTCCACTGCTCTACTTTCCTTCACCCACCCAGTAACTGAGGCCTGTGACAACAACATGCTAATCTCCTGCTTATTCCTTGATCTTTCTAAGGCCTTTGATGCTGTCCCTCACTCTAAACTTCTAATGAAACTTTCTGACCTCCCTCTCTGTAGCTCCTCTGTAAACTGGTTTTCCAGTTATTTTTCCAATAGGCAACAATCCATTCACTGGCAGACTGTCTACTCCCCTTTCCTTCCAGTCAAAACAGAGGTTCCTCAAGGATCTATTTTGGGCCCCCTCTTGCTCATCATTTTTACTAAGAAACTACATTCTGCTTGTAAGCTCTCAACACTACTACAATATGCTGATGATTCTACACTTATCACCACTGCTCTTAACATTCCTAATCTCTTAGTACTCATTCAGGACACCTTCTCTTCTGTTGAAACATGGCTCTCAGACAATCTACTAGTACTAAATCCTAAAAAAACAAAACTCCTTCTCTTCCTTCCTAGAACACTAGCACATCACAAATCCTCTTTACCATCACCTCCATCAACAATACCACCATTATACCCGAACCTCATACCAAGCTACTTGGCACCATTATCGATGATGAACTAAAATTTGACATTAACATCCAACAATGTATTAAAAAAAAACACCAGAAGCTTGGTCTATGTTATAGAAATTGAAAATTCCTTACGCCTTCCTCCAAACTCTCTCTAGCTCACTCACTCCACTTACCTTGACTACTCTATGCTGCCCCTATTCTTACTAATATTCACTCTACACTACTGTCCAAACTTGAACAAATATACAATAAAATATTCAGATTTGCCACTAATCTCCCCTGCAATCCCATCACTGTCTCATGCTTAAGAAACTTCAATGGTCTGAATTCTATCACCAACTACAACTTCCCCAACTACGTATCACTCACTCCATTCTGCATAATCCCTCTATCTACCCCTCTTGCTCCAACCTAGTATCTTACTACACCCCCCTCCGACACCTTCACACAACTGACAAACAACTCCTTGATATCTACAAACCTAAAAAGAACATTAGAAAGCCCCTTTATAAGTACCTAGTAGCACATGTCTGGAACTCACTCCCTCTCAATATAAGAAACATTTCCCAAAAGCACATGTTTAAATAAGAATTAAAACACTATTTACAAAAGACTTGGTACTGCCCATGCCAAGCCCCCACATGACAACTTTTACATTTACTCACCTTCTACTCTGTTTTGATGTATCACCTCTTATCTGTCTTTTTTCGCTCTGTCATGTAATTTCTTTTTTACCGTCCTGCATTAAAAACACAAAAGTTATTCCAAGGCTATGTGTCATAAGTTTTAAATACTGAGTGTACCCATTATATTGTATACTTTTGTAATGGTATCTTCATTGTATTACAGAGTACTGTGCTGTAAATTGTACCTTATATCTCTATGCTATATGCTTGTACATCAAACCACGATGTATTTGTTTTTAATCTTTTGCATGACTGTAAATTGTTTGGAGCTTTTCTCTTCAGGTCTTCACTGAAAATGGGCCTTTGGCTTAGTTGGACTAACCCGGTTAACAAATGTCAAATACATAAATAAATAACTAAAGCTTTACTCTCTACCACACCACATAAGGATCTATCTACATTTAGATCTTTTAGCTTGTTTATAAGGCCAGCATGGCATATACTGCCAAAGGCCAGATCCAGATATACTGTATAGACTGAATGACCACTATCCACTGCCTCTGTGATCTTTTCAAAGAAATTTATTAAATTTGGTAACTATGATCTACCCCTGACAAAAACAAATTGTTGAGGGTCTAGTTGTATGAGACTTTTGATGTCACAGTTTATGAAGTCAGATATGATACTTTCTATGGCCTTGAAATTAAGGCTAGTTAAGCTGATGGTTGTATACGTCTCTGGATCTGGGGTGAACCCTCCCTTTGAAGGGGCATCACAACAGGTGCTCTCCATACTTCAGGGGTATTACCCCATGGCTAAGTTTAAATAAAAAAATGTTCAGGAGGAGTTCTGCAAAGGCATGTTTAGCAGTATTTATTAGGTATCCAAGTAAATTGTCTGGGCCCATGAAAGTAGTATTTTTTTGTTTTTCACACAGTTACAACATGTTTCTTAAAGAACTTTTGGGGGGTATAAATGACTTAGGCATTTGTGAAATGTTAAAGACTGTCTCTGGGGTAAAGCTAGCGCTAAACATTCTGCAAGTATATTAGCTACATCTTTAGGGTTATTGTAGGTGATGTCAGTTTGGATTAGTTCAGAACATCGCTGGATGTTATTTCTTAATTTTCTGATGGAATTAAAGGATTTCTAATTATATTTGGCTTCAGAGGCTAGATTCAGTTCATGTTTTGCTTTGATCTTCCTGATGGTAGTCTTTGGCCTTTGCTAATTTTTTTTGACCATCTTCAAAAGTCTAGAGGAGTCTGAAATATTTTGTGAAGTAGAAATGCACCAAGGCTGGAGCAGTTAGCTCCAAGACAGTACACTTGGTTGGAGGTTTGGTACTGCCAGTGGAAGTTCTGATAGCTGGGACTCAAGAGTTATTTACCTGGAGAAATGCCAGTAAAAGGATTTGTGTACTAAAGACTTTGGTTTGCTCATCCAGAAAGGTACTATTAAGAGACTTGTTACCAATGTTAGCCTGCATGGAGAGACTTTGAAATGACTGTTGTACATAATTCTGTAAAAAAAAATCTCCTTGTGAGAATACTGTTGATTTAAAAGGTATTTTCTGTCCATCAGACCTTTCCTTAGATTTGGGTTAATATCTTTACTAAGCATTGTTGTCAGGTTGGTTAATGAACTGAACCGTTGAGTTGCAGTTTTATTTTCCACCTGTCACTACTTTTTGGTTTGTGTTTTGGCAAATTCAGTCTAATTTTGTGTTCATTCAAATAAAACCACTGTTTTTGTACCTGCTGATTGAAATGTCCACAGTGGGTGAGAGATAATAATTGACGAGTCACATATTGGGTGCAATTGTCCTCTTGTGGTAGAGCTAAATAAAAGACATGTCTGATTTTTAATGACTTCTGAAAACTCAACAGCATTTCCAAGTTTGACAGCTACCATAACCCCAGGGTAGATAATTTGGTAAAGTGACTTGATAAGCTCAGATTTCTTTATTTCTTTCCATCATTCTTTTTCTGGTCTTCTTCACCTTCATTCTTTCTGGCTTACTCAAGTGTTCTCATACATCACTGTGTTTACCAGCCTCTCCTACTGTCCCTGTACTATTTCCATTCTAAGGCTGGGGCCAGCATTGTTGGTTTAAACAATTGACTGCTTCTACCATGAGATTTTGTTTTCATTTATAACCTATCCCTTTATTCCTACTTCCCTTCACCTGTTACATCCAAGAGCTACTCCCATCTATAAACCATTGCTCACAGGATGGAGCACCCAGATAAAACCCCCACATCCCCAGGAAGGGCAGACCCATCCTGCCCTGCCAGTAGACTAAGGCCAGGTTCCTTAATACTCTGAAGCTGACATTGAGATACTGATAGATTGCCTTAACCAAAGAGGCAAAGGAGAAGACTGCATTTTCCAAAGAGATTGGTCTATTCCAATATATTATCCTCCCGTTTGATCTCCATGGTGTCCCAGACACATTCTAAAGACTGAGGGACTGGATGCCAAGACTGCATCAGTCCTAACTTGGGTGATCCTGTCATCTACTTGGAACCCTGGGACTCTCACCTTCCTAAAGTTCAGGTAGTTTGGGATTCATTGAGGCAGACCAGGTGCTATCAGTATTATGAAATGTAAAGTCGGGATGCCTGATTTTATGTAGCTGAGGTAAATAACAAGGAATGGAGATAAATTAAGTCTCAGAGTGAGAAAATAGAGGTTGTGAAGGAACGATCAGTTACCCCAGGAAAAAATAGGCAATTAAGAAGGTTTTCCTAGCACTTGCAGACTGGGTCCAGTGTTGAATGTTTTGTGGAGTTTGTACCCAGATAAAAGTGGATTATAGACCTGTTAACAATCCCTTTATCAACACTTTTAAAAGAGCCCAGTGTATCTGGCTTTCTTAAATTTAGGGTCAGTATATTCCACAGCTTCACTGCTCTGCCCCCCAATAGAGTCTTGGTGATTGGGACAGTGACATGCTTGATTGTTTGAAGTGCCCAGGGAGTGATTAGAAAATCTGATAACCATGGTAGTTGCCATATCTGTATAATGTTTACATTTCTATATTAAAATGAGATCCCCCAACAAATCTACACTTCATCAAAAAAAAGATGTAAGTGCTCAAGCCTGGAGTTATAATTCAAAGACCTATCTTTAAAAATCTGTTTGGTAAAGAATTTCTGAACTCTTTACAGTCTCTTAATCTGAGTGTAAAAGTAGGTACAGGCTACAACATTAAAAATGATAGATTAGGTCTGATGATAGCTTTAAACAGGGGTGTTTGCACTCTTTCATCCCTACACAATATTGTGTGCAAAGTATCCATGATGACTGAGTAGCATCTTCTGATAACTGATGACATTTTGGCTTCAAAATTAAAAGATTTATCAATAATTAATCTAATTTCCATAACAGAATTGGTTTCAGCCATAAGGATGTTGTTTAGGGCATAAGGATAATATGGATTATTTGTCTGAAAATGAATTATTTTCTGTTTTTGTTACATTAAATGTCCAAAGATGGCCAGGTGCAATTGCAAACCTGCCTGATCAGACAATTTAGTTGCAACTGTTTTTACCTTTGTGTAATTATTAAACATATTGGTCCAGATATTTCTAGAAACATGAATGTCTGCCATAAAGATGGGAAAAAAGCACAGGCACCAGAACTGAAACAGGAGGCACCCCAAATAACAGCAGTATGACCATGGAGGTAGCTTCAGCTATTTTAACCCTTAATGATTTCCCATATAGTCAGCTCATTATCCACCTTATTATATATCTGTTTTCAGTCTATCTCTCCAGCTCCTTGACTATCTGAATATGTGGCACCAAGCTGAAGGCCAGTTAGATAAAATCCACTGGCAAAACCTGGCCCAGTGCTTCCCATAAATTCTGACAAAACGTTTATCAGATTTGTTGAACATGACTGGTCTTTAGTAAGGCAATGTGTATAGATATCAGCACTTGATTTCAAGTCATATGACATCACGTTACACGTGGATCTTTCCAACCATTTGCCCACAGCAGAAGTTAGGTTGATAGGTCTATAGTTATTAATGGTACCTCCCTTTAAGATGAGAATTACATTGACATCTTTCCAGATTTCAGGGAAAAAAAGGCAGTACTAAAAGACTCTTAAAACAGGTGCTGTAAAATGGACATGGTATAATTACAAGTGCTGGACAGAAAGAAACCATCCAAGCCATCTGTATATGCAGCAGAGTTAGCTTTGACTGATTTAAGGGCTTCCTTGTAAGTATCACTAGATGTACTTAGGCAGTTATCTGAATCAAAGTAATTGAACCATAATATACATAACTAGTTTTGTTGGACAGCTCTGTAAACCCAATTAAATCAGAAAAAATACAAATAATTTGGGAATCAGTTTTTTCACGCTAATCTGATGTGATACTGATTGTAGAATGATTATTCTTTCTGTTGCCTTGCAAAACAAGAATTTGTTGTTAAACAATGTACTGGTTGCTAACCCTAACATGTAACAGATTCTGCTTTTTTGTTATATTAAACTTATCAAACCCACCCCATCTTTCTGATATCTGATTTTGTTAATTGGGCTAGGCACTCTGTTACAGGTAAGCCATGTATGTTATTTCTTTTCTTTGCCTTATTCAGTCTTCTAATCCACTAATTGCAGTTTTTCTTCCCTGACTTACATGTCTGACATGTCACAACATGGACAGCAATTCATCTATCAATAAAGATGTAAATGATAGACAAAATCTCAGAAACACTTATTGAGCCATGGAGTCACACCAATTCTATACAGTGAGATCACTTTTGATAGCTGAATAGTCAGCCCTAATAAAAAGCTTTCTGAAGTCAGCCCCTAACAATTTAGGTTCTGTTGAACTCTCCTTTAAGTATTATGAGTCACTATTGCATAGCTTCTAAGTTCACAGTTTGTTTTAATGACTCCTTGCATTACACAAGATGCATTTTATTTTTGATCTTTGAAGTGTCTAGTTTTTATTTTTTTTTTTTGGATTCTGCCTAAAAAAGGAAGCACCACTTTGGTAAAGTTTTCCAAGAAAAAAAAATATTTCCTTGATGACTAAGATGCAGTTTATCATATGAGAAGAAGTTACCTATTCACCGTATCATACCATATCAGTAATGTTGGTTTGTTCATTAAGCTCACTTCTCTCAGGGAATTGCTTTAAGTAGCACCATGCTATACAAAGGAGCCATGAATTTATCATAAAATACAAGTACAAGTTCAGCTGATTTATTGAAAGCTATCGTTTATTTTGTCTCATCCTCAGTTTCCTAAGTTTGTTTTTTACTATGTCACGCTGTCTCTGTCAGTATGCTATTATTCCTTTTAAGGGGACAGTTAAGATCCACCGTAATATTGTCCCTATCAATACAGGGACGTAAGTTCTTAACCACCCCTCAACACTGAGTCTCCTATTTCCAGAGTTCTAGGTGATATATCTGTCGTATATGAATTCTCACTGAAAACTGAAGTAGTTTGGGGATAAAGTACTGAGTATGTATCTTCTGGACGTATTTGAATATGTAGCAAAGTTAACAATGAGATTAGGAACTCTCTTGCCAATGCTCTTTTCTTCTTCTTTCTAACTGTCCCTACAACAATCTTTCATACAAATGGGAGAAGACAGAAGTTCACACTGGGGCTAATACCTGAAGCCTAATTTAACCTACTTTTGTCAACAGGCTCTAAAAGTTGATTCAACTCAGTAATACTCAAGGATGTATTATGTGTTTGGGATGAAACTTCACAGGTAAGAAGATATGGCACAGAAGCTATGAGTTAAGGTGCACTCACCCAAAGGAAAGCAAATGAGGGACACTAAATCCATAATCTCAGCAGAAAGTTGAATAAAGCTATGATCAGATACTCCAAAACCTAGATGAAATCTTTGACTATAAAGTGGGCATGAGAGTATCTACAATAATATCTGTTGGGCAGAGAATTCCCATTGGTTACATGGTTACATGACCTCCATAATCAGCTTCACAAGCAAAATGAAGGCAATGTCAAGCTCTTCTGCTTGATACTAGTACTTCATCTTTTCTACTTTCACATTCACCTCTATCCTGGTGTTCACCATCACAGAACTTCTAGCAGGCATAACGCTAATGGAGTCAAGTTGGGAGGATCTTCTGTAGCACAGCATGATGGTTACACTGGGAAAATGTCTGTCAGATAGTTTTGATAGTTATACATAGTGTCGGGTAGTAAGCCAACACTGGAATTACTCTTAAAATGAGTATCTAGAAAGAAGGGAATAGAGTATGTATGTGTAAGAGAGTCTACAGAAGCAATAAATAACGGTCCCCTATAAGAGAAATACCTGAAACCAGGTAATGGGAAGCAGCTATACACCTGAACCTTTACAGGACTAGGGAAATTGCAATATGGCAGAAATAAATAGTATCAAAGTCTGGAGATGTCTGGAGTATTTTGTCAAGGAGAGACACACTGAGACCAGAGCAGTCAGCTTTGAGAGTGGAATCCTGGTTGGAATTTTGGAACTGCCAGTGGAATTACTGGTAGCTGAGACCCAGAGTTACTTAACTGGATAATTTTTACTAAAGGACTTGTGTGCCAGATACTTTGATTTGCCCATTCAGAAAGGTGCTGTTAAGAGACTTTTTTATTTTTGACAGTACCTGTCCTGGTGAGGGAGAGACTTTGAACTAACTGTTGTACATAGTCCTACTAAAGACTTCTTATTGTTTGACCATAACTGATTGTAAGATTGTTACCTTTGAAACTTGTTTTACTACCCTTGCTAAGCATTGTTGGTGGAGTGGCCATTGAACCAAAGCATTTTGTGATAAAGACTATTCTAATAAGTTGCTGCTCTATTTTTCACTTGTTGCTATGCTTTTGTTCTTCCTTTGGCAAAATCAGTCTAATTTTGTGTTTACCTGAAAAAAAGTTTCTGATGCTTAAAATGTCCACGGGCTATGTTAGTAAGATGAGGTTTAGAATGTTCCTACCCTTAGTGTGCTGATTTGCCCAATATTTGAGGCATACATGCACAAGCTTATTGAAATCACGCATGATAAAAGTATTTTCATTAGGGGTAGTTGTGTTAATAAATTCAGGAAATTTTTGTGTTCATCTGGAGAAATTGAAGGTATCCTTTAGCAGGCAATAAACAGATAATTTGTTTTGTTTTGTATGTTAGGGTTCAATACATTTGGTTTGTAGGCTTGGGGAATATATCAAGTACTGATATAGTTTCTGGCACACATAATAACGCCCCTGAATTTTCCCTGTGATGAGCACAAAAACAAGGTAAGGAGAGACTGCTTTCTGTACCTTGAAACCAAGTCTCAGTTATGACACAGGATGAATAAGTTGAAGTAGAGTCTCAAGATCAAGCATATTATTATTAAGACATTTGGCACTGAGAAGAAAACCTTGGTATTTTCAGTTTTGGAACATGCTGTGCTTTCATCTGCTGTATTGGGCTATCCAGTAGCCAGACATTGTATAATAAAAGACACAACTGAAGCAGCAAGAGTTTTGACCAGTAAGATGAAGTCGTAGAACCAGAGACATAGGTCATTTCTTGCAAAACAAGTTGGCCTGTCTACATCTTATCCCAGGCTAACACATACTAGACTCCCCTAAAATGACACCAACTATGTAGTGAATTATTACAGCCAATTATCTTTTATTATTATTAGGCAACATTCTGGGTGAAGGAAGGATTCCACTCTTTCCTGCATTTGACACAAGCCTAGTGAGATCTAACATATGCCTGTTCATGTCTCTCAGAGTTTAGCACTGTCATTCATTCACATAGGCATGGCTAACAGACATTTCACAACAAATTAGCATGCCCATTCCACCAGTCTGATCACTTCTGAGCAAATTCTTAGAGCTGTTTCCCTCCAGGACCAAAAACATTAGCCCCAAGGGTCTTGATAATGTTCCAGGTTGCCTCCTTGTAAGTACCAAATGCTAAGTATCTCCTAAGCCTATTTATTCTCAGCCTGTCCACTAGATTCATACAAGAGGCATGGAGAACCACACCATAAGATTTATAGATTATTACTAGGCTAACTGCCCTCATGGACCATTTTAAGCCTAGCCAGTTGCCCCCATGAGAATCAAACCCTGCACCTTGTGGTTCTAAGGTAAGCACCTTAACCATTACACCACCCTCCCACCAAGGGAGTCCTACTACTGAAACTGGGTGCAATAGACCTATAAACATTATCAGTCTTATCTGTAAAGCAATGGACATGTCATTATAAACTTATCAACAAGGGTATAGGTAGTCTACAAGCCTTAGACACAAACCAGTTTAGGTTTATAAAAGGAAGATCTTGCTAGCTGAACTTAGTGGACTTCTTTGAACAAACCACTGATGGATTAGACACGTGCAAATTGGCTCATTCTGCCTACCTGGAGCTGGCAACAGCCTTTGATACCCTTCCCTTCCTTTTCCTGCCATTATCGATAAGCTAATCAAGCTAAGTGTAAAACCCTATGTTACTCAATGCATAGCAAACTGGCTTACAGACAGAACACAGTGTATTGGTGTTGGTGTTTGGTGGCATATTCTCATTGAAAAGAACCTCCTAGGACCACTGCTCTTTGGTATTTATTTCTTGAATGTCAAGTTAATACTAAGGGTCTGTGGCTGACTAAATTTGTAGATGATAAAAACCTGTAGCAGTCATAAGCTCTTCATCTGACTTCCAAATTATCCAGGAGCTCTAGATGATGCAAACTTGTAGCAGTCGTAAGCTCCTCATCTGACTTCCAAATTATCCAGAGCTCATAACGGGTCTACCTGAGAAGGCCGACAAGTGAAATCACTGACAATGAGATGACCGACACTGGAAGACCAACAGCAGAAATACCCGACAAGGGGAAATCCCGACGCTGTAAACACCGATATGCGAAATGAGCGTGACTGTGTAAGTGTGCGATAGTGACGGACTTTAGGGTTAGGGTGTGGGTAAGGTAAGTGTGCGATAGTGATGGACTTTAGCATTAGGGTGTGGATAAGGTAAGTGTGTGATAGTGATGGACTTTAGGGTTAGGGTGCGGGTAAGGTAAGTGTGCGATAGTGACGGACTTTAAGGTTAAGGTGCGGGTAAGGTAAGTGTGCATTAGTGACGGACCTTAGGGTTAGGGTTTGGGTTAAGGTTAGTGCATAGATAGTTGTGTATGTAAGGTTAAGTGTAGGTTTATCAGGCTTTGGGTGTGCTTGTGTTGTGTGTGTGTTTTTTGGAATGGGGAATTTGTTTTGTTTTGTTAACTGTCGGAATTGTGCTTCATCGGGCATGTGAACTGTCGTGTTTTTGCACTTTCATTGTTGTAGTGTTGGTGATCTCGTTGTCGGCCTTTTGAGCTTTCGGTGTTGTCAGGTGGATCTCTCATAACACACTCCAACAAGTGGTGCCTGGACAATGCCCTTAAATTGAATGCCAGAAAATGCAGCATTGTGTCCTTTGGCATACAAGAGCACCAATTCACCTACCACATAGGTGACAACTCTTTCAAATCTGACTTGGTCACTGGGGACCTGGGTATTTTCACTGATAATGAACTATCCTTTGATCATCTTTCTATTCACTGCCATTCAAAAATCCTTTTATCTGGCCAGACAGATGATCAAAGGAATATCTTTAAGGTCCAAGGAAGTCATCCTCCCTCTCTACTCTTCCCTCATTAGGTCCATAATAGAGTATAATTCCCCCTTTGGTTTGTCCTTGTCTAAGCATATTACCCAGACTGAAAGATGGCAGTGTTTATTCTCCAAGATAATAAAGGCATGTTTTTCATGAGGTTCAGTGATTGCCTTAAAGTACTTTCTCTCTTTTTGTTTCTTACAGATTGTTGAGCTGGAACTGCTGTCTATCCCACAGTGCCTCAAAGGATCAAGGCCTATGTGTCCTCCTTCAAATACACAAAACAAAAAACACCAAAAACACACACTGAGGAGATCTAAACTTCCATCAAAATATAAATAAGACCTTCTGGCAACATAGATATCCGAACCCTCTTTTATGAACTAGATTTCCCTTGAATGTAAAAGAAAATAACTCCCTGACCCTCTTTAAGCATAACCTGGACAAATGGATTGGCAATTTCAAATACACTGATAGTCTAGCCCCTCAAGCCCTTATTGAAAGAGCTCAAAGTTGGGTTTTAAATACACCTTGGGCCTGCATCAAGCCCTCATTGAAGTGGGCTATAACTGGGTATTAATTATTCATGTCTCTGGGAATTCAAGTGTTGGGAATTTGTGACTCAGCTGCAAATATGCCTATTAAAAATGAGACAGTGACTTTGTGTAGAAACCAAAATTAGGAAAACTTTTTCTGTATCCCATCTGACTATAAAGGACATGTCAAGTCACTCCAGGGAAATCAATATATCACTTTATATTTCACTCTGTTGTTGAATGCAAGGTTCCCTTCAAACAGACCAGCTGAAATAATTTGAAAACACTATAGTCTATAGTTCTCCACTTTCAGGTCATCTAGCCATAAAGTGTACCACAAGGAAGTTTACTCAAAATGTTTATTGGCCATGTTTTGGGAAAGACATGAGAGGATAAGAAATAAGAGCAGAGGAAAAAGGTTGGCAAAGCAGCAGTCAAAGCAAAGGTTGCTCTGGTGCCTCTATCTGTTATAGCAGAACCGTTTCAAAGGGTTTCCATGGCTTTTATGAGGCATCTAGGTCCCTCAAGCATCACAAGTAAGAGATATAACTTGGTGGTGGTAGATTATGCTCTTAGGTACCCTGAAATATTGATGTTGTCCTATGTTGAGGAAATGGTGGTAAATACACTATTAGAAAATTTCAGCATGGAAGGCTTTCCACAGCAAAAATTGATAGACAGAGGAACTAACTTCACATATGACCTCCTGTACTGATTGTGGAAGACCTGTAGAGTAATAACCCCTGATGTCTACATTCAAGTGGTGTTATTAAGATTATGGATAGAGTGCTGAGGGCATTCAAGGTTCCCTTTAAGTGAGACTGAGACAAATACCTGGCCCATTACCTCGTTGCATACAGTGAGATGACTCTTGAATCCACTTTTTTCATTTTGAACTATTTATGAACATAGATTTAAGGGAGCCTTTAGATTTAACTTATAAATGATAGGGAGTCTGTTGAGGAGTATGTGCTGAATTTCCTGTTGCATGGCTAAGCTTAGGGAAATTGTAGGTTTGGAAGAGCACTTGGCAAAAGTACATCACCAGTAAGAGGCCTGATTTGACTGAGTAGTGTGAGTCCAAAAATATACTGTAAAACAAAAAGTAATTGTGCTTATTTTTGTTTGACAGAATAAACTGCTGGCAGGACAGGGTGGAAATTTTACTTTGGTGAGGAAGGTAAGTGATATTATTTGTATCATGGAGTTGCCAGTCAGGAGGTGAGTTCACCGGCTCTAACATGTTAACATAATGAAGTCCTGCCATGACAGCAATGTATTAGTACTAAGCACATGCAGTGAGTTAAATAAGGAACCACAGGCAGGGTCTTGCAACAGAATTTTGTCAATGAGGCTCAGTCTGATAATTCAGTGAATGAGGTTGTACTATCACAACAGCTACCCCTACTCAGGATTGTAAAACATAAGTAGCACTGCAAGAGTTTGGGGACCTGTTCCCTGCTAGCCCTGGTGCACCCAACTGGGGAAGCACCATGTAGATATAGTGACCCATAGGAACTGAGGGATGCACTTTCCAACCACACTATGTTTCTTTAAGGTGTCTCACAAAAACTCACTTGTGCTATAGAAAAGGGGGGATGTCAAGAGCTGTATGAAACTAGAAACTATTTTTTAATTAAAGCGGCATCAAAGTTATAAAATGTGGAAAAGATGCATGCTGTTTATAATAGCTGTTTCATTAAATGTGCAGCTATGTAGGTCAGATACCCACACATATATTACTTCTTGTCAAAAGCATTTTCCTAATTGGAATGGAACTCTGTATCCCATGTAACCTTGTTAAAAACAAACAAACAAACAAACAAACAAAAAGTACCTGTTTATATTTGATAACTTCTATCTTTCAGAAAATGCAATGCCAAGATTACTGTATCTTTCTATTTGCTTAGACTATGGGCTTGACGGATTTTTAACAAGACTAGAAGAAGTGAAGGAATGTTGTATGGACAGTAAAGGAAAACAATAGTCTGCTTTTCCAGTTAGTAACATCAAACTTCTTAATTTTGCTCATGTGTCTCTTCCAGCTGCTGATGGACCATGGATTTTTTTCCTGAATTATGGTGCACCAGAATGTCAATGCACTTCCTCAAGGGTGGCCATACCCCAGATATCAGTAATTACAGACCCATCACCCTTGCAAGTCTGATCTGAAAAGCTATAGAGCACACCATAACTGATCTCATCAATTCTTCTTCTTCTTTCGGCTTTTCCCAATTAGGGGTCACCACAGTGGATCACCTGTCCGCTCATGATTGGCAGTGGAGTTTTATGGTGTTGAGTTGCCAGCCCAGTACCCAACCTTCTACAGAAGGCACATACATGCACACACTCACACCTAGGGCCAATTTAGAGTGTCCAGTCCACCTACAGCATGTCTTTGGGATGTGGGAGGAAACCGGAGCACCCAGAGGAAACCCACATGGCCACAGGGAGGACATGCAGACTCCGCACAGAAGGCACCCCAGTCAAGGATTGAACCAGAGAACCTCTTGCTGTGAGGTGAAAAAACTAACCACTGCACCACCGCAGTGCCCATAACTGATCTCATCAATTATGATATAGAAATATCATTAAGCTGGACCCTCAGTAGTTCAGCTTTGTGAAAGTGAGACCCTACCTATTAAATATAGTTAACTTCTTATAGAGAGACACAAGCTGTGGATAATGGTCATGCTGTTACAAAGTGTATCCTGACCTAGCTTTCAACATGTGGGTATTGTAAGTAAGCTAAATACTTTAAGCATAGCTCCTTGTGTGATAAGATAAATAAACTAGCCGAATCACAGAACCCACAGTTTGTATTGCTGGTGTCTCTTCTGAAAGAATGAATGTAACCATTAGAGGTCCAAGGGCTCTCTACTGGACCCCCTCCTTTTGGCAATTGCTTCTGTGATCTTTGAACTGAACTGCCATTGCCAAAGCTCCCTCTCACACCTTACTTTAGTTAATACTTGGTGTGCTGAAAGTGGGCTCAAACTAGGGCTCAAACTATATGTGACAAAGTGTAGAATAAATTTTATTTTAGCAAAAAACAACTATACTCATCATATAGTATGTATACTGTGATAATTCAGTCAGGGACCTGGGTAACTTGGTTGACTGTTCCTTCTCCTTTGAGCATCATGTGACAGCTAGAGTCATAAAATCTATCTACAACTGATAGCCAAGGGTATATCATCCAGGTTTAAAGATATTATTGTTCCCTTCTGTTCAGCACTGATTAGGTCAAATGTAGAATATAATGTCCTCTTTAGGATGTACCTCACTTGACATATAAAACAACTAGAGAAGCTCCAGATGTTCTCAGCTAAGAATATTTCAAGCTGAAAGACCCTGATCTACTTAGACAGGGTAGAAGCTTTAGTATAAAACCACAGCTAAGACGGCCAACCAACGAAATTTTCTGCAAAAAGTCTTTAATAGACGTGACAACAGTAAAAACAACTAGCAGTCAACTTTAAAACTAGCGCTTTCACCTGGTTAATACCAGGCTTTATCAAGATGTGCATAAGAGGAACCCAAACCTATTTATAATCATTTACTGGTCATCTGACCTGTGACTAATTGATTAATTTGAGCAAAATTAATTAGTTACATTCTTAAAAGTGTATCAAAAAAATAAATAAATAAATAAAAAAAAAAATATATATATATATATATATATATATATATATATATATATATATATATTGTTGGGATTCAAATAACTCATTGTGTTTTATAAATATATCAATATATTAATAGATAACATATAGTAGATCTTAAAAATATCTAAAACTGTGTAAAAAACAACTTACTATACACATACACCATAAAGTGCAACTGCAGCAAAATGCAATTTAAAAATTGCTAATAAAGTTAATAAAAATTAATAAAAATTAATAAATTATTTATACAATAAATGCAATGCATCAAGCTATAATGTTATGCAAGTACATAAAAAGAGTTTTTACTACAGTCTGGCCCTTCTAATTTTTAGTACACTATTAATACTAATATTATCATTGAGCCCTGGGGGTTTTGCGGCATTTAACTTTAATTGCCACAACAGTTCCTTATATTCCAATGACGTTTCCCAATCACCCCCTCTTGGATTCTGTGTTGCTTGTTCTAAAACCATGAATTTTAATTGCATATTTGGACATTTTAATGAGTGCTTATAAAAGGCATTAGTTTCTTTCTCTTTCTCAACATCATACAGGTGCTCATAAATTCTTTTTTTCAAAGACCTTTCAGTCTTCCCAATGTAAAAACTTAAACATTGGGTACATATTCCGAGGTAAACTACTCCTTTAGTCGCACAGTTATAGTGTCCTGTTGATTTAACATTAAAATTCCTTGAAGCTATATGCAAGCTGTTATCGTTAATTATGTATGAACATTGCTTGCATGCCCCACATTTGTATGTACCTAATCTAGGGATAGATTGTGTATAACTATTATGTAACTGTCTTTCAAATAATCCCTTCAAATTAACATTCCTTCTATTCAGAAATTTGGGCTTATCAGACACTAACTCTTTAATGTTTTCTTGTAATGTTAAAACTGGCCAGTACCTTGTCACAATTTTTTCAACTTGTAACGAGTCCTTACTAAAGGTTTGTATAAATAAATTATGTGCCTCAAACTGGGCATCTTGCTGAGCACATCTATTCTCATTCGCGGCTATACCTAAAAGGGGAAAATATTTACTTTTTCTGTCAGATGTAACCTCTTCTGCCAACTTATTAACTAGGTGCATAGGGTAACCTCTTTCTAAGAATAAATCTTTTAAGAAATTCATTTCTTGTGTAAATAGTTGTTCTGTACTACACATCCTAGCTGCCCTAATAAATTGGCCTTTCAATATACCTTTTTTTCTGATAAAAAGGATGTCCACTATCAAAATGAAGATAGGAATTAGAAAAAGTACTTTTCCTATAGATTTTAGATTGAAAGGTGCCAGTATGCTGATTTTTAGACAGAGAGACATCCAAATAGTTCAAAACTTCCTCACTAATATTATATGTAAACTTTAAAAATTCTGTGGAAGAATTAATGTAAAGCATAAAATCCATAAATTCATTAAGGTTACCATTCCATAACACACAAATGTCGTCCAAAAAATGTTTGTAATGTGTAATAAATTTCGACCAGGGGGTTGAAAATATAAATTTGTTCTCCCAATAATGGAGTACAATGTTGGCGTAGGATGAGGCACATGGAGCACCCATGGCGACCCCTTTCTTCTGTTTGAACAGCTCTCCATTAAAATATATAAAGTTGTTTTCAAGTATAATTTCCATAAATTCAACCACCAGTCTAATAGTGTTTGGGCTAAATTCAGTTGACAAACATAAAACTTCATTAAACCATTCAAGACCAACAGCATGAGGGATGCTTGGAAATAATTTAACAATGTCAATGCTGATCATGAAGTTAGTTGCATCATAAAAATTACTTTGAATACCCTTGAGAAACTCCCAGGAATCTTTACAAATACATTCTAAAGAAAGAACTAATTGTTTAACAGTTTGGTCAATAAACTTCCCAAGTGGTTCCACAATGCTGCCTGCCCCTGCCACAATCGGTCCAAATCTTAAAGGATCTAAGCCTTTGTGCACTTTAGGTATCCCAAAAATCACCGAAGTAGTAGGTTTATTAACATGCAAGTAACTGTATAATTTTTCATTAATTTCTCCTTGCATCAGGTGGTCATATAATAAATATTTAATTTTCGAGAAAGCAATATTAATCTCATTAATTGAGACCACACTGTACTGTTCAGTGTCTTGTAACATATTGTGCATTTGCGCTTCATAGTCCCAGTTGTACATTAACACCACCCCTTCCCCTTTATCTGGTTTCATAACTCGTATACCTTCCTTCTTTAAAGTATTAATTAGCTGAAATACTTCTATACTCAAATTTGAAGGTTGAGAAGATGTGTTAATAGAATATTGATTTCTTAAATCCTTTTCAACTAACTCTTCAAAGATCTTTAATGCTGGGTGTGTGGGAGGATTAAATGTACTGGGTCTTGTAAAACTTTCATTCAAGTATGTTTGTCCCTTAAAGTAAACATTCAGGTTCATACGTCTAACAAAAAGTTTTAAATCTAAGATAGTATTAGTTAAATCTAGTGAGCGCAGAGGAACAAATTGAAATCCTCTGGTAAACAGCGTAAAATGTTCAGATGTTACTAAAATATCAGTGTAATTATAAATGCAAAAATTATCTTTCTTCATGACCATACAGTTAGTCGTAGCAGAATCTAAATAAATTTCTCCAATTTCATTATTAGTGAATTCATCAGATACCTCTATCTGCGGGGTTTGCCCCAACCCTGTTGTTGGTGTGTTGCTCCCCTGCCTCCCGGTCTGCCCTGGGGATAATAAAAAACCTGATGAGAATTCTTGTTGTTTTTTTGTGCTAAACACTCACTTCTTCGAGGAATATCCTCTGCTGGGGAAGCAACATTATCAAAATTGTCTATGTCATCAATTCTATTATGTACTTGGTTATTATACAGCCTACCTTTACCTGGTACAGAGAAAGCCAAACCTTCCCTATATTCTATTAGATCCCGCTCTAACTTTTTGATCTTCCGGTTAACAATTTTACAACAATGCTGATCTACTTCATGAAACACATTATCATAGTCCCTTCTAATACTGCCAAAATTATGATCTTTAACAATAGAATCATTCAATGCATTCAGTTCATTTAAAAGGTTGTCCGCTTTTGTTTCATAGTCATTGATCATGAGCTTAACCATATCCAACCCTGTTCTGTTAAATAGTTCAATTAATTCCTTGTGTAGACTAGAAACAGGAACAGCATTGTTGGGAAATTTAAAAAGGCGCAATCCCTTAGGTACACGTTGCACACGAATACATTCTGCTAAGTAATCTATCTCTAGTTGTGTAGATTTAAATGCGTAAAGCTTATCGCTTAAAGCAGAAAATTTATGTTCAGCACTGCTGTTATCATTGGTAAGCTTGGAAGAAGTACCTTGTTTGAATGAGAATTGTTGTTTAGTCCAAACACTAAAATTGAAATCTCTCGTAGTTCCATTCTGTCGTTGAACTTGTTGCTTCATGGGCTGCTCACGGAATTCAGCGTTAGCATTAGCCAACATATAGTAGATCTTAAAAATATCTAAAACTGTCTAAAAAACAACTTACTATAGACATACACCATAAAGTGCAACTGCAGCAAAATGCAATTTAAAAATTGCTAATAAAGTTAATGAAACCCCATTGGCTAATGCTGAATTACGTGAGCAGCCCATGAAGCAGCAAGTTCAATGACAGAATGGAACTACGAGAGATTTCAATGTTAGTGTTTGGACTAAACAACAATTCTCATTCAAACAAGGTACTTCTTCCAAGCTTACCAATGATAACAGCAGTGCTGAACATAAATTTTCTGCTTTAAGCGATAAGCTTTACGCATTTAAATCTACACAACTAGAGATAGATTACTTAGCAGAATGTATTTGTGTGCAACGTGTACCTAAGGGGTTGCGCCTTTTTAAATTTCCCAACAATGCTGTTCCTGGTTCTAGTCTACACAAGGAATTAATTGAACTATTTAACAGAACAGGGTTGGATATGCTTAAGCACATGATCAATGACTATGAAACAAAAGCGGACAACCTTTTAAATGAACTGAATGCATTGAATGATTCTATTGTTAAAGATCATAATTTTGGCAGTATTAGAAGGGACTATGATAATGTGTTTCATGAAGTAGATCAGCATTGTTGTAAAATTGTTAACCGGAAGATCAGAAAGTTAGAGCGGGATCTAATAGAATATAGGGAAGGTTTGGCTTTCTCTGTACCAGGTAAAGGTAGGCTGTATAATAACCAAGTACATAATAGAATTGATGACATAGACAATTTTGATAATGTTGCTTCCCCAGCAGAGGATATTCCTCGAAGAAGTGAGCGCTTAGCACAAAAAACCAACAAGAATTCTCATCAGGTTTTTTATTATCCCCAGGGCAGACCGGGAGGCAGGGGAGCAACACACCAACAACAGGGTTGGGGCAAACCCCGCAGATAGAGGTATCTGATGAATTCACTAATAATGAAATTGGAGAAATTTATTTAGATTCTGCTACGACTAACTGTATGGTCATGAAGAAAGATAATTTTTGCATTTATAATTACACTGATATTTTAGTAACATCTGAACATTTTATGCTGTTTACCAGAGGATTTCAATTTGTTCCTTTGCGCTCACTAGATTTAACTAATACTATCTTAGATTTAAAACTTTTTGTTAGACGTATGAACCTGAATGTTTACTTTAAGGGACAAACATACTTGAATGAAAGTTTTACAAGACCCAGTACATTTAATCCTCCCACACACCCAGCATTAAAGATCTTTGAAGAGTTAGTTGAAAAGGATTTAAGAAATCAATATTCTATTAACACATCTTCTCAACCTTCAAATTTGAGTATAGAAGTATTTCAGCTAATTAATACTTTAAAGAAGGAAGGTATACGAGTTATGAAACCAGATAAAGGGGGAGGGGTGGTGTTAATGTACAACTGGGACTATGAAGCGCAAATGCACAATATGTTATAAGACACTGAACAGTACAGTGTGGTCTCAATTAACGAGATTAATATTGCTTTCTCGAAAATTAAATATTTATTATATGACCACCTAATGCAAGGAGCAATTAATGAAAAATTATACAATTACTTGCATGTTAATAAACCTACTACTTCGGTGATTTTTGGGATACCTAAAGTGCACAAAGGCTTAGATCCTTTAAGATTTGGACCGATTGTGGCAGGGGCAGGCAGCATTGTGGAACCACTTGGGAAGTTTATTGACCAAACTGTTAAACAATTAGTTCTTTCTTTAGAATGTATTTGTAAAGATTCCTGGGAGTTTCTCAAGGGTATTCAAAGTAATTTTTATGATGCAACTAACTTCATGATCAGCATTGACATTGTTGAATTATTTCCAAGCATCCCTCATGCTGTTGGTCTTGAATGGTTTAATGAAGTTTTATGTTTGTCAACTGAATTTAGCCCAAACACTATTAGACTGGTGGTTGAATTTATGGAAATTATACTTGAAAACAACTTTATATATTTTAATGGAGAGCTGTTCAAACAGAAGAAAGGGGTCGCCATGGGTGCTCCATGTGCCTCATCCTACGCCAACATTGTACTCCATTATTGGGAGAACAAATTTATATTTTCAACCCCCTGGTCGAAATTTGTTACACATTACAAACATTTTTTGGATGACATTTGTGTGTTATGGAATGGTAACCTTAATGAATTTATGGATTTTATGTTTTACATTAATTCTTCCACACAATTTTTAAAGTTTACATATAATATTAGTGAGGAAGTTTTGAACTATTTGGATGTCTCTCTGTCTAAAAATCAGCATACTGGCACCTTTCAATCTAAAATCTATAGGAAAAGTACTTTTTCTAATTCCTATCTTCATTTTGATAGTGGACATCCTTTTTATCAGAAAAAAGGTATATTGAAAGGCCAATTTATTAGGGCAGCTAGGATGTGTAGTACAGAACAACTATTTACACAAGAAATGAATTTCTTAAAAGATTTATTCTTAGAAAGAGGTTATCCTATGCACCTAGTTAATAAGTTGGCAGAAGAGGTTACATCTGACAGAAAAAGTAAATATTTTCCCCTTTTAGGTATAGCCGCGAATGAGAATAGATGTGCTCAGCAAGATGCCCAGTTTGAGGCACATAATTTATTCATACAAATCTTTAGTAAGGACTTGTTACAAGTTGAAAAAATTGTGACAAGGTACTGGCCAGTTTTAACATTACAAGAAGACATTAAAGAGTTAGTGTCTGATAAGCCCAAATTTGTGAATAGAAGGAATGTTAATTTGAAGGGATTATTTGAAAGACAGTTACATAATAGTCATACACAATCTATCCCTAGATTAGGTACATACAAATGTGGGGCATGCAAGCAATGTTCATACATAATTAACGATAACAGCTTGCATATACCTTCAAGGAATTTTAATGTTAAATCAACAGGACACTATAACTGTGCGACTAAAGGAGTAGTTTACCTCGGAATATGTACCCAATGTTTAAGTTTTCACATTGGGAAGACTGAAAGGTCTTTGAAAAAAAGAATTTATGAGCACCTGTATGATGTTGAGAAAGAGAAAGAAACTAATGCCTTTTATAAGCACTCCTTAAAATGTCCAAATATGCAATTAAAATTCATGGTTTTAGAACAAGCAACACAGAATCCAAGAGGGGGTGATTGGGAAACGTCATTGGAATATAAGGAACTGTTGTGGCAATTAAAGTTAAATGCCGCAAAACCCCAGGGCTCAATGATAATATTAGTATTAATAGTGTACTAAAAATTAGAAGGGCCAGACTATAGTAAAAACTCTTTTTATGTACTTGCATAACATTATAGCTTGATGCATTGCATTTATTGTATAAATAATTTATTAATTTTTATTAATTTTTATTAACTTTATTAGCAATTTTTAAATTGCATTTTGCTGCAGTTGCACTTTATGGTGTATGTGTATAGTAAGTTGTTTTTTAGACAGTTTTAGATATTTTTAAGATCTACTATATGTTTTTAGGATATTCTATTAATATATTGATATATTTATAAAACACAATGAGTTATTTGAATCCCAACAGATTTTAACAAATATGCATGTTATGGTTATCTTATATCAGGTTGTACCACAAGTTACATATATATATATATATATATATATATTTTTTTTGATACACCTTTAAGAATGTAACTAATTAATTTTGCTCAAATTAATCAATTAGTCACATGTCAGATGACCAGTAAACGATTATAAATAGGTTTGGGTTCCTCTTATGCACATCTTGATAAAGCCTGGTATTAACCAGGCGAAAGCGCTCGTTTTAAAGTTGACTGCTAGTTGTTTTTACTGTTGTCACGTCTATTAAAGACTTTTTGCAGAAAATTTCATTGGTTGGCCGTCTTAGCTGTGGTTTTATACTACTTCTTGGTTTGGTGACTTACTACATTTCTGAGGGTAGAAGCTTTACCCGTTCACTCAGTATCTTTTTTTTTTTTTTGCATCCCTGCAGGACTGAGCCCAGTGGCTCCTCGACATTTGTGCATTCATTCTATGGTCATGGAAACTATGCAGTTTTGCTTATATGCTGGTGGAGATTCATATCCTTAAATTTAGTACTAGTGGAGCTCTTTGCTTTTTTGAGGAGTTAAAACATCAAGGACTGGTTGGTGTTTGATGAATTGGAATGTATGACAGATCAACATGTCTCTTATTCTCTGAGTGAATTTATAGCTGATGCATACTTCCTAAAATAAAACATAGTAAATCCCTTATCTTTTTTCAACATTCTCAACTCCCTCAGCCTTCCCTCACTTCCCTTTCCAAACAGATATGTTACACACATTATGCAATTCCTTGAGACTTTTATTTTGTGAACTAATGAGAGACTCAACAGAAGAATCATTACCATAATCATATAAGTTCATAGGAGATTACTAGCCTAATGGCTCCAGGGACCTTACAAGCCTAGCCAGTTTTACCCAGATTTTACTGAGTTTTATATGCCTGGGGGAATGATAACAAGAGTCAGCAAGCAGGGTTTTGACAATTTTACAGACTGCCTCTATCCATAAGGGGACATGGGCACCACCCCAGGAGTGAATTTATGATTTTCCATCCATTGGTCCAGAGTGTGCTTAAAGATATTCAGGGAAGGGCTTTGCTTTATGTGAATAGGAAGCTTATTCCAGAGGAGGGCAATCTCTGGGACATGTATCTGTCTCTCCAGCATGATCTATTCATGTTAGAGATCAGGTTTAGGTCTTTGGAGCATGTAACCCTCATGCAGTTAGTTTTGCGAATATGCAACATTTCCATCAGGGCTGGGTCAGAAACTGCCTTGTAGGTCAGGCACAGATCATCTCTATCAGTAATCTGTAATCCACTGAATATAGTGATAGGGCTTTTAATTGGTCCACATATGACATGTTGGTTATACCCTGTATTTTTTTGGTAAGAAACCTCAGAGGATCCTCCAGCTGTTGCAGGTGCCGGGTGAGGTACATGTCAAAGGGTGCATTGTACTTGATTATTGTTCTGATTAGAGACAAGTACTGTGGTACTATGACATCCTTAGATCTGGGTGTCATACCTTTACTTATAAGCTGAGCAACAGAGGAGGATTTCCTCACTACCATGGACACATGGTGGTCAAAGTTCAGATTATTATCTATCTGAGTAGCAAGATCTCTCACCACTGAGTCCACTCTTAGGGGATGCTATCAATGTTGTAATTTGCAGGGGTATTTTCATTCCTAAAGGGTATTATTATGCACTTCTTTGAACTTAGTTCAAGACCATTGGCTGTGACACCAGTTATTAGTCTGTGTCAGACCTTTCTGTAGGATATGAACATCATTTGGGGAGTCAATGACTGCTCACAATTTTCATTCATGAGTAAACTTGTTCAGCCAAAGGATGCCTACATTTGTGCTGACATCTGAGAAGTATATTCCAAACAGGAGGGGGAACAACACTAAGCCCTCTGGTACTCCACTGGTGAATGGCCCCTTGCTGGATGTGGATTCCCCCACTCTAACAACATGTGTCTTATCCATGAGCCATTTGGCTATCCATCTGGTGACACAGAAGTTTATGCCCAGGTTTGTGTGTTTATCTAAAAAACCCAACTGGGGTACTGTGTCAAATGCCTTGGCCAGGTAAAGGTAGGCAGTGTGCACTGTCTTACCCTCATTCATGGCCTTGGTGACCTTCTCAAACAAGTCCACCAAACTCAGCAGGTAGGACCCGTCCTTGACAAAGCTTAACTGGGTTGGTCCTAGAGTCTGAAGATTTTCTATGTCATTGTTAATCAGATCCATGATTATCCTTTCCATAGGCTACAAGACTAGTCAGACTTATAGTTCAGTAGTTTTCTGGGTCCGTTGATGTTCTCCCTTGTGCAGAGGGATAACTGTTGCTGTTCTCCACTCTACTGGGATAAAGCCTATCTGGAGACTGTGGTTGAATAAAGATCCGAGTGGGTCCACTAGATCATGTTTCAAGCTATTTAATAGGCACCATGTGATTCTGTCAGGGTCCATTTATGCTGTGTTTCTAGTTTAAGAGAGCGCAGTGACAACCTGTTCTTTTGTGATAACAGACAAAGGAATGGTAGGTGCATTTCATGGTGAGTGATTGGAGGTGATGAGGTGGTGAAATTTGAGATGAATTTATCAGCCAGCAGGTTTGTTATTTCTTTGGGTGAGTATCTACAGCCAACTTGCTACATTGTTGAGTGTTTCCCCTTAAGATTTTGGACATAATTAAAAATGCTTTGTGGTTATATTTTGCTTGGGAGGCTATCTTAGTTTCATATTTAGCTTTTAAAGAATTGACTAATTCTTCAATTTACCTGTTGAGATTATTATTTTTTCTTTGTTGTGCACCCTCCCACTTACTTCTAGACAGGAATTTCTTCCTTCTGTTGTATAATCTATCTATGTCAGCGAACCAGCAGGGTGACTTGTCTTTCGGTCTATATATTGTAAAGATAATCAGCAGAAGTTGATTTTTAGCAGAGGATGGATTTTGATACAGCATATTCTCTATAATTCTCAGGCCAAGTAGCCAAACCAAGAGCAGCTCTTTGGAATTAAGCACAGTTCTCACCCTTACTAACCTAAAGTATAAATTGTCACAGACAGAGGTGTAACTATCTATTCTGGTCCTTAGTGCCATCCCCCAGTGCAACACTTCCTCCTATCTATAAGTTAAGGAGCCAAAAAAACAAAGGCCAACTGAGCACTAAGTGCTACAAGTCTTCATGTCTGGGACTGGACTTGATGAAAAAAATATTTTTCCTTTTAAGCAGTACCAAGCAGCTGCTAGAGTTTATGACACACAAGGAGAGCTAAAGTACTTCAGTTCAATGTGACACCAGCATTTAAATTGTGCCTGGGATAGCTGCCTCCTTTGTCCCCATCCTAACTACCCTACTGCTTACAAACTCTTTACCAACAAGCCACTCACCTTTTGATGCAAGACATTCCATTTATTTTCTACTGTCAATCCAAACAATGAACATAGATTTACGTGCAAATACCTGTCCTTCTCATATATCTTGGCAAGACATCTACAATCAGCCCACTATCGCCACCCTAAACAAAAGTGAACATTTTACGATAAAAACAAAACTTAAACTTCACCCTGCATCTGATAAAGATCTCCAGTATCCCAGGTAACATGATAGCCACATTTTTGACAAGGGCATGTAGTCACTCAGCATTAAAATTGTTACAAACAACTGGGACTTTCTTGATACAGGCTATTTTATTGTAAGAGTAATACGACATAAGCTTAGCTTTGACTTTAAGAATAGGAAAACATGTAAAATGGGAACTTTTTTATGCTTCCCTGTCATGTAAGTAATAGACATGGTGCATTTTCTTATACAATATGTGTGTATTATAAATTCATCTATAGTACAGATTCTTATACATAGCCTGCTAGTGGAAAATGTTTTAAATTTAAGCTTTGTAGTGATTGCAGTAGTGTAACTATTGTATCATATTACCAAGTGCTTGTACTGTTTTATACACACACACACACACACATACACACACACACACACACACACACACACACACACACACACACACACACACACACACACACACACACACACATGTATATATAGTTTCATTTTACAATCCCAAAATACTAAAATATTGAAATTCAGTATCTCGAGACTGTAAAGCCGAAAACTTAAAAACTTGAAACCTCAAAAGCACAAAATTCAAAAACGAGACTGCCCACATACACACTCCACATACAAACAAGTACACATACACCTTCTTCCCTACACTACAAACCAACAAAACACACACAAACACAAGAAAACAAAAACACACACATGCGGACACTACATATAAGCCCCTCCACCCTCCCATGTGGGGGGCTGTGCCCCCCACCCCCACTACTTATATATATATATATATATATATATACTAACCCCGAGGTCACACTAAAAACACAAACAAATTAAAACCATCACTACAAATTCTACACTCCTCTAGCACAGACAAACATCACATAAGTACAAATACCACCACTCTCAACACTTACACACTCACAATCTTACCTACCTACCTAAACCCACACCTCAAAACTCCAAACACACTCACACACACTAAAATCCCTACCCAAAACCCCTAGAAAAACACCACTTACCTGAATCTCCAGCTACATGCACATACCAGACCGCACATCATGAACACAGGGAATCCCACATCACGGATGCACCTCCACAACCACGGATTCGACATTTCCACATTCGGCATTCGGTACTTTCATGCAAGTTCAGTTTCAACACTTCAGTCTCGAGCTACTGAAGTTTGTTATTTCAAGATTCTTAAGTGAAACCATATATATATATATATATATATATATATATATATATATATCTATATATATATATATATATATATATATATATAGATATATATATATATATATATATATATATATATATATATATATATATATATATATATATATATATATATATATATATATATATATGTATATATATGGGTCCCCTACTATTTACCAAACGCCGATTCACCGACAAAGAAATCACCGACACCAAACGACCGACAACAAAAGTACCGACAACGCAAAACACCAACACCATAACACCGAACACCATAACACCGACACACTACACGTAAACAACACAGTACACTACAGGACATATCCACTAGCCCTAACCCAAACCCTAACCCTAAGGTCCGACACTACCGCACACTCTCCCTACCTGCACCCAAACCCTAACTCACTTACCCACCCCTAACCCCAAGCTCCGACACTACCGCACACTCTCCCTACCTGCACCCTAACCCTAACTCACTTACCCACCCCTAACCCCAAGCTCCGACACTACCGCACACTCTCCCTACCTGCACCCTAACCCTAACTCACTTACCCACCCCTAACCCCAAGCTCCGACACTACCGCACACTCTCCCTACCTGCACCCTAACCCTAACTCACTTACTCACCCCTAACCCCAAGCTCCGACACTACCGCACACTCACCTATCACACACCCTAACCCTACATCCCTCACTATTGCACACTTACCTGTCCGCTCCCTACTCCTAAATCCCTCACTATCGCATACTTACCAGGTCGCGCTTACACATTCCCCTTGTCGGTCTTCCGGCTGTCGGGATTCCAGCGTGTCGGTCAACTGCGTTGTCGGTCCTTTTGCGTTCCTCTTCCGCGTGTCGGCAAATTGGCGTTTCGGTAAATAGTAGGGGACCCATATATATATATATATATATATATATATATATATATATATATATATATATATATATATATATACACATATGGGTCTACTTCACATAATCGAACATTCAAATGCTCAACTTTCATATGGTTGAGACCATATGATCAGACATTTGACTGTTCGAAAATGTGAAAAAAAAAACAAATAAACAAAAAAAAACTAAACAGTGCTAGCAGGAGGACAAGCCCCCCTGCACCTCCCACACAGGGGGCTGCACCACCCACCCCACCATTTAAATATACCAACTCCAAGATCACACTACATTGTGGTAAAGGTAAATCTTCCCATTCCACGCTCTGTGAAGATACCCATTCAGACCGATCGAGCTTTTAAAAGTTCGATCATATGGTCTCGACCATATGAAAGCCGAGCTTTTAAAAGTTCGACCATCTGAAGGGGATCCATACATATATATATATATATATATATACACACACAGATATATCTATCTATATATATATATATATATATATATATATATATATATATATATATATACACACACACAGATATATCTATATATATATATATATATATAAAAAATATATATATATATATATATATATATATTTTTTTTTTTTTACATTTGCAAAACTAATGTTACTGATGTCTAGTAAAAGTTTGTTAAAAATGCACTGGCGAAGCATATCCTGAAGAAAGGTAACCAAGATATTTTAGAAATATTTGTATTACAGTGGACCTTTGTGACTGTCAGAGGTGGAGATATTTATTATTTGTTTACCAGGAAAGTCCGACTTGGAACTAAGTCAGTTTTCAGCGAAGGCCTGGGGAGAAACCCTCCAAATGCATGCCTTTGTAACATGGGAGGAAATCAGAGTACTCGTAGACAACCCACATTAATGCAAGGAGGACCTACAGACTCCGCACAGAAAGCACTCCAGCCGAGAATCGAATAGGAGAACCTATTGCTGTGAGGTGACAATGCTACCACTGCACCACTATGCTGGTTAACAAAATTAAAATTAGAGCTCATAAATGCATGTCTCAATTAAATGCTATTAGTTTTAATCAGGGCATACAGATTCCTATGGTTTGAAACAGTTTTAATATCTAGTTTAAGAACAAATAGATTTTTAGAATGAACCATAACCAAGACTCCTCTCTAGATCTATTAAAGATAAAATAGAAACAGAAATAAATAAAGATCAGCAGAACCCAAAGTAAGATCCTGTCTACATCTTCTAACAAACTCATGCAGTTGTCCTCAGATATGTTACCACTATTACATTCCACAGCCTTCTCCCACCCCTTTTAAAATGTGTGCTAGTCACTGACTTGATCTGTCCATAACAATTTGAGTTTCCCGTTTCTGGTTGTTGAACACACTACTTTGGCTTAGTCTGTGTATTCTTAGTTTATGTTTGACTCCAATGATACATTTTCAGCAGTTTCATTTAGCAGCTTTTTTTTTTCATTTTAAAGGAACTTTGCTATAATTTAAAATTCTCCCACTCTGAGAAAAATACCTTAAATACAAAGTCTGTACTGGTTCATCGTATAAATGTTTACTTTTTTCTGTGCCTTCTATATCATCTTCAAGTCAGACATTTTCCATTTTCCATTTCTACTTCTCACAATTCATTCTTTTCCAATATCCACAGAATCAGTGCCATCTGTTGCCCTGTCCTTTAACATAGTCGGGTTCCATCACCTAGTATTTTTCTCACAATGATTTCTCCAGTTTTTCTGTGCTGTCTAAATTTTTACTACCTGTAACATAATTATATTTGTATGCTCTATTTTAGTCTTTCACCATGTTGCAATATTCTTTATTGGGTGTGATTCCTTACACATTCTAAATGATTAACCCAAGCCATGAGTTCACCTTCTTTGCCTACTTCCTATTCTGTCACCCCTGCTTCCTTGTATCATTGCTCCATCTAGTACTCTCTCGCACTTTTGTCTTCCTCTCCTTTTCTTTACCTATTTAGTCTATGTCACTTTGGACAGAGGTTATGTGCCCTTTAACATTGTTTACATGCGCCTGATGTGCCCAACCTTACTTTGGCTATGGAAGTGAATAAAGGCCACAGGGGCTCAAAATAATAGTGTCACCTCTTCCAAAAATCCCTGGCTCCTTACTTACATATCTTCCTCTGTCTTCTCCTCTAATTCCTTCAACTGTTCACTCTTGATTAACAGTCATGCTAGTCTTCATTCTAACAGTTCATTTTTCTGCCTTCAGGCTGCTACTTATTCAGCTCTCCATTTATTTACCTCCATGTCCAACTTTGTCTCATTAGTTTCAATAGCCATAGGCATTCTACTTACCTACTCCTTGTATAGTCCCTCTTTTTCATCTTACTCAACTTTATCTACTAATACTTTTGCTTTCCTCACCTCTTCTTTTTCCACAAACCCACAGTGAACTACTCCATCTACTTTCTACTGCATAGTGTATTTTATATGATAGGACTATTCTGCTCCAGTTGTTTTTATAGATGCTTCCTCTCTGTTTTGGGATCCATTTTCATTGATCACCAACTCTTCTATCCTTCTCATCCTCCATGATTTTTCCAACTTCCATACATCTCTCCACCATTCTTTTGAGAAACAACTGTCTTAATATCTTCAGTAACAAAGAGAAAACTATATTATCCCCCAGACCTTATTGCTCAGCCTTTGACCATGAATTTATTTGAATTATATCACAGCATGTTGCATTTCAAAGACTAAAGCTTTTTCTACATTTTCATATCATCTTTTGCTTTAGCTTTGATTCAAGTATGAAGCAAAATGATAATAATAACAACAATAATATTAATAATAATAATGATAATAATAATAAAGAAACAAATTACTTAAATAATAAAGACTTCAACAAATAAAAAGAGGAGGGGCATATGGAATAACCGAAAAGATAAGCTGCTCCAGTAGGCATATAATATTTTCTTTTTCTAGCAAGAAAGAAATCATTTTTGCCAAGCTGTTCAGAGTATAAATCAGTACTCTGCTCTTCTAACCAAAAAAGAAAACCTGCACTAAATGGAGACTCCATAGCAGCTCCTTGAAGCAAAGACATAGTTAGCTGACCCACAGCAAACAACTTGCAATAAATTTCCAAAAGACCAAATGAGCCTCTGGTGAAAAATACTACAAAGAATATAACAAAAGTTCAATACATTGCCAAAAGATCAATACATTAAGTGTTTTCATCCTGGTAATGTTCAATGGACTTCATCAAAACTGAAATAGCCAAATAGAACGTAACATATTGAACTTTTGGCATATTCTTTTTTGGGTTTTTTTTGTTTTGTTTTGTTTTTTCATCAGAAGATCATTCAATCTTTTGGAAATGTATTACAAGTTGTTTGTTGTGGTTCAGCTGACTGCATATTTGCTTCTGGAAGCTACTGTAAATTTTCCTTTTTGTGCAGACCTTTTGTGGTTATTAGTGCAGCCCTGCACTACAGCATTCTTTTTGATTTGGTTATTCTGCTCTTCTGTTGTAAAACACTTAACGTCAAAGTTTTTCAGGTCCAACATATTATGAAACTGTTTCAAATTCAGGTTTAACATTTCTGCATTATTCTGCTTTCTGATTGTCTTTTGAATTAATTAAAAGTAATATATTTATGACTTCATCAAATCAAATCCAAATATTGATACTTATGCTTTGCCATTATATAACCCCTAACAAATTAAAATGCAGCTATAAACAACAACGTTCCAAATGAGAAATAAATAAAAATCAGCAAAATATAGATAGATAAAGCAATCAAAAACCAGATTCCAACATTTTAACATTTCTGAATTTTTTAAAAGATAAACTGAGATAAGCCATGCCCATGTATAAAGCTTTACCACTGCCCTTAGAAGGTAGACCCGTTAACCATTGAGCCTTTTTGTTTTTGAGGTTTTTGCCCCCTCTTTATCCATGTTACATTTGCCCATGCATCTGTGGCTACTCTTGGATCCTTAGTCACATTTTTCCAAGGTCATCCTCTGCTTTAGTCAATACAGGACAGCACTTAACTCTGGACAACTGACATGTACTTGGTGCTCCAATTGCATCCCTTTTAATGCCTCTGCTTCAATTGCTCACTTGTGGGAGGTTTGATGAATTTCCACAAGCATGAAATGCACTTCTGGTTTGCAGTAAAAATAAATGTTTACATGTGAGCATTCACCTTAAACACATCAGGTAGCATGAAACACCAAAGAAAAACAAATGCACCAGATGACCCTTGTGAGTGGAGATTACTTTTGACATAAGCCTGTTTACATTTATTATCTAAAAAAATGTATCGACTGTGCTTTTGAGGGTGTTTTTCAAGTAGAAAATTCTACTTGGATCATCTTTGCTGAGATGTCAGCATTTTGTTTATTACTCTAATGACAGATAGTAAATTGGATGTTGTGACCTGACCACATTTTCAAGATTTAGAAATATAATTGATTTGGTCATTGACTGTTTTGGGCTTCAGTTCTATCCAAATATATTTTTGTGCATTTTATTTCTTTCTGTTCCACATTTTTGTCATCTTGGATATGGTATGTGATGGATTATTTATCAAATATCTTTATTTGTAAAGATGTTACAAATTTTGGTTCTCTGACTTATAACTCATATTTTAATTTAATTTCTTACACTAATGCTTGTGATGTTGTATTTGATGTCATTTTTTTCTCTTTATACCTTTCATTGTTCATATAATTTAAACAGTCATTTCTCTGTCTTTCTCAAAAAATAAGTTGTGTTCAGGTGTATGTAATATTTTAAATGCTAAGTTGAGCATGTGACTTAGATTCTAGAATACCTTCCGATGCTATTGTTTTGAACATAAGCAGATACAAATTACGGCAATTCCTATACTGCTAACATTTATCTCACTTATGCTTGTATAACTTTGGTACATATATAATTGATGGTGAAGCTGCCTATCTCCTACACCCCCTCAAATGGATGGGAGACCTAAAAATTTGAACTTCTTCCCAAGAATTTGATACAACCTAAGCAGTAATAGACAGAACAGCATTTTATTGGCTTACATTTATTAATTTGACTCACTGTAGTATGACCCACAACTCATAGATGTTTTCTTTAGTCCTAAAATGCAACCTGAAACTACCATAAAACAAACAAAAGAATCATTTTACTAATATGTAACAACTCCACTGTCAAATGTCATTGGGAAAAATTGAAAAGAAAAGCATTGCAGTTTATAGCAATCTTACACAGTACAAGTCCACATACTTTAGACCAGTCATAGTGGAAAAAAACACTCATTGAAATCCAACTAATCAAAATATAGCATAGCCATTTTCACAGTCATTATAATTAATGAAGATTCCAGATACCCCTCTGTCTTTGGGTTGTAGGTCCACCGTCTATCTTTACTATCAGTCTTTTCTTTGTGGGCACCGAATACATTCCTCAACCACTCTTCAGGATCTATTAGAGACACTATGATTCCCAAATGTTTTTGATCTATGGTTAATGTCAACAATTTCAGCCTACTGTATATTCAATATTCATGCATGCAGCCTCAGTGAAGTTAAAGTGGACTATTTCCTGATGTGATAGATGCATGTGAGCTTTATGCCCCAGTTCTAATTTAATCTCCTTCCAAGGTAAATACAATCTCATTCCTTATTGTCTCAGGTGTATGTGTGTGTGTGTGTGTGTGTGTGTGTGTGTGCGTGCGTGTGTGTGTGTGTGTGTGTGTGTGTGTGTGTGTGTGTGTGTGTGTGTGTGTAGCTAATTAGTAGTAGGAGCTCCATTCTATCCTTAGTCATAACATGCTCTGAGTGTTAATGAAAATCTCAAAAGACTTTACTTGCTGTCATTGACTAAATGTCCCTCATCAGGCCTTTCAAGGAAAGTCATCCTCATGTAAATATTCATTTTGCTTCTTACCCCAAGTATGACTCCACGAATTATATTATTCTGTTTAATGGCTTGTGCCTGGCGCTGGAAAGCAGAGACATAAAAAGCATCCTGGAAAACAGCTACCCATCTTATTCCTTTCTCAATCTACAGTGGCCTCAGCATTTGCACCTCAGTTTTAACCACTGTGAATGGCCCCCTTATACAGACCCTTTGATTTATAAACTGCAAATGGATCTGGAACTGATATTCACACAAAAATGCAAACAGATAATTTCACCTTAAGTGATCAAATATTTTTTTCAGCATCTACTAAGTAAGAGGTACATATCTCTTTCAGCATTTAAATATTCTGTAATAAGTAAAGCCCCATAGATGTTATCAAATGTATGCCACCTTCATAAAACCACACTGACCTTGATGTATGATTTCAGACTGTATTGTTTGTCACCTCCTTGCTCAGTCTACACAATGATCTTGCCATGCACATTAGAGATCTTGTTAACAACATTAACAAGGGATATTGTCCATATGATTGCATAAAAAGTAAAAGTGGCTTTTACCTCCCTTTGTTGCACTCTAATAGTAGGGGGATACAAGAAGGAGGGATAGAGATTGGTAGTTTGGCTTCTAATGCACCCCTGAAGGGGTGGAAACACATAGGGTTAATGGTAAAAATTATAACAGGTCCTTCATTTGTACTTATTCCTTGGATAGTTCAGATAGTTCAAGCATTAAGACATAACTGATTATTGATTTCTGCTAATCCTCAACTGTGTAGAATACTAGGTAATGGACCAGTAGTGGTCTATAGGAAAGATTCTAGTATTAAACAGTTGTTAGAGAGATGACATTAAGCAGATGTAGTTCATTCGGACTACAAGGTATGTTTAAGTGTGGATCCTGTAAAATATGGCCTCGTATTTTGGTAGGACGACAGTTTTTTCTGACTGGACAAAAAGTTTTAGTTAAAGAGAAGTACAATTGTAACACAAAATGGGCTATTTATGCTGATAGTTGTTTGCATTGTTCAGCTTATTATATAGGTAAAACTATCAGACGGGTTAGAGACAGGATTTACGAACATGAAAGAGATATTATCAACAAGTACACCAATGCATTGTTTAAGCTTGTAGAAAAATTCTCCAGTCATGCGTTTGGGTATTTTGTTATTGAACAACTTAAGAGAGATGATAGGGGGAGAATCGTCGTAAATGGCAATTTAGGCTTAATTCCCTTGTGGAGCCTGGGCTGAATGACACTTGCTCCATTTCACCTATTTTGCATTTAAAAAGTTTGGAATGTTAATTCATGTATTTAGTATTTTAACATTTGTAAGCATTCAAACTAGTACATACAGTTTTTTAACTCATTTTTATATATGTCTTCTTAATAGTTTTTTAATTCAGTTAGTGTTTATGAATCATGTGACTGTCTTTATTACTATTTAAACTGTTGATTGGGCTGTGCTTTCAGTTCTGATGATGTCCTAATGGATGAAAGCACTTAACTTTACTGATGGTGTTGGAATAAAGCATTTTCAGTGGAATTTCATCTTCCTTGGCTTAGTTCTTAGTTCATGTCTTAAGAATATTCTCTGTTTCTGCATGCCTCCAAGATGGTGGCTGTCAGGATACTGCCCAAGTACCTGTAAATATCTCTATCAAATACTTCTGCATTTCTTCCCCATATGATTTTGCACTTCCATTGGAAACTTACCTATCACTGGGTCCGTATGTTTTTCAGCAGATTTACTACCTCCTGACTTACTCAAGAGACATTAGAACAGTAAAGCTTTCCTGGTATTCTGTGGCCTCTTTTCATGCATATCATAACTATTATCAATGAAATGCCCATCGAATATTTGAAAGTGGCTGTCAGATTTTGTTCAAAGCTACCAAGCACATTTTTGTAAAGTTACTTTAGCTGCAAGACTACAGGTTTAGTGAAACAAATTTCAAGAGAGTAACTGATATGGCTATACTGTAGTTATTGTAATGGGACTAAATAAACTGTAAATAAATATCTACCTTCAGCTAACATTTTACATTAGCAAATTTTATTTTTGAAGACATAATTTGCAAGTAAAAAATGTAAGTTTTTGGAAGTCATGATGTTACGTTAAAATTTAAAAATACCATATTATTAAATTGTGGAAAGATAAAGTATTTTATTTAAAGCTATATGAACTTTTTTATTTTTTTAATTGATGCTGTTCTTGTGCACAGTCATACTACATTATTTGTCTATAGCCTTTCGCATCAGCTTCTTCTGTCAAACACTATTACTCAATTTGTTCTTGCATAAATGGAGTGACAAAGACGTATATCCCCGTCTCCTTGTTCAAACACACACACATATACACACACACACGCGCACACACACACACACACACACACACACACACACACACACACACACACACACACACACACACACATGCGCGCGTGCACACACGCACACACGCACACACACACTTGCTGTTGCAGTGACTCCTAATTACTTTTATTTATAAAGGTAAGGTCACCAGAAATACACAGTGTACACCATTTCTGCTCTACTTCCAATATATCTTTTAGGTCATTTTCAGTATTGTATTGAGGGATATGCTAGTAATTATAGTTTTATGATTTATTTATGGGTTTTAGTTGGTTTAATGTTAGTTTAAGCAGGATCAGGCCAATGTTGCTGCCAATGTCATTTTCTAGTCTAGTCTAGACTGTCTAGTTGCAGTCAATGGTTTGTTATTGTTTAATATTTGTGGCAGCAAATGTTAATGCATTGTTGTTAGAGGCAGATGCTACTGGGTTTGAATACGGGTGGAAGTAATAATTTTAGGGTTACTCATTCCATGGACATAAATATGGCCTGCGACTTAAATAGAGCATGCTGGAGGGACAGATTTATCTCCTAGCAACTGCTACGTCTTTGGAACAGGCTACCAGTTCATGTGAAACAGAGCACCTCTATGACAATGTTCAAGATGAATTTGGGTAAGTGGAGGGGAACCATAAATTCTTACCTGGGATAGTGCCCACAACCCTCCTGGACATGGGCAATCATCACTAAATGCAGTACTGGATATTGACTAGCATTTCTATGGTATTGCATTGGTATGAAATGAATAGGCTTAAAATGACCTCCAGGTTAATAGCCTTGTAATTCCTATGATCCTATGATTTCTATATAGTTGATTTATGTGTGATTTAGTACCAATGCCCATCATGGATAGGGGAAAACATATACGTACTCAACATATATCTGTGCAGCCCATGTTTGGACATTATTATTGCAAAATATAAGGACTAATAATTACCAATAGAATGCAGGGCTATGCCTTTTAAGAACCTAACAGATCAACAGCCTAGTAAGTACCTATGAACCTGTGAACCTATGAACTTAATAGCCTATACAGAGGGATAAAATGGCTTTTTGTTTCCTAGTTGTATTACTTCTTTTCTATATATCTCACATAATTCTGTAATGCTTCATTGCTGATTTATCACATTGCATGTTTACCCTTAGCTCATCTGATGTAATTATGCTTCCTGGAAACATTATGTTGTATTTTCTTCATTGAATTTAAGCTGCCATGTTTTGTACCATTCATTTGCCATACCAGTTGTCTTCTCATCCCTTTTACATCTTCAAGTGAATTAACCCTGCTGCATCTCCTGTACAGTAAGAATAAGGGCATTGTTTCCTCACAGATCTCCTTTTCTGCCATTTATAAGATACTGAAAAGGACCGACTCCACTACTGACCCCTGTGTGAATCAATATTTCATCATTTTTTATCTGAGCAGATTCCATTTATAGACTGTCTGTGTCCTTCTATCTTCCAAAGTTTTATCCATGTACTACCCATATACCAACTTCAGGCATTGTTAGCCTGTGTACTGTGATAATATTTACCATACTAATATTTAGCTTAGCCATGTCTACTGCTTCTTTTTTAATTGAGGACACTGGGAAGTCAAAGATAGTGCCATAGTGCCAGGTGTACAATTTGCACACATTAACACTTTCTGGTGATCAAATTAGTATATTATGAAATGGTTTCACTTTAATGCCAGCTAAAAGAGCTAATATTGTTGATTAATGATTGATTTAAAGCTGTTTGTCAAGAAATTAAATTTAAAGCATTTACTGAATGGGATCACTAATTATGAATCTAATAACGTTGTTAGAAAACCTAGCATTGTTAATCCAGCCCTTGTTCCCATTTTAAATGTTTTTTTCTGTCCTTTGTGAAAAGGATTTTTGTGTACTATTGGATAATAAATACAATAATAGGTTTTACAATCTGAGTAAATCTAGAAGTAAAGCACTTTCTTCTCTGAGGAAGTTAAAGGATGTTAAATTTATGATAGCAGGCAAAGGCAATGGCCTAGTAATAATGGATAGAGCTAATTACAAACTAGCTATGTCTAAACTGCTCAGCAACAAACATTATTATGACTTGATTAGTAAAGATTTTTTCGGGAAGAGTTTTAGAAAGGTTGATGTTTTGTTGTTGGATCTTCTGAATCAGGGTTATATTGATTTAGCATTTAATGAATTTCTTTCTGTTGAACAATCTTAGTTAGGAACACTTTTCAGCATTCCTAAAATATATAAAGATCCCACCAACCCACCATTTAGGCCTATTGTTTCAGCAGGGCAAAGCAATATGTTTCTCTAGCTTATAACCTTGACAGTATTTTAAACCCTTTGACTTGGAAGACAGAACATTTTTAAAAGATTCCCAGGTTTTCTTGGATTTTCTAAAAAATTATGAATTCCAAGGTAATAAAAACATTTGTAGTCACTGTTGATGTGGTTTCTTTGTACACCTATACTGACCACACTTTAGGCATTGACCATATTAGGAATTTTTTCATGTTATTTTACTAATTTTGATAATATTAAAATAAACACTATTTGTATATTGTTGGATATAGTGCTAACCAACAACTGCTTTTTTTTATGGTGATATCTATCAACAAAAATGTGGTGTGGCCATGGGATCCAAAATGGCCTCAGCATTTGGTATTCCGGTTCTCTGTTGGTAGGAAAGAGCAGTTTTATCCAATTGGAATTATTTAAATTTGTATCTTTTTACAAAAGATATATGCATGACTTAGTTTTCATTTGGACAGGTAGAGAGATTGATTTTGAATTATTTTGAAGCAAATTAATGACAGTATTAAAAGGTTAACTGTTGTCAATTTTTTGATTTGAATATTACTCTTGATCTAGATTCTAAATACTTCACTAACAATTTACATATGTTATAAAAAATATATTCTGCTCCACTCTTTACCGAGATTTGTCCATTGGATGAGAATTTAAGCTGAGGTCTCATATACTTGAGTTGTTGGTAGCTTGCGTGGAAACAAAGATCCCACAGCACTTATGAAAAAGGAGTAGAGGTTCTTTATTAATTATAACAGCTTATGTACATTATTTACATTATATACCTTATATACATTATTTATAAATGATTGCATCCTACATTGCAACATAATACAATTTCTTGTATTTCAGTTATTCACCCCCATTTTATTTCCACAACCAAAAGCATATCTTCTTCAGAATTTCTGATAATACTCATTCCTACTATATTCAGTCTTTCATCCTGTACCAGCCAAAAAACGTAAGATAATTTTCTATCAATTTCTTTCACTTCCTTTTTCTTTTTGTTACCATAATTCCCATATTATGATATATTCGTGTGTATATCTTTCACAGTTTTTAAATCATCCAATACATTAACTTCATGCAATTTTCCCCACAACTCTCTCACTGTTATGCAATTTAAGAAAACATGATCTGTCATCTCAACATCCCCACAATAATTACATATTCTTTCCTAAATCCTTTTATAGGGCATATTTGCCTTAACAGACAGTTTATCTATCATCAGTCTCCATATGAAATCTTTGCATAGCTACATCTTGTTTACTCCAGATAAACCTTGTTTTAATTGCAATTCTGTTTTCATTATCTAAACTTTTCCAGGAATAAACACAATGCTCATTTATTACATTTTCATACCATTCTTTTCTGTTCTCTTCTACATTTTCTATTTTTAATTTCCATAGCAATATCTTATTTTGATATTCTTTAATCTCATTATTTACATTATTGTTCCATCTTTCTCACATTTTAATCTTTCTCAAACATTTTTATATTTAAACTGCATTATATCATGTACTATATTTCTTATTTCTTTCTTTTAGTCCTAACAACATTTTAGACAAACTAAAAGAAGCTGCATGGACTGTAGGATTAATTAACCCTAGTCCCCCTTCTTCTCCCTTTACATACAAAGTCTCTATCCTTACAGGATTTAGTCTCGATCCCCATATAAATGAAAATAGAATCAATGACAATTTATTTCATACTTAGATGGAATTATATATATATATATATATATATATATATATATATATATATATATCTGTGTGTGTGTGTGTGTGTGTATACACTTGCAAAATAGGCTCCTACCTAACAGAATAAAATGTATTAAATATACCTTTTTCTTATATGACAAGCTATATAATCTCCAAAATATACATATCTCTTTCTTTTGTATAAGTCTCTCCCATTGTATCTCTTTCTTCATGTTTATCCCAAATGTTATTCTATCTGCCTCTTCATCATTGAAGTGAATACCTTCAAATTCACCCAAAAATCCAATTCCTTTGCTTTTTATCTTTATTAATGCTTAGGCCAAGCATATTTAAGTACATATTTAATTTTCTAATGCCTTGTTCCATCTATTTCTTATTATTAGTAATTAAAACTATGTCATCTGCATAAGTAAGAATAATTGGGACATATAATCCTTCTATCATCCTATACCTTGCCATTTCAGTGTTCTATTCATTGCATTTACTATTACATTTATAACTGTTACAAATAATATACTACTTGCTGGGCAACCTTGTTTTATCCCACACTCTATTCTTATTTTTTCACTTAACCATCAATTTAACATTATTTTTATAATATTATTCTCATACACTGATCTTATAACTTATTATTTTCTTACTTACATTATAATCTCTTAATATTTGCCACAATTCCTCATATTGTATTCTGTCAAATCTTTATTTGTGTCTCCTACCAATGCTTTAGTTTCCACCTTTTTATTTATAATATTATCTATCATCTATCTTAATATCTTTAATAATTCTTGACTTCTTTCCCTTTTTTTCCAAAAATCATAGGCTTCATCAATTTATCCACACCTTTCCCTAGCCCTCTCCCTATTATTTTCATTAATATTTTATAATCTGTGTAATTTAAAACTATTGGTCTCCGATTTCTAATTTCCTGTTTTATCTCCTTCTTCGATATAAATTTCACAGCCCCCATACATATCTAATTTTATCTATCCCTTTTATTAACCATTCATAAGGCTTCTACAAAATATACTTTTTGCCAGTCTTTCATATTATAATACATATAATATTCAAGTCCTTCTATTCCTGTAGATTTCTACACATCCAAATCTTTTAAAATGTTATCACATTCTCCTATATTTGTATTTTCCCATAATCTCATTCCCTTCTTTACTTTATTTACTTCCCATATTTGCCTCTCTTTTATCTCTGTTTTCTTAAAAGTCTTTTTTATATACTACTCTATTACCTCATATATTTTTTCTTGTGTATTCACTCTTTCTCCTTCATTCTTTTCTAATTCTCTTATTATACTCTCATTTGCTCTCATTATTTTACCCAAATATGAAGCTATTTCTTTTTCCCTTATAAAATATACCTTTGCTTATATAACATTTTTTATCTTCTCTTCGTTCATTTCATATATTTCCTTGTCATTTTCATAAAAGTTTTTTTTATTATTTCCTACTAGCTCACTAAATGCTGCCTGTCTTAATAACTTCTATATTTGCTTTTCTTTCCATCTTTTCATTGCTTGACATTCTAGAAAGCAGTTGTTATATTTTCCTTTAAAACTTAACCACCAATCAGTCCAGTTTTCATGAAATATTCTCATTTCTACACAATCTTCCCATTATTGATCAATGTCCTTTCTCTGTTCTTTATCTGAATCTTTCTTGTTAATCTTTTAATATCTTTACCTAGCCAGGCATGTTCTTCTTTTTCTTTTATTTCTACCTATATAGCCAAATGGTCTGAAAAACCTGCTTCCTTTGTTCCTTCTTTTATAATTTTTAAACTATTAGATATTATAAAGTAAGCAAGCTCTGTTTTAATCTCATTTCTTTTATAGGTCCAATGTATATGATCCCATACATATATACAGAATATAACTTTCCCCTTTTCATTTTATCATATATCTTCTTAACAACATTCCCTTCTTTCTTTCTTTTTCTTTAGATCAGTTAAAATCTCCTATTATAATTTTGTACACATATTTCTTATATCTTTTATCTAACACCATTATTCTACCTAATTCAGCTATAGTATAATCTGAAATCTTAACTATTTCATTACATAACACAGCAATCCCTGAGCATGTATCTTTGCCCACATTCCATACAATATTTGTAACCCATAACATTTCCATCTGCATCCTTTCTTCTTCTTTTAATATTTGTGTATTTCCTAGAATAATTACATGCATATCAAGTAGCATACACCAATCCAAGATACCTAATCTTCTTTTAATATTCTTTATACTGATAATTTTTTGATAGAATTCTCACTTTTTTTATTTTTTTGTATTTTCCATCTTATTCCTTATCTTTTTTGTATTATTTTCTTTCATAATCACACTTTTAAATTTTCTTTTCCTATATTTCACCCTTCTGCCTGTTGAATTCTTTTTCCCTTTCACTATTTTCCAGCTAATATCTTCTTCTTCACTTATTTCCAGTACTATTTCTTCAACTTCATTATTCTCACTTTGTTTACACATTACTTTTTATTCTCTTTTTGCATGTTATTTTGTTTTTCATGTTCATATTCCACATTTTTTTCTAGATCATGTACATGTTCTTGTGTCTGCTTTTGGTTTTCAGCATGTAATTGTTATTCACATTTAACCAAATCATGTCCTGTTTTTCCACATTTTTGCACATCAAAAAATATTTCTTTGCTTCATGTCCCACCTTTCCTCAAACAACACATTTTGTCTTACCACAATTGCTTATTAAATAGTCATTCTTTCCACACACAAAAAAACAAGTTTTTGGCTGGCCCTTATATCTTACAAAACCTCTGCTGCCTTCAACATTTATTACACTTGGAATATGTGCAATCTTGTGAGTTTCCATTTTCAAAATTATCTCACAATTTCACCCCAGTCCATAAACCTCTATCATCATATTTTTATTTATTTATTTTACATTTGTTAACCGGGCTAGTCTGGCTGGATACATGTCCATTTTCAGCAGAGGCCCGAGGAGAAAAGCTCCACTAAAATACTATAATTTTACAGTTTAAAAAAGATACAGTTAGTAAAAATATTAAATGAAAAAAAAATAGCAATAACAATCAATCAAACAGTAACACAAGCAAAGTCCTAACAAAAAGAAAAGTAAGGTAAAATAGATTGTACAGTATTGCTAGGCTTGAGTGGACTAATAGAAGTGTGTATTCTACAGAGGGTGAGGAGGAAAGCTCATTTATCATACAAGAGAGTTTACAATTTAATGGGCACACTAGAAAGGGAGAGAAACAAAGCTTGGGTAAATGCAAGATAGAATTAAGTATACAAGTTAGTTGCGAGAGCAAGTAGTGTATAAGTTATCAGTCAGGATTTGTGCAAGGGCATAGCCAGTGATTTTGTAAGTGATTTCTAATCTGTTTTTTGAATAGGTAACAGGAGGCTAGTGAGGTCAGTCCAGTGGGAAGTTTGTTCCATTGTGATCCGATAGTGTTAGCAAATAAGGAGTCTCCTGCTTTATTGTGGGATTTTATAGTAGCTACTAGGAGTTTGTTGGCTGAACAAAGTGAAGTGAGATTTGTATAAGGTGTGATAAGATTGTTAAGTATAGGTATGTTGGAGGGGTAATGTAGAATGTTAAAAGTGAGGACTAATTGTTGCAGGAGTATAAGATGTGGAAGTTCTAGCCAGTTGAGTTTCTTTAAGTTATGACAGTGATGAGTACGGAATGGAGAGCTGGTTATATATATATTTTTGTAATGTCCAAAATGTCTTTACATACAGTTTTAAACAGTGTTTCAAGGCCTCTTCAGCCACCTCAGTTCGAAATTGTATAGCAATTCTTTTTTTGTTTCTCTATTAAAAGTCTGCACTACATAAGAGTTCCACAGAGTACAGTCTTTCTTTTTTTTCAAATTTCTCTAAGAAACTTATCATATTATAAGTCTCTCTATTAAGATGAATAAAGGGTCTTACCTAATTAGATGATATTCCCAAAGCTGCGATAACTGTGTCCATATCTTATACTGTATCGTTCAAGATCTTTTTCCTCCTTACTGCTAAGTCATACAACAAACTTTGTTTCACAACCTCTTTTCCTCCTTCTCCCTCTCTTATTTGCTTCTTGCCTTCTTTCACTGTCCTTGCATACAATTTATTTCTTCTGTAATTTCTCTCACCTCCTCTTCCTGAATTCTGTCCATAATGTCACCCCACAATGTCACTGCTTCACTTTCTGGTTCACTCTGAATTATCATTTCTTTTAGATATACACCCCACAACCCTCCAGAATGAATGGTTGTTATCATACACTCTGACATAGAAAACAAATATTTTTGAAATAAATACTTAGAATCCTATTAAGGTTCAGTTACCTTCTTTTCACCATTCTGCTTCATTTCAGTCTTCTCCTGCTTCCTCTGCAACTTGACCAGTCCTTTGACTTCATTTTCCTGATGTAATCAACAACTTCCTGATTCCAGTCTCTTCTGCAAACTCTCCTCTTGCTCCTGTCATTCGCCATCACACTTACTCACTGCCTCCATCTTCCTTCCAGTTTCTCTGAGCTGCTTACATGCTCAGAATGGAAACCGGAAGTGTAACAATGAATAGCATCCCTATATAGTCTGAAAAGAGTAGGGGAGGACCCTGGTGCCCTGGCCAAATTTACCCTAGTAACATGAATACCACCTTAGGATCCCTTTCCTCCCTGAAAAGAGGACACTGGCTTAATCAACAAAGAATGAATAAAAAAAATATGATCTGAATATACTGTTCTGCCCATTTGTTATGGCCATCTAAATATAGTGTGTGTACTTTTGTGAGTTAAGAGCAACCATATCAGGTTTATAAGCTTTATTTACTTATAAATTTAAATGTAATGAAATTACATCAGTTATGAAGTACGGCAACTCATCAACAAATATAAGAAAGCAATTAGAACAGAGAAGCAGTTCCTGAGAATTTATACCATCACTGTTTAAAGGCTGTTCTAAAATATATTTCTGCAAATGCTGAGCCACTGTAGGCAGATAGAATGCCAGTCCCTTTTTTCTCTTATTTCTTACTTCTGGATAAAACCAGCATGTTGTGGGATCTGTAAAACCTTATAATGCCCAAACTCAGCTTAGTTTGAACCTTTATACTTCATGGTTCACAGCTCTGCACTTGAACTTGCTTGCATCCCACACAGGGTACTGTTATTGCTCTTACTACCCAGCGGAATTTGTTTTAAAAAATTTGAGAGTACATCAAACATGTATTTCTCGAGTCTATGCAGTTTGCTTCACTTAGAATATTTTCCTCTGACCTTAGCCTGATATATATATTATTTCTGGCTGTTCATCCTCGCAGTCAGACAAAAATGTTCAGTAAAATGAACACTGCTCTTATTTTTGGGAAAGAAACTCTGAAAAATGCACATTTTTATGCAAATGTGCAGAAGATTAAAGACAGAAGTCAGTGAGTCAAAGATCTGCTGTAATTAACTTAAATCTCAGCAATCAGTTGCAAGGGTTATTAATCATTTGTCTGACTTCCTGTGTTGATTACTTTAACAGCTAACCCACAAACCTTAATTGCTCAATTAATTCACAATGGGTAATAGTTATCTACTACAACCATGCGCAAAAAGGACTTGAGCATTTTCTTAGAATGAGACATTTTAACACATCTTTCCAACAAAGCAATAAAGCTGTTTCAAGTGTTATGAAGAAGCACTTAC
>NC_056726.1:910255672-910361976 GCF_019279795.1 Protopterus annectens
ACTTATCCACCTTGAGTGGCTCCTGTATGGTGATAGACCCTACATGTACTAAATGACAGTGTTAAATATTGAATTCACAAAAGCCCACTCCTGGAATAGTTGTCTTACCCAAGGTTACTAGTATACATTTCTGGGCATTGCATTTTAGGCCATGACTCTGACACCAGTTATTAGCTTGTGTCACAAAAGGAAATACTGCCAGCCCAGCTATTTGGAATTTTGTAAATAATTATGTCATTTGAGAATATTAATATAGTTTAAATAGAAGTGTAACAGAAGGAGATACTGCCAGTACAGCTGTCTGCAATTTTGTAAATAATCATATGTTATTTGTAAATATCAACATGATTCATATGCTTGTCTTACAAATGCATTAGAACTGTATGTTATGTGTATATTAAATTGCTGCAACAGAAGTGTGTGTTGAACAGGGTTTGTACAGTACTTATCCTAGATGTGTGACCATGGTGTTCCTTGCTGTATTAGAACAGAAATGTATATAAACTACTGTACTTGTGCAAATGTATACGTTTTAACAGTGGAAACTAGAACATAGAGGGTTAACTTGCAAAACATCAAGAAAATAGTTAAAATTAAATTGTTTTATGATTGTGCTATAAAAGTTAGTTTCAATGCAGCAAGGAGACAGGATGTCTAGAACTAGGGAGCTTTCTGCATGGTATTGTAAGTGTTTTATTATTTTATGCCTTCTAGCAGCTGGAAAGATCTGAGAGATATGCATTTTTCACAGGAAGATGCTAAAATGCTGGCAGTTTTAAGCAATGGGGATTTCACCTGGGATAGTCAAATGACAAAAATGATGTCATCCTGCAAGCATCCCAGCAGCAATATTTGAGATATTAATTTAAGAACTCCCTGAGAGAGAGAGAGAGAGAGAGAGAGAGAGAGAGAAGTGCATTTTGTATTTTGTTTTTTGACCTGGCAGCATCCACTGGAAACATCCACTCACCATATATGTCTTGTTTTGCTGTAATTAAGCTAACTAGGGTACAGTAAATTCTTTTAGATATAGTTAGGAATATAGTAAAGATTAGTTTATATGTTTTCTGCATTTATTTGAGACTGTCCTGCAATGTTGTTTTAAATATTTCCTGTGATTTTGAACTCTGAAATTACTTTGATAATTTATTGAGTATTTTCTTGTTCTTTTATTATTTATTATTAAATACATGTAAACCTATATTTGTGACTGATATTTGTGAGACATATTTAAGCTCTGAGAGTACTTGCATACCTATTTGGTACCACCGTGCAGGCCACTTCTAATAGCCTTGCTCTTGGTCAAACTGCCATTTGTATTAATAGTGACATTACACAGTAGGACTGGACGCCCTTTGGTAAGGGACTTAAAGTAGCTGATAAGGGGTTCTGGTGGCAATGATAACTATGTTATAATCTGAGCAGAAGGAGGCATAGCTAGTAAAAGTGTGCCAACCTTTTTCAGGTGTAGCACTGGTTGGACAGAGAGAGGGTTGGCGGACTTGGCCTGGAACCCTGGCTAAGGACTCAACTGTATTGCTTTGCCAGTGGAAAATCTTACTGGGGATCTGGAGAAAGAGGGAGAAACCAGCCCCAGACTGACTGTGGTCTCTGTGTGCTCTTAAGGGAAATTGCACTTTACTGTGTGTGTGTGTGTGTGTGTGCTTGTCATACTCCCAGTGTGTACATCCCCCACTATTGCCAGTGGTGTGGATTGAGGCTCCTTGATTACTGGGCTAGTATTAGTTTCATAGTTTCATAGTTTCATAGTTTAGTACTAGGCTATCTGCCCTGGGGCATTTATAAGCCTAGCCATAGAGATGTGGCTTTCGCCACCCCATGTAATGGTACAAAAGTGTAGAGAATAGATTTAGAATACTGTGCCTCTGTCTAGTAGTGACACAGTGAAGACCCCCTTACATAATAGAATTAGTTTACTGTGCCTCTGTCTAGTAGTGACACAGAGATGACCCCTGGGGTAAACCTACGATCTCCCATCCACTCGTCAAGATTTCTCTTGAAGAGAGTCAGTGAGGGGCTCTGCCTAACATGGACTGGGATTCTGTTCCAGAGGATGGGAAGCCTCTGAGTTATGAATCTGTCCCTCCAGCATGTCCTATTCATATTTGTGCTGAGGTTTGAATCTTTAGCTCTCGTGGTTCTGATGGATTTGGATTTTTTGAGGTGGAGCATGTTCATCAATTCCTGATTGGACATGGCCTTGTAAGCCAGGCACAGATCACCTCTGAGTAGGTGGTATGCTACTGAATAGAGCTGGAGTTTCTTTAGTCTGGCAGCATATGACATATGTTGGAGACCCTTGATCCTCTTGGTGAGTTACTTTTGGGGTCTCTCCAGCTGTTGCAAGTGCCGGGTGAGGTACATACCAAATGGGGCATTGTACTCAATCATGGGCCTGATAAGGGAGGAGTATAGGGGTACAATGACCTCCTTTGATCTGGATGTGAATCCCTTCATGATAAGGTGGGCAAGGTAGAAAGTCTTTCTAACCACTTTGGCAACATGGGTGTCAAATGAGAGGTCACTATTAACTTGGGTCCCCAGGTCTCTGATTACTTTTTCCGTACTCAGAGGGTTACTGTCTATGTGATAATTTGTGGGTACTTTGTTTTTCCCAAAGGGGATGACTATACATTTTTTGGCATTTATTTTAAGGCCATGACTCCGGCACCAGTTGTCCATTTCAGTGAGGCCTTTCTGTAGGATGTATGTGTCAGCTGGTGTATCGACTATGGCGCCTAGTTTGCAGTCATCTGTGAACTTTGTCAGCCACAACCCTCCCATGTTTGCTTTCACATCTGAGAAATAAATGCCGAACAAGAGGGGTCCCAGGACAGAGCCCTGTGGGACACCACTTGTGACTGGCTTTGAGTCTGACATGGCTCCAGCGATTTTGACTTTATGGGTTCTATCCTTTAGCCGGTTTGCAACCCATCTTGTGACATATGGATTTACATTTAAGCTGTTGAGCTTGTCTATGATGCCAGAGTGGGGTATTGTGTCGAAGGCTTTAGCCAAGTCCAGGTAGGCTGTATGGACTGCTTTGCCCTCGTCAATGGCTGTAGTGACTGTTTTGAAAAAGTCAACCAGGTTCAAAAGGCAGGATCTGCCCTTTACAAAGCCAATGTCCCTGTTTATGAGTTCCATAATGATTCTTTCCATAGCTTTGCAGACCAGGCTGGTTAAGCTTATGGGGCGGTAGTTACCAGGGTCTGTAGAGGTGCCTCCTTTGTGGAGTGGGACCACTGTTGCTGTACGCCAGTGTTCAGGTACATATCCTGTAGTAAGGCTAAGGTTAAATAGCATTTTTATGTGCGGGTTTAGCTCCTCTTGGAGTTCACGTAGCATGCAACCCGGGATACAGTCAGGTCCCATTGATGCTGTGTTTTTAGCTTTGCTGAGGGCGGTTCTCACCTGGACATCTGAGATGACAGGGAGGTTACATTCAGCTGGGATAAGTATTTCTTCTTTTGGGGTGAGGGAGGGGAGAAATTTGCACTGAACCTGTCTGCCAGAATGTTGGCAATATCTGTGGGTTCAGTGTATTTTTTGTCATTGTGAACTAACTCTGAGCATATCTGAGGGTTTCCGCCCAGGTTTCTAACATAGCAGAAAAAGGCCTTGTGGTTATCTTTAGTGTCCATAGCGATTTTTCTCTCAAAGTTGGCCTTGGATGTTTTTATGAGAGAATGTAGCTTTCTACTAGTGCTGATCAGAGATGCCTTCTCTTTATGGGATTTTGCTCTGTCGTGCAGTAGCTTCCTTCTTTTGTTATACAATTTGTTTATGGCTGGGGTCCACCAGACAGGATGCCTGCCCTTGGTGGAGAGGGTCTTGGTTTTATTTGGGATTGCATGATCCATGCATTCTTGGAGATGTCCGTAGAAAGTATTTGTGAAGGATTCAGCATTGTGGGATGTGGTTTCCACTGGCCCAGTGGGCTTAAAACATACCATCTCAGTCTTAAGAAGTGTAAAGTTGGCTTTTGAGAAGTTTTTCACTGTAGTCTTTTGTGTTGGGGGTGGAGGTGGGATATGTATATCCAGGGTGATTAGTTTGTGGTCAGATCTCACTAGTGAGGGGTATACTTCCGGTGTGGAGCACTTTGTCCCCATGTTTGTGATGATCAGGTCTAGTATATTATCTCCCCTTGTGGGAGAGGTGACTAGCTGTTTCATTGCATTTAGATTTATGAATTCCAGGAACCTTTGGGCTAGGGTGTTAGGGCTAGAATAATGTACCCAGTCTATGTTAGGGTAGTTGAAGTCTCCCAATATGATGGTGTTTGGTGAGACATTCATATCCTCCAATGTATTCAGGAAGGCTGTATGGGGTTCCTGAGATTGGGAGGGTGGTCTGTAACATGCTACCAGTTGTATAGCAGTTTTGCCTACAGTTAGTTGCACCTAGATGGTCTCTGATGCTTCATGTGTTGCCACTAACCTGGAGGTGTGGGTGTCCTTGATGAATATGGACACCCCCCTCCCTTTTTGGTTTGGCCCGAGTTTTGGGGCAGAAAAGCATGATATGAGGTATAGCCTGGTAGTGCTGGGGTGCTCTCAGGAGCCTTGAACCAGGTTTCAGTTACTGCACAGACATGGATGTTCTCCATACTGAGGAGTGCTTCGAGAGCCTGCATCTTGAGATTTAGACTTCTGGCGTTGAGCAGCATTACCCTTAATTTTTTTCCATTTTTGTTTTCTAAGGAGGTGGGTTTGTCTTTTGAGCCTTGCCTAAAAAAGGCACTATGGGGGTGGCAAGAGCCTTAGCCAATATCCAGAAGCCCAGTGGTGACAGGTGCAAGCCGTCCCTTGCAAAGCAGCGTGGCTTGTCCAGCATGTCATCCCAAGCAGACAGTCATTGGATCCCCCTAGAATGACACCAGTAACTGAGCCAATTATTAAAGCTGATCATCTTGTCTTTGTATTGTGGCATCATTCTTGATGAGGGCAAGATGCTGCTCAGGGTCAGGATCATACCAGCCTGGGCTACATAATCAGAGAGCTCCTCTATGTCTCTTTTCATGTAGTCCAGGGAGGTACGTCTCAGGTCATTCACGCCGGCATGGAGAATGACAGAGTCATATTTGTACTTGCTTTGGAGTGACCTGAGTGCGTTTGTTATGTGGCGGATCCTAGCTCCCGATAGGCAGCTCACCGTTACCCTCTCCTTGTTCAGCCTGGTAAGCGGAACGTCAGTGTTTCTGACTATAGAGTCACCTATTACTAGTGTATCAGGCATGGTGTTTGTCCTTAAGGGCTGTGATTGTTTGACACACTGATTTATTGAAGTATGTGTTGCATGTGTTATGTTTTGAGGTGGTGGATTTTTGGGTGTCTGCTTTGGGAGCCTCTGTTGTTTTGGTAAGTTTTTTGTTAGAGCCTCCGAGTATGTCTTTCTGTTATTATGTGTTTGGTTTGCAGTTGTGGTAGGTCTATGTGGGACTGGGATTGCTGTGTGTGTGGTTACCTTCTCCTCCTGTCTGGTCTTGCCAGTCCTGAGTTGAGAGAGTTCAGCCTCCAGTTTGGCTATATAGTTGCATCTCTCACATGTATTTGTGTTTGTTGGGAGGAGGAGAGGGTTGTCTGTGTACATGAGACAATTGTAGCATTGTCTCAAGATTCCCAGATTAACCAGCTGAACCGGAGAGGATGCTAGTAATCTACCACTCGACATGCTAGAATATTATAAGGGAGTGCTGTGCCTTTAAGGGAAGTGGGTACTCACAGGGGTGGTAGGTGGATGTAGTGCTTACTTTAGTTTGAGAGTGCTTACTTAGAAGAGAGGTTTTGAGAACAAGTGCTAGGCTTATAATAAAGTGAGTAGGCTGATTATTATAAGAGTAGAGCTTTCTTAAGGGAAAATTTGAAGAGCAGACTTGGCGGAGCCAGAAAAAGTTTAACCTTGTTTAACTGGCACTGCGCTATGTGCACAATCGCGCAAAGCCGCGCAAACACGGATTTTAAACAGGGAACTTCAAAAGAGCTAGAAATGGTCCAAAACAACCAATTACTATAAGCTCTTGTGCTGAGGTCACTCCTTCAGGGACAGATAGGCTGCTCAAGGCTCCCCACTTCCACTGGTGAGCAAAGAAACTTCCTTCTATCCAAGTAAGGCAATGGACAACACAGGAACTACACCACAGCCCAGAATACAGCAAAGCCTGTATACTGGTCTAAACTAGTCGAGGAGAGGCGGGAAAACAAGGATATTTTTTTTGTTTTTGAGATGAAAAGTACACAGAAATGCAGGAAACAGTAATAAATCAGTTACACAGGCTAGCACACTTTAGTGGGCAGCCTCAACAGTTAAATTTAACAAACAAACAAACAAACTTTCGACCAATTTTCGACCAAATGTAACTTTAAGTGCAGATAATATATAATGCAACAAACAGCTAAAAAATCAGTTTAAGCTTGTTCAAAGTAAGCAAGAGAAGGTATTTTAGGTAAAAAACAGCAAAAAATACTTAAATCAGGAAAGTAGTCACTTTTCTCAGTTCTCTGCTGCTAGGACCACTCTGCAGGACCACAAGGAGCTGTTTCTGAGTAGTATAGCCAGAAAAAAATGCTATTGGGTTGCACAGCTTGTATCAGGCCTTATTGGTGAGTATCTATGTCTTTGGGGGATTCTATGAGGGTATCTAGTTTGCAATCACCTGTGAACTTGGTTGTCTAGACACCAGTGACATTAGACATTACTTTAGAGAAGAGGTTGCCAAAAAGGAGCTGCCCCAGCACCAAACACTTGCTGACTCTGCTAGTGACTGGCCTTTCTGCAGACTTCTTGGGACTTATCTATAAACCAGCTGATTATCTCATGGGTGGCATAGGAGTTTACATCTAATCTCATGAGCTTGTCTATAATGCTTGAGTGGGGTATGATACAGAATGCCTTGACAGGTACACTTGCATTACTATTGTTTAGCCAATGTATGTTGATTCAAAATGTCTTATTTTAAGTGCATCACAGTGCTATAAAAAAAACAAAATTTTTTATTTTTTTTGGCCTTCGTGACACAATTATTTAAGAATTTTGCTTTCTCATGAATCCCCGAAAAATTAAGTTTGAGGGTTTGCCAAACAATGTGCTACCAAGTTTTAGGTAGTAAGGTTTAAAATTTGAGGACAGAAAGAGGCTATGGTGCAGCAAAAAAATAAGTGTCCAACTGTAAGTAGGTGGATAGTACAAGACAACAATACATGAACATTGTCTCCTGCTGTGAGCTATCAGTCACAACAGCAAACTGCTCAATTACCTTTGCCACTTTGACAGATACAAAGGGGGGGGGCGGTGTTTAGCGGAAGGGAAATGAGTTTAAGGACTACAATTCAGGCATAACAAAAGAATGGAAATTGGCCATTTTAGAAAGAAAATGAAGTAGCAGGCATTGAGAATGTTGTTCTATGTGATTCTCCTGTTCTGTTTGTCATTTAAGTAGTCATTGAAAAGCAAGAAATGGCAATTAAACCTGACTGACTAAAAGAAAAAAAGGGTATATGTGAAAACACATGTAAGGTCAAAGCATGAGCTTAGGTGCTATGATGTAATATTCCAAATCCAAATACTGCATTGTGGGTTACCTGGAGGTAGACTCAAAAATCAACATGCTGGACCCATGTGGGCAGACTTTGGAGCATAGGTCTGAACCTCTTAAGAGGTCAGTGTGGAACACAGACCCTCACAATGTATGACAAACAGCCAAAATGTGGAAAACCATATTTTCACACTGTGCAAATTTCCCCAGTGCCAAGCTGAAATGGTTTTTCAAGCAACATCCTTCGATTAACAGTACCTTATCCTGGATATCCATATCACCATCTGCAATAATTAAGATTTTCTGTTACACACTAACACTAGATAGCAAACCTTCTCATGGTTCAAGTCCTCAAACAATTCCGCTTCCTGTCCACCCTGAAGTTCAGAATCTTCCAGGCTGCACATAGCAGATTTAGATCCCTCATGAGTGTTACCTTCTTCTTTACACTCCACTCATTTATTCTGTTCTCCAGTCTCTCATCCCACTCTCTTTTTGTATCTGATTGGTGACAAATATCTAACCTACCTTCTAACACTACCTGTATTCTTGCACCATTCCTTGTCTAGTGCTCTTCCTTCCTTTCAGATTCTTGTCTGATGGCCTCCATTTGCAAACTTCTACATCACCTGTCTCTCCTTTTCTGACATTCTGAATAGTTCATATCCAGCACCTTCATGTCCCACTCTCTCTTGTCATTGGCCCATCTTTCCATGATACCAGCAATGTCCACAGCCCATCCTGCATCATTGTTTGCAGCTCCTCCATCTTCCTACCCAAACTCATTTTATTGCAGAGTAAGGGTACCCAGCCATAATCCATCTCACACTGTTACTTCCTAAACTGTCTACATTTCTTTCCACCTTCTGTTTACTGTGCATTCACCTATCCTGTTCATCTGGTATCATTACTCTCCCTCCCCTTTCCACCTTATTTTAAAGGTGCAATCACTGAGAATTACTTTTCCAAATCCTGCACTAAGTGAATCTGTACCATCTGTGTAAAGATGGTAAATGTCCCTTCACAGGGATGGTCTCTCTGTCAGGTAATCTCCCATCCTCCTCCTGTCCCTTGTTTACTGCTGTAACCAACCATTATACTCTGTAATCCTGTTTCTCCTATGTTCCAAGAGGGCTACTTCCAAACTCCTTTCTGACCCTCTCTGATACCCTGCTTGTATGGTTATGTCTAGCGTTATAAATATCATAACAAGTGAATACTCTTTCCACCATCTAGGCATCTTAACAGGCCTTCTAGATGTATTCTGCTCTAGCATTGTGTTACATAACCAATTTTTACACTATTATTGTGATGAATTTAAGTAACAAACCTAGTGAAGCATGAATTTCTTCTCATAATGTGTAATGCACCTGGATGTAAAGTGAAATGTTTTTTCTTCTCGTCTGACCACCTGAGCACATTGTGGATGCTGATAAGACCTTTCTTGGCTAACATCAAACATTGAATTCATTGTAATTTCATAAAGCCACATAGACTTGAAAATTGAGTCAATGCCTGTAATGGTATTAGAAACCCAAAACGATTGGAGATATTAAACCAAGAGATAACATATTTTCAGAGTTTGCATTTCAATATTCATTTCAGTACTTTGAGCAAATTCTTGAAGACATTCTTTTGAAATGTAAATAAGGAACAATGAAAAATCACTTCTAAGTCATTATCTAAAAGATTCTCACAACTTTCCCAAAAGACCAGTTGCCCAGACACTCGTCCGAAGTTTTCCATCTGAATGACAAGCAGACAGTTAAAGTTTCAATAATGCAGACCAAAGGTAACTTTCTTGCAGCTGCAGACCATGAGCTTGACTGCAACATCCTGCAGCAATCTTATGTAGGAAACATCAGCATGCTGATTGCTATTCCATGCAAACTGTCTGGAATGCAACAACCGGAGAAGAGGCTGGAGTGGGTGACGGTTTTTGTGCCTCTGTGATGTCGCATTGCTGGGAGCTGTTCCGCATTGAGTATTTGTTCAGCTTTGCACATTCTGATTAGCTATTTTCGTGGTATATGAGCCAATCAGAATGAATGTGCAAAGCGGAACCAACACTCTTAATGCGGAACAGCAGAACACTGTGAGTTCTGTGTCTGCGGCGCGTTCCGCATAATACGGAGCACTTGGCAGCTCAGCTTTGGAGTTACATTTAAAAATATATAAAAACGTATATAGAGTCCAAAGGTGTTGTTAAAATGTAGGAAACATCAAGACATGATGAAATAAACATGTTTTTTTTCAGTTTGTGGGTGTGGTTCTCCTTTAAGACGAGTCCAGTATGGCCTTATTCTCTACTGCAGTACTAATAAAATTTTAGCATGCACACTAAATAACCTGTGGAAATCAGATAAACAGAAAAGGGTAAGTTTTTTCTGTTTGCTAGCAATATGAATCTTGACAATACATTCTGCGTGTAATAACCACAGTCTCTACTTTTGAGATAACTTTTTAGCACACCGTTATTACTTTGGTCTATATTAGATCAACGAACACTTAAACAAGCGAACGCTGATTGATCGACCTTATTTTAGCGAAAGTTAAAAATATCGAAGCAACAGAAACTCAAACTTTTTCCTAGGGAAAGAATTTGGTTGTCCGTTTCTGTTGCTTCGGTATTTTCAGTGCTGTGGTGGAAAGTTACAGGTCGGATTCAGGTAAGTGTGCGATTGTGTGGATGTGAGTGTTAGCATGGGTTAGGTGAGTTAGGGTTAGGGCTCGGGTTAGGTATGTGTGCGATTGTGTGGATGTGAGGGTTAGGGCAGGTTTAGGTGAGTTAGGGGTAGGGAGCAGGTGAGGTGAGTGTGCGACAGTGACGGACCTTAGGGTTAGAGTTTGGGTTAAGGTAAGTGGATAGTTAGTGGTGTGTGCATAGTTTAGTGAAGGGTTAGGTGTCAGATTTTAGGTGTATGTGTGTGGATTTCTGTTTATTTGATGTGCTTGTGTTGTGTGTATGTGTTTTGGATCAGCGATTGTTTCCCTAGGAAAAAAAACGCTGATCTGGCAGTTCGAGATTGTAAGCTTTCGCTTACATAAGGTCGATCAATCAGCGTTCGCTTTTTTAAGCATTCGCTGATCTAATATAGACCCTTATTACTTTGTTTGCACCATAAGTCAAACAGTGCCTATAAGTATTGTTGGAAGACTTTGTCCACTATTTGTTTGACCCTTATCTTACTGTGTGCACCTTGGAACTTTCTCAGAGCTTACAAAATTTTCTAAATACATCTTCCCTACATGCCAGGCATTTTGTGTTTACATAATCCCCTTTTCTGACTTATTTTAGGAATCCAGTATCCTTCATATATAAAGAACTATATGTTTTTGTAATATTAAATGTAAGGCTTGACCAAATGAAGTCACTTACGAAAAAGCATTTCAACCATCTGATCTGCTTCTCTTGCAACTTTCTGACACAGCCCCTTCTGCAGGTTCATTGTTCTGCTGATATCTCTTTCAGCCAGAAGTGTGTGCAAACAGGAGATCTTAACTCCATTAAACTGCCCCCTCCCCCCGGAGTCCTCCCCTTCCTCTGCAGAGTAGGAGTGGCACTTTGTTCAGAAAGATACATGAAATGAAACAAAAAAATGCATACCTCAAACTGCAAATGTCTCAAATGATCTTGATTTAGAAGAATAAATCCATACTAAAGATAGCTGAAAGATGCCAATGCCAAGTGGCCTCAACTTTCTACATGAAAAAGAAACTAAGTTAAAAATAAAAATGTCTTCCAAGTCACTCCAATAAATTCTGAAAGTTTCTATTTGTAACAAAGGACAACACAGAGCAAATAATCACAGTGATATTAATGAAAGGTATTTGACTACCTGCTCACCTTTTCTGATTGCTTTTAGAACATTTCAATAACATACTATTGTAGATGGAGTTTAGGCAAAGACCCAGAGTATCATCTATAACCTATACCCCTTTGATTCCCAAGCAACCCACTTCTATACATTCCTATGGAGACTTCATATTCTCATTCACCTGCAGGTTGTGATGTAGAATAAATGTTGCTGCATAAGGGCCCCTTTAGGTGCACTACATCTTTCATTGTTCCATACAAACTTGTGAAGACACCTTTTAGTTCCTGTTATGTCAGGGGGGTTGCAATCACAAGGAATGTGCCTCATATATAAAACAGCAATGTCATGAAGAGCACCTTAGCTATGGACAGATTACCTAAGAAAGAAAGCTTGATACATGTCCAGATATGAGACCACATAGGTTCTGCTACAGACATTTAACATCAACCTGTATTACCTTCCTTGGATTCAGATGCAACATAATACCTGGATACTTTCATAACCATTTTCACAAGGTGAAACAAAATTTCTGCTTCTTCCCTTGAAGACCACTGGCAGGTGGGTTAAACAGTCACATTTATGGTTTCCCCACATTTAGTTTTAATCTTGGTAAAGCTGTAAAATTCCTAAAACAATAATGAAATTTGAGGATATCTCTTTCAGGATCCTTTTTTTTTGTATCCAGTGACAATTACCCACTGTGCAGTTATTTTTATTTTACATCAGTGGTTTGCTACTTCTCTGTTCTATTCCAGTTACTTTCACCTCTCTCCCCATCGTTTTGACCCCTTTTGAATGACTGCAACTCATGACTTCCTTCTATTCTTCCCTTACTTTTTCTCCACCCCCCCCCCATGTTCTTCTGCTTTATATTCTTCTTCCCATGTTTACAAGTCTCCTGTCCAGCTCCCAGTTCTGGCACATACCCTTTGCCTTCCATTTTCTGGATATTCTACTCTTCACCTGGATCCCAGTAGTTTTACAACCCTCATTTCTTTTTCCTGCCACCCCTCTTCTTCCCCTATACTCACATGCAGAACTCCAAGGAGTTCCCCCTCTTTTCTATTTATCCTCTTACAGATTTCAAAGGCCTCTGTATAGATCTTTTGTGCTCAGCAAAACTTCCAGAATATGTTTCATGCCTGGCTTTTCTATCATGCACCTCTAGCATCTTGAGGGTCCTTTCCTTCCTTTCTTATATATTCTTTTCAGTGTGATATACTGTCTGTGCAGAACTTTTAATGTTTGATCTCCACCCCTATGCATTTTTTCCATCTCTAATATTATTTTGAGGACGTTTTGTTATTCAGCTTCTAGCCTCTACCACACTTCTTCACTCTCCCATCCTTTCCTTATCTCTTTCTTTGTACCTTCCTTCACCTTTCCTCATGTCTATATACATAATTCTTCTTTTACCTTTCCCCTGTTTTTCCCCATTTATCCAGTGGGATCTCCTCCTCCTTTTCTTATCCTTTCCTTTTCAAGGACCTTCCTTCCTTTGTGCTCTCCTGTTATTTTCTCTGCTGCAATGTAGACTATAGACATCATTCATTTTGTATTAATCCAAATTCCTGCATTAATTTATTTTAGGTTTTTGAGTAATGTCTGTGTTTCTGACCCTTCTTTAATCAACTCCTCTTCTCAGTTATCCTATTTTCTTTCAGGTTTTTGTTTCTTCCATATGAAAATGCCCCATATTCCTTCCTCCCATATACCCTTTCTTTTTTCTTGTGTAGGCATCATGCTGCACAGTCTTTTTAGTGCATACTTATTCATGAATTTGTATTTTCCCCACTATCCTATTTGTGGTCACTCCTATTGTGTTTTGGTCTCCCTTTTAATCTTTATCAATCCAAGTAGTTTGTATGTTAATGCCTATATGATTTTGTGTGGGAAGTTTTAGCCCCATATTTTCTTAATCACTCTTAACTTGTTTTTTAAGATCCTTTTTCCCTTTCTTTATTTGTCCCTCCAAGTCCATTTGTAATTTTAGTAATTCAGTCTCCACCATATCCACTGTCAGGTTTCTTGGTACTTGCTCTCTGTCTGGGAGTATCCTTATACTTCTCACATTACTTCTATCTAGCTTTGTACATGCTTTATGTCCAGTATCCCCTGTATTATCTCTCCCCTTCCCCAAATTCAATTAATTGTATTGTATTGCTTCAGTTGTTTCCTACATATATTTCCCAGAAGTTTTAAAAACTTTCTCGTTTGAATGTATCTTACTCCAAATACTCCCTTCCCATTCCTTACCCTGACCACTGCTGTCATTTTCTGCCTGCATCTAAGCCCTGAGGCCCTTTTAAAACCTTACAAAAGCTGACATTATTTCTTTATGAACACATCATCATTCACTGAAATAAATTCAAGTCCATACATTATGAACCTTGAGCCTACTCTTGTTCTTCCTTCTAGCTGCACTAAGATCTTCCTCACCCTTGATGACAGCTTTTCTAGAACAAGCATGAAGATCCCTTCACAGAGAGAGCACCATGGTCTGTTCCACCTTTCTATCCTAAGTGAATTGGAACCTCTTCCATTTACCATTTTGTCTACCCCGTCGCACTTTATCTTTCTTTTATCAATGCAGTCAACTTATCCTTCTTTGTCTAGTTTCTAATATCTCTCAGAGAAACTTCTGTCTGGCTGTGTCAAAGAACTTTTGTAGAGTAACTCTTCTTGCCCCCCCCCCCACCTTTTGCTCTTCCCTGCCCATAAACTATTGTTAGGGTTCATCGATTTGTTTCTTCCCTCCTGACTTTCACAAAGCCATTGGACCCTTCTGTATTATTTTTTTTCACAGAATCTTATACACCTTCTTTCTTACGCTTTTGCCACAATTTTAATATCTGTGTTATTAAAGAGACTGGGATGTGGCCCCTAGTTCCATCACAGCTCTCCCATTTTTGGAATCACTACCAGCATAAATCTTTTCATTTTGGTTGTTCTTTCCCATGTTTCATGAATCCTTTCATATTCCTCCTTCATAACTGTTCAGATTGCCACTCTGCCCAACTTATACAACTCCACTGGGTGGCCATCTTGGCTCCCTGCCTTTCCTTCCCATGTTCCTGGTATATTTTTGGTAGTATTACTTAAAGACATCTCTTACCCTGCTGTTTTTCTCTGTAATCTCCCCCTCTTTTCACATAATTCTCAGTGAGTATCTCTCTCTCTCACTTTTTCCCTTCTTATATTTCCTCACCAAATGTTTCCCCTTTTGCTCATAATTATCCACCAATATCCTTCTAGTGTCATTGCCCTGCTTCTATTGCAGTTGTTATTTTTCCTTCTAGATCAGATTGTATTACTGCTTCCTCTGTCCTTAACTCCCCTTGTATTTTACTCATTCTGCTGTGTACTTTTTCCCTCTATACATCTTTTCACAACTGTTTGTATTCTGATTACTCTTTCTTCCACATTTGCTGTCTCTTCCTCATTTTGCCTCCTTTTCTACTCATCCTCTCTAATAATTCCCTCCCCCATCTGCCACTTTAATTCCTTCCGACCAATGCTACCCAAGTTTTGTCTTGCCTGTAGTTTTCTTCTTCACTGTCTCCTGCATCTTTTAGTGGATGTTGCTTATTTTCTTAAACTTTCCATTTGTAGCTTGCTCATCTCCATCCTAACCTCTTCCATTTGTTTCTTTTTTCCTTATTGTCATCACTACTGCTGTATAGTACAATATGTATCTCTCATGCAGTTCTATCTCCTCCACCATCTTTAGGGTTTCCTCTTTCCCTAATATCCTGCCCAGTCTGAGTCAGGCAGTTTCTGGCAAATATGCATTCCTTCTTTTTAGAATGCATTCCCCCTTCATATATCCTTTTACTATCCTTCTTCCTCATTCTGTTCTGTCCCTTTTCATCTTGATGTTGCATTTTCTTTTGCCAAAGTGCTTCTCTGGATCTAGTGTGACATTGAAGTACCCTGCAATGATTTTTTTCTCCAACCCTTTTTATCTGATTCCATTCTTCCAACAATCTGCTATAGAAGTCCTCTTTATCCTTGTTTGGGATAAACAGGTTCTTTATTCATCTATTTCCATTTACTTTTCCTAGCCATGTGATCCATATCTCTATCTCATTTGTGTGCACCCTTTTAGTCACTATCTGTAATCCTTTTCTGAAAAGTTTAGCCACTTCTCTCTTTCCCCCACATTTTGATTCCTTCTCCCTTGAGGTACTATGGAATTATGATCTTCTTGTCTTCTTTTACCTTTAAATTAGTCTCCTGGAGCAAAAAAAAACATCCCCTTGCATTCTATGCTTCCTGCTGTGTACTTTTTCCCTTTTGAGTAAGCACAAGATCCCTACTGTTTCAAGTTACCACTTTTGGTTCCCTCCCACTCCTCCCTGCTGACTCTTACTTAAGATGGCTCTCTCATCTAGAGCTTCCCTGCCAAACTGGGCCTTCAGTCCCTAGGTCTTCATTTACACCCAGTCTGTCTCCCCTCATAGAGTTGGAGTCATCAACCACACACCTGCAATTTGTGCTCGTCTGAACTTGAGTCATTCACCTTGTAACTTTTGCACAGTATTCTTTTTGTCCAGTCCCTCCTGCTTTCACTTCCCCCTGAATATTTCCTGTCTGCTGTTTGTTCCTGTTTATCTCACTCCTTTCCTATAGTCTCTACTTGTTTCCTTTGCAGTTGTTCTTACTTTTGTGACAGTTTCATGCAGTCCACTTCATTCATCCAAAGGTGCCTTATAAGCAAGCAATATCTCCTCTCAGTAGTCAATAGGAGACAGAGTATAGAGATAGGGCTATGGGGTGATCTGCACAGCACCTTATGTTTGTGCCCTGTATCCTTTTGTAAGGCACCTTTGTGGTCCGCTTGAATGTGTCTGGTCAGGTATACACTGAAGGGGGCATTATACTTTATGAGGGGGATTGATGAGGGCTGAGTACAGTGGTATGATGACTTCACTGGACCAAGATACCATGCCCTTATTTATAAGTTGAGCAACATAGTAGGATTTTCCTACTACCTTGGGCACATGTTGGTAGAAGGCCTGATTACTACCTACATGAGTTCTCAGATCCCTGAATAGTGAGTCAATTTTTAGGTGGTCATCTTCCCAAAAGGCACTATAATCCATTTATTGGCACTGAGTTGTAAGCCATGGCTTTGTCACAAGACTTTTGTCTGAGTTGGACATTCTTGTAGGGTGTTTGTGTTTTAGTGGAATTTTATAATTGCTCGCAATTTACAATCATATGTGAACTTGGTTAGCCAGAGAATTTTGACATTGGCTTTGACTTCTGAGAAATAGATGTCAAAGAGGAGAGTGCCCAGCACAGAATCCAGAGGGAGTCCATTGGTGACCACCCTCTTTGTGGGGGTGGTCTCACTGATCCTAATCTCCTAGGTCCTATCCATGAGCCAGCCGGCTATCCAGTGAGTTATATAGGGGTTTATACCTAATTCCATAAATTTATTAACAATGGCCTCAAGCTCAATGCCAAAAAGTGCAGTGTCATCCCCTTTGGTAAAAACTCTGTACCCATGAACTGTCACATAGGCAGCAATCTACTTAACACCGAATGTGTGATAAGAGACCTTGGGACCCAGGTGGACAGTAGTCTCTCCTTTGATAGTCACATCGCCACAGTAGTCAGGAAGTCCTTCTACGTGGCACATCTCATCATAAAAGGGTTCTCATCCAGGAAAAAAGAGGTCATTGTTCCCCTCTACTCGACACTCAGACCCATTATTGACTGAATTGACTCACTATTCAGAGATCTGAGAACTCATGTAGGTAGTAATCAGGCCTTCTACCAATGGACATTCTTGTAGGGTGTTTGTGTTTTGGTGGAATTTTATAATTGCTCGCAATTTGCAATCATATGTGAACTTGGTTAGCCAGAGAATTTTGACATTGGCTTTGACTTCTGAGAAATAGATAATCATAAAGTATAATGCCCCCTTCATTGTATACCTGACCAGACACATGCAAGCAGACCACAAAGGTGCCTTACAAAAGGATACAGGGCACAAACATAAGGTGCTGTGCAGATCACCCCATAGGCCTATCTCTATACTCTGTCTCCTATTGACTACTGAGAGGAGATATTGCTTGCTTATAAGGCATCTTTGGATCCTGCTCTGATTAACCTTTTGCACCTCGCAAGACATCTGCAGCAGCTGGAAAGGCCATAGAAGTACCTCACAAAGTGGATTACTGGCCTCAAACAAATGCCCTACACTGACTGCCTCAAAAAACTCCAGCTTTACTCCATAGCATATTGCCTACTCTGAGGTGATCTCTGCCTAACATATAAAGCTATGTCAAACCCAGAGCTGTTGGACATGCTACACCTAAAGAAATCCCAATCCCTCTGAGCTACACGCTCTAGGGACCTAAACCTTGTCACCACTATAAACAGGACATGCTGAAGGGATAGATTCCTGTCCCAGAGACTTCCCATACTCTGGAACAGGCTACCCATCTATGTCAAGCAAAGTTCTTCATTAGCACTTTTCAAGAAAAATTTTGATGAGTGGATGGGAAATAGGAATTACACCCCGGGGATCACTTCTGTGTCTCTGCTCGACAGAGGCACAGGAAAATAACTTTCTTGGGTGGCATAAGCCAGGGAACCTTGTTGGCTAGGCTTACGTAGGACCTTGGGCCTATTACCTACCTATGAACCTATGAACCTATGCCCAAACAGAGTATTGTAGCAAATGTCTTAGCAAAATCTAGGTAGGCAGTATGCACCGTTTTATCTTCATCCATTGCTTTGGTGACTTTTTCAAAGAAGTCTACCAAGTTCATTTGGCATGATCTTCCTTAAACAACATCAGACTGGGATGGATATAGTGTCTGGAGGCTTCTGATGTCTTTGCTAATCATTTCCGTGATAATTCTTTCCATGGCTTTTCTAATAAGACTAGTCAGGCTAATGCATCTGTAGTTTCCAGGATCTGTTGAAGGTCTGCCCTCATAAAGGAGAATGACCATTGCAATCTTCCCTTTCATGGTACAAAACCTGTTTTGAGACTATAGTTAAATAATTACATCAGTGGCCCTGGTAAGTCATATTTTAGACTATTCAGGAGGCATTCTGGGATATTATCAGGGTCCACTGAGGCTGTTTTCTTGGCCTTAGTGAGCGCAGCCAGAACATCCTCTCTATTTATAGTTGGAGGCGTTATGTTTGAGGGCATTTCTTGGGGGGGCTGGGGATGAGTGGTGGGTAAATTAGGAATTGAGTTCATCAGCCAACAGTCAGCTATTTTGTTGATTACTGCTTTGACTGTCTTCTTGCGCTTCTCATTTTTTATCCACTCACCTCATATTGCCTCTGTCATATGGGTTCATTTCTTCTGCTTTGGTTTGTCTATTCCACTCATCATCTGCCTTGTGCTTTTGTTTACTTCTTTAGCCCTTTTCACTGCAGGTGCATCAATGTTCAGTGTTCTCTGCGACTCTTTTGTAATTCTGCCTCCTCCCTGGCTCTTCCCACATTTGTCTGTCAGTGTATTTCCAGTGGGATATTCACATGCACGTCTTTATGTCTATTGTCTGTGCAATCTCTGTAACAAAAGTGTGTGCTTCTCCCTTCTATACTGCAGATAAGATAGTGGCTTCAGCAAGTCCAACATTCCTTTTCTAAGTTTGTGCAGTGACTCAGAATAATCCTCCATCCCTTTCACAAAATACTGTTAAAGGTTATCACTTTGAGTGTTCTGGCATGTCTTATCATTTCTTGCTTAAGCTTACAACTGTGCAAGCATGCTAAGACATGCCTTGGTTGTCATCTTATTTTATTTATCAGTTGTTTACCAGGAAAGTCTAACTTGGAACAAAGTCAATTTTCAGTGAAGGCCCAGGGAGAAACACTCCAGATGCCTGTTTCTGTACATAGAAGGAAACCCACACAAACACAGGGACAACATGCAGATTCTGTACAGAAGGCACCCCAGCCAAGAATTGAACCAGAGATCCTCTTGCTGTGAGAAAACAATGCTACCGCTGCTCCACTGCACCATCTTCTTGCACCTTATATTCAATCACCTCTGTGTATTCTTAATATTATTGCTTCTTGTGCTCTAAATAAAATAAATATTATTTCCAACAATTCCAGCAACATTCTTTCTAGTTCTGTCTCTCTAACTTGTTCTGATACCCACCTATCTTAAAGCTGTTTCTTCTATACCTGTTTTTGAGGTCCTCCAGTTTACGTGTTTGAAACTGAAACTTTTTTTCCTATTTCCTTGATCGTTCATTTGTGTTCATATCCTTCTGATCTTAGTTGTATATTGCCCTCTTCCAGGTGCTGGATTTTATTTATTTCAACTTAGCACTTCTGTTTGTCAGTTGTCTGCATTTTTACTCATTAAGCATACATCATCAGCAAATACCATCAGCTTTTTAAACAGTTTACAAAGCTGTTCTTTTTGTAGAGCTGATTTAAACTCTGCAGCTGTTGCCCACTATCCTCTTTGTTCTCCACCTTGTAATTTTTTGTTTTATTTTTCTTGTTGTATTTATTTATTTCACCTAGAACTGGTTGCTGAATTACTTTTTTTCTCAGCCCTTGTGTGACAAAGGGGGCATAGCTAGCAAACCTGTGCCAGTCTTTCCCAGGTGTGTGTGTGTGTGTGTGTGTGTGTGTGTGTGTGTGTGTGTGTGTGTGTGTGTGTATAAATCAAACCTCAAAGAGTGTGTATGTCAGCCATGTGGGCAGGGACATGAAGCACCGGTTGGAAAGAGGGTGCTGGAGGTCTTGGCTTGTCCACTCAGCTGAGATATCAACTCTATAGCTGTACCAGTGGGGAGTTTTACTGATGATCTGGAGAAAGAGGGAGAAACCAGTCCCAGATTGACTGTGCTGTCTGTGTGCTTGTGACATCCCACCTCTGGCCAAGTAATCAAGAAGCTTCAATCCTCACCAGTAGCACCAGTGGGGGGACTTACACTAGGATGATGACAAGTACACACACCGTATTTCCAGATGCAGCTCACTGCATCAAGTGCAATTTTTCTTAAGAGCACACAGGGACCACAGTCAATCTGGGGCTGGTTTCTGCCTCTTTTTCCAGATTCCCAATAAGACTTACCACTGGCACAGCTATATAGTTGAAATCTCAGCTGAGTGGCGAAGTCAAGACCTCCAACACTCTCTCTGTCCAACTAGTGCTTCATGTCCTGCCCAAGTAGCTGACACACACAGTCCTGGAGATTTGTTTTACGCACACACACCTGGGAAAGACAGGCACAGGTTTACTAGCTATGCTCCCTTCTGCCCAGACTATAAGGTAGCTATTATTGCCACCATCCATCTCTTTATCAGCTACTTTAAGGCCCTTAACAAAGGGTGTCCAATCTTACTATGTAATGTTACTATCAACACAAATAGTAGTTTGACCAAAAGCAAGGCTATTAGGAGTGGCCTACACAGTGTCACCAAATAAATATGCAAGTACTCTTAGAACTTAAATATGTCTCTACAAAGATCAGACACAATGGAAAGTTTAAATATATTTAATAATAAATAAAAGAACAAGACAATACTAAATATATATGTACAGTGATATCAGAGTTCAAAATCACAGGAAATATTTAAAACAATATTGCAGGACAGTTTCAAATAACTAAAGGAAACATCTAAATTACACTTCACTATATTCCTTACTGAATCTAACAGAATTACTATACCCTAGTTAACTTACTTACAGAGAAACAAGGCAGATGTGGTGAGTGAATCTTGATGTTGTCAGGTCAAAGTTAAAATATAGAATGGTCTCTCACTGAGAGACTTCCCAAATTAATATCTCATATATTACTGCTGGGATAGCTTGCAGACTGACATCATTTCTTGTCATCTGACTCTATCCCAGGTAAAACCTTAGCTGCTGAAAAATAGCAGTATTTAGCATCCACCTGTGAAAATACAAAGACTTCAGATCTTTTGACAAATAGTGGAAGTTGTAAAATAATTTACATTCCTCCACATTTAAAGACAATAAACACACATGTATGTACAAGCGTAGTTTGATATACATATAACATTCAGTTCTAATAAGGTTGTAACACAAGCATCTTACATGAAGCATGTTGACATTTACAAATGACACATAACTATTTACAAAATTCCAGACAACTGTGCTGGCAGTATCTCTCTTTGTCACACTTCTATATAAATCATGTTGATATTCACAAATGGCATGTAATTATTTACAACATTCCAGATAGCTGGGCTGGCAGTATCTCCTTTCATAACAGTGATCTTAAGGGAAATTGCACTTGATGCAGAGCTGCATCTGGAAATATTGTGTTTGTACCTGTCATCCTCCCAATGTACATCCCCCACTGGTGCTAGTGGCGAAGATTGAATCTCCTTGATTACTGTTGCCAGTGGTGGGGCTTTACATTTATTGGTTGGCAGTTGTGAGATATGAACATATTGGGATTCAGTGGTATAGATACTGAATTCCTGTAGTCTGTAATTAGTGGTCACTAAAAAGATGTTTGTACTCTCAGTCAGCCACACTGTAAACATTCAGATTTTTATATCACAATAGTTTTATTTTTTTATTAGCTCAGTTAGTCAGGGAGAGCAGCAAGGGTATAAGCAGAGAAGTATGGCAAGCTGACAAGGAGCCAGTTGGCTGAGATGTGCCAAGCCAAAGGATTGGGGCATGCCAACTTGACTAAAGATTGCAGCCTTAGCCACAGCTGTATCACAGACCAGCAACCAGAAAGACAACCAGTCTGGCCTTGGGGATGTACAGTTCTCAGAAAATGGACAGTTCAACCTTTCCACAGAGGACTTAAAAATCCATATGGAGTTAAAGAGACTTGAACTAGAAGCCAAATGTTTGGAAATAGAATCAGCAGAGAGAATGTGGCATTTGGAGGCTGAAGAAAAGAATAGACTGTGGCAGGAGAAACAAATGGAATTAGAAGCAACATAGATATTCTAGAAGCTGAGGAAAATGACAGGCAGAGGCATCATGAAAAGGAGATGCTGACTCTTAGCCAGGGTTATGGAGGTAAGGGGGAAGGGAATAACCAAACCCCAGAAACAATAAGTCAGTAAATTTCTTCCACAATTTCCAGGGGGTGATAATTTTGATAGTTTTATTCATATGTTTGAATGGGTATATAAACAGTACAATGTTGACCAAAGTATCTGTGTACAGTTCCTGATCCCCTTACTCAAACGTAAAGCTGTAACTATTTCTAAATTGTCTCATACTGTTTGCTTAAATTATGATACTGTTAAAAATTGTTTATTAGAGTGTTTTAAGGTAACACCTGAAGTTTATAGAAAAAAAATTGTGAACATAGATGCAAGACAGATGGAAGTGTGTGTGAATATATTGGTGAGTTAAGCACTTATTTTCATAGATGGGTGAGTGGGTGTCGGGTCACCATTTTTGAAGGGCTTGCCGACATTATGGTGAGGGAACAAGCCCTTAGCATGTTGCCTGAGGACATCGGCTCATAGGTTCCTAGATTACTACAAAGCTAACTGCCCTTGTGGGTCATTTCAAGCCTAGCCAATTACCCCACATGCAAATCAAACTCTGCACCTTCTGTCTGTAAGGTTAACACCTTAGCCATTATGGCAACCTCCCACCAAAATGTACTCTATGCAAGGCATTTTATATACTGAGCTACTGAGTCATTACATTAGAATCTGGTTAGAAGATAGAGGATGAAACACAGCAGATGAGTTGGGGAAAAAGGGATACCTATACCTATCAAGCAAGACATCACTGCACAGGAAAGGGATACCCAGTGCTGCTCATAGGTCTAAGGGAACCCAGGGTTGGCAGCCTAAACAAGTCTATATTATATAAGTGAATGCAATGAACTGCAAATACTATATAATCGACCCACAATCCCTGAAAACCCAAAATGTTGAACACATGGATCAGCAATTTTTTTCCCCAGGGAAATATAATCGCTGATCCATAAAAAAAAAAATCAAAACACAACATAAAGTGGGGGTCTTTGCCCTCCCCCCACTTAAATATACCAACTCCAAGATTGCATCACAGTGGAGGAAATGGCAAAGTCCCAAAAATGTCCCATTGATTTTTTTCCCTAGGAAAAAAATCGCTGTTCCGTGCTTTTGGTATTTTGCCATTTCACGTAAGGACGTTCGACTAAACAGGATTTGCAATTCATTGCATTCGCTAAAATAATAGGGACCTGCCTAAACTGCCCCAACAGATTCCCCCAGTAACAGAGGAAGCCACTAGTTCAGGTGCACTTCCAGTATCAAGGATTAAATGTTTTAAATGCAACCAGTGGGGCCATGTAGCATATAGATGTCCACAGAGGCAAGGTGGGGAACAAGAGGTGGGAGAGCCAGTAAGTGAAAATGACAGAATGCCAGCAGTAAGTTGTCTGGAGACAGCAAGGGTATAAAACTACAACAAGAGGTTATATCCTATCTTAGTAGATGGAAAACAGGCCACTGCTAAGAGAGACACAACCTCTGACCTAACCATTGTGAAGCCTGCAATGGTTAAAGAGGAGCACTACTTGCTTGGCAGTCTACTCCAGTCTGAACTTTAGGAGGGACACCATTCCAAATACCTTTGGCTAGGGTTCACCTTGACTGGGAGGGTGGAAAAGGAAGCAAGCAAGTAGGTGTGTTTGAGGATATCCGTGGATATATCCTAACAGGGAATGATTTTGATAATGCAGTGTCTTTTGTGCATGCAGTTACATGCAGTCAGGCTTGGAGACAAGCTTGTGGGTCTGTTAACCAGGATGAGACCTAGACAGACAGCAGCCTTGAAAACAGGACTGGTGAGGTGGTTACTTCAGAGAAGGAGCTACCCTGTAGCAGTAAGACTGAAGGTGAGCCACAGCTGCTTGTGGGTAGTGATGTTGGACAGTGTGACTGCAAGGGCAGTGGTGAGTAGTAGTACCCAGGCTGACAGTGAGGCACCGCTGTCAGAGAATACCAGACTTCCTGTGGAAGGGGTGCTGGAAAGGGTCACAAAGAGAGAGTTGAGACAGGCTCATCTCTCAGACCCTATATTACAAGGCCTGAGGGAGGTAGCTAGCGAGGAACCTGATTCTCAAGGAAAGGGGGAATCTGTATACTGGGACAAAGGGTTACTGTGTAGAGAGTGGACCTCTGAAGGAGGGCTAGAGGGTGAGAGAGCCTACCATCTGGCAATTCTAGCCATAGCCCATGACATTCCCTTTGCAGGTCACATGGGCATAAAGTGTACAAACAGATGTATTATGCAGAACATTTAGGGTACTGCAGGACCTGTGAGCAGTGCCAAAAAGTAGGCAAGGCAGGAGACAAGGTCATGGCTCTTTTGATGCCTTTGCCTGTAATTGAGGAGCCTTTTCAGAGTGTAGGTATTGATATTATGGAGACTCTGAGTACCCCAAGCTCCACAGGGAAGAAGTATATGCTAGTGGTAGTAGATTATGCTACCAGATACCTTGAGGCAGTGGCTCTGTCCTCCATCAAGGCAGAAAAGGTGGCAAATGCTTTGTTAGAGATTTTCAGCAAGGTAGGTTTCCCAAACAAAATACTGACTGACAGAGGTGCCAATTTCATGTCAGACCTACTGGCTTGTCTGTGGAAGTGCTGTGGGTGAAGCACCTAAAGATCACCCCCTACTATCCCCAGACTAATGGTCTTGTTGAGGGGTTAAACTCTCCACTAAAAACCATGCCATGGGCATTTGCAGACCATTTTAAGAGGGAGTGGGACAAATATTGGCCCCCATCTGTTGTTTGCTTCAGAGAGGTGCCCCTTTGAGTTGCTGTATGGCCATAGGGTGATGGGACCTCTGTATTTTATTTGAGATGAGTGGGAGAGTAAGTGTGAATCCCATAAGGAGTCTGTTATGGCATATGTCATAAATCTCAGGACATGGCTCAGGGAACTCATTGGCCTGGCCCAGGAGAATGTGGCAGAAACCCAACAGCAGAAAAAGGTCTGGTATGACAGAAATGGTCGAGCTAGAGAGTATACTATAGGGGAGAAGATTATGGTTCTCATTCCTATCAGACACAACAAGCTGCAGGCAGCTTGGGAGGGATCCTTCAAAGTGGTATGGAAGGTCAGTGGTGTTAACTACAGGGTAGAACTGCTAAGTAGGAGGCAGGGGCACAAATTGTACCATGTTAACATGATGAGATATTACCCTTATAGGGAGGCCCTGGTGTTAAGTATTTGTAGTACAAGGCAGGAGGAGTCTGAGAGGGATCTATGGCTGCAGGGAGCCAGCCAGCAAAATCCCAAATTACCATGGTGGAGCATAGGATTGCAGGCATATGATAGGACAGTGCAGCACTGTAATGGGCTCAGCAAGCCAAGGCAGCTGGAATCTCAAGACAGGGAATGGGGTAATGTATTCACACATAGGTTCATCCCTCACAAGCAACGTTTTTCAAGAGTGACTTGAAAAACTATCTTGAGTCTTCGGGGGGGGGGGGTGTGACAAAGGGGATATAGCTAGTAAAGCTGTGCCAGCCTTTCCCAGCTGTGTGTGTTTTTGTGTGTGTGTGTGTGTGTGTGTGTATAAATCAAACCTCAAAGAGTGTAAGTGTCAGCTACTTGGGTAGGGACACGAAGCACTGGTTGGACAGAGAGGTTGCTGGAGGTCTTGTCTTGGCCACTCAGCTGAGATCTCAACTCTATAACTGTGCCAGTGGGGAGTCTTACTGGGAATTTGGAGAAAGAGGGAAAAACCAGCCCCGGACTGACTGTGGTCTCTGTGTGCTCTTAATGGAAATTGCACTTGATGCAGAGAGCTGCATCTGGAAATACTGTGTGTGTACCTGTCATCCTCCCAATGTACATCCCCCACTGGTGATAGTGGTGAGGACTGAGGCTCATTGATTACTGTTGCCAGTGGTGGGTCATCACACCTTGTCCAAATCTCCATTTTCCTTGGACTGTGAGGTGATTTCCTCACTTTCAGGATCCTTTGTATGGCAATTGTTTGGAAATAACAAACATTTTACCTCCAAGTGTACACATAACTACCTTTTGCCAAAGCCATTCCTCTGAACAGCATGTCCCAGAGGCTTAACAGCCACAAGTAATATAATCAGTAAACAGGGACATCATTGCCAGTTCCCCATGACAATGAACTTAAGTAGGTGCCTATTCACCAGAACTGATTCCATTAGACTTTGGTATGGAACCTTATAGGTTCATAGGCTGGTACTAGGCTATCAGACCTAGGGTCTATACAAGCCTAGCCATAACAATTCCCTGGCTATTTCTTCCCATAATATTTACTTCCCTGGACCCCTGTCTAGCAGGGAGACTGACATGATCCCTGGGGTGAATTTCCTTTTTCCCATCCAATCGTCAAGGTTCCTTTTGAAGAGGGCCAAAGAGGCACTCTGCTTGACATGTATGGGCAGTCTATTCCAGAGTCTGAGGAGTCTCTGGTTCAAGAACCTATCCCTCCCGCATGTTTTGTTCATTGCGATTACAAGGTTTAGATCCCTGGAGCATGTGGCTCTGAGGTATTGCGATTTCTTTAAGTGCATGTCCAACAGCTCTGGGTTTTGACATGGCCTTGTATGTTAAGCAGTGATCACCTCTGAGTAGTCGATATGCGACAGAGTATAGCTGGATTTTTTTAGACGGTCAGCATATGGCATCTGCTTTAGGCCTGTGATTCTTTTAGTGAGGTATTTCTGTGGCCTTTCCAGTTGTTGCAGATGTCTTGAGAGGTACACACCAAACAGGGCATTGTATTCTATAATGGGTCTAATGAGGGATGAGTACAGTGGGACAATGACCTCCTTTTTTCTGAATGAAAAGCCTTTAGTGATGAGGTGTGCCACATAGAAGGATTTCCTGACTGTTGCGGTGATGTGGTTATTGAAGGTGAGACCATTGTCCACCTGTATTCCTAGGTATCACACTTTCAGTGTTTAGTGTAATGCCACCTATGTGGTAATTCACGGTTACATGCTTTTTCCCAAAGGGGATAACTATACTTTCTTGGCACTGATCTTGAGCCCATGGCTCTGGCACCAAGCATCTTTTTCTGTAAGGCCCTTTTGTAGAATATCCACATCATTTGGAGATTCAATAATGGCTCCCAGTTTGCAGTCATCTGTGAACTTTGTTAGCCAGAGTCCCTTAGTGTTGGCCTGTACTTCGGAGAAGCAGATGCCAAACAAGAGTGGTCCCAGGACAGAACCCTGAGGTACTCCACTTGTCACTTGTCTGGAGCTGGATTTGGAGTCAGCTACTTTTATAGTGTGGGTTCTGTCAGTAAGCAAGTTGGCAACCCATCGAGTGACGTAGGGATTAATTCCCAGCTTAGTAAGTTTATCTATGATTCGAGAGTGGAGGGTGGTGTCAAAGGCCTTAGCAAGGTCCAGAAAGACTGTGTGGACCACCTTACCCTTGTCCACAGCTCTGTAGACTGATTCGAATAAGTCAATCAGGTTCAGGAGACACAATTGGCCCTTTCTGAACCCAAACTGGGTGGGGTCCAGTGTTTGCCAATGTCTTTTTTTATAAGTTCCATGATAATATGTTCCATGGCCTTGCAGATCAAGCTTGTCAGACTGATGGGGCAGTAGTTCCCAGGATCCAAGGTGGATTGCCCCTTGTGGAGTGGGATAACTGTAGCTGTGCACCACTCACACACACACACACACACACACAAACACGAAGCCTGAGGTGAGGCTATGATTAAACATGACACTAAGGTGAGGTGCCAGTTCATTTTTTAGTTCATGTAGTACACAGCCTGGGATGTCATCTGTTCTCACTGATGCTGTATTCTTAGCTTTAGAGAGTGCAGTTTTTATCTGTGTGGCCATTATTACCAGAAATTGGCAATCTTTCTGTATTGAGATGGGCCCTTTAGGGGGGTGAGAGGGGGTGAAGTTGGCACTGAATTGATCTGCCAGGATGTTGGCAATATTCTTGGGATCAGTATATTTAATGTCATTCTGTTGTATCTCAGAGCAGATCTGAGCATTGCCATTTTGATTCTTGACATAGCTATAGAATGCCTTGTGGTTGTCTTTAGAATCTTTGGCAATTTTATTTTCGTAACTAGCTTTGGAGGATTTTTTGAGGGATCTCAGCTTCTTATTGAGGCTGGTAAGGAAGTTTTTTGCATCCTGGGATTTTCTTCTTTTCTGCAACAGTTTCTTCCTTTTGTTGTAAAGTTTGTTTATGGCAGGGGACCACCAGATTGGCTTCCTTTTTTTGGAGGCGAGTGTCTTGGTTCTATTTGGGATGGCGTGATTCATGCATGAGCGGATGTGCTTGTACAGTGCCTTAGTGTAGGATTCAGCAGTCGAACTTTCAGTTCCCGTCTGCATGGGTGCCGTGAAGTTTGTCACTTCTGACTTGAGTAGCATAAAGTTGGCTTTGGAAAAGTTTTATACGGAGGTTTCCTTATTGGGGGGTGGGAGAAGGATGTGGATGTCAAGGGTGATTAGCTTATGGTCAGACCTGACCAATGAGGAGGTGACCATAGGTGTGGAGCATCGATTTTCCATGTTGGTAATGACCAGGTCTAGGATATTGGAGTTCCTGGGGGGGGCCTTGATTGATATTCATCACAAATCTTCTTTGGAATCCTCACAACTATCTGTCAGAGGTAGGCAGAGACAAAAGCTTTTTTAAAATCCACAAAAATTACTATTGTTGGCTGCATCCACCTCAGTATGTTGAGTCTGCATCAGACAGATGAGCATGTAGATGATCTGCAGTCTTACAGCTGAGTACAAACTCAGCAAGGACCTGCAAATCCAAATAGTGAGACATCCCTTAAGTCTATTTCCGAACACTTAGGCATACAGTTTAATATCTACATTAAGGAGACAACTAAGACGATAATGATTTATGTTACAGGTATACTTATCTGGCTTTAGGGATGCTAAATTAATAGAAAGGGAAGAGGAGGGCTGAACTAGATATCCCTGAAAACATTTGTTATTTAAGAGGACAGAAACCCTGTGAATGCACAATATCTTTCTTCTGAAAAGCGATCTGGCACTGTAACTTTCCCTGTAGGTCTCTCTTTAATAGCCATATCTCACACCTTGTGAGAGAGGCTTGTAAATAAACTTGCTGGGGAAACAAGATATGGAATGCTGCCCATTGCAAAAAAATCTTACTTTTTCACCACTGTATTAATTGGATAATATACCACTTGTATAAGTTGTTCTAGAGTTGTTGGAACTATTCATTAAATCTTTCCTTGTCTAACATGATCTGCCCATTGCCTGCATCAACAGTGTTGAGTTTTGTTTGCATCTAAAACTGTATGAAATGTCAGGATAATATAATTTTTGCTCCATTGCCTATATTAGTCTTACACCTTTCTTCAAAAATATTTTTGTTATCATCAGATTTGTCAGCCCCCATTGTCGGGGATGCTGATTTTCTCTTGCCCAAGCCTCTCTCAGTATTGAAAAAAAAACAGATGTGATTTTCATGGAATTTTGTATTTTACAGCACAGGACTCACAGCAATCTACAATGCTCACATTTACTGCTTATAATACTTTCAACTTGACTTACAGAGTTTTATACCTAGAATACATTTTATTTTTGCATATATAGACGCAAGACACCCATTTACAGAAGAGTTATCATGTCCAGTCCTGCTTAGTTTGGGATTGACCACTATTAAGTACTTGTAAGGCTTGGTAAGAATGTTTGCGTGTCTGCTAAAAGGTTTATATGGCTAGAAATATTATGGTCTCTGTGATCACTTGCCTAATACTGTTTCAATGTTCCTATGCCATTGAAAACTATAGATAATTATAATTAAATCACAATACTGACCAAAAATTACACCTAAAATCAGAGACAAAATTTCCATATTTCATTTCACGAAAGTGGAATTTACTTTTTGTGAACCATAATCAGCATCCCTGTCCATTTTCTATGCTTCTGTTAATAGTTTTGCTCACTAAGACTGTATCCTAAAATTTAGAAGCCCTGTACTTCTCCAATAGCATTCCAGTCACTCCTTCTCATCTCTATATTACCCCATTCACTGTTTTTGAGCAATGTAACACTTGCTGTTTTACATAGCTCTTTGAGGTGGCACTTAAAAGAAACCTACCATACTGAATGGATAAACCTACTCATGGGTTTCTGTTGTATAAATGGCCTTGCACCCTAACAAATAGAATTTCTGGTCTGTCCATCCAGAACAATAAAGGGTCAATCCAGTATGACCAAAAGGAGTCATTCAAATTGTGAACATTCAAAATTTAATAGTAATGAAAAGTGATTTGTAAACTCACAAGGCATTATCTCCAAAAACTCAGCTTCCTCATACAGTGTGCTGGGGGCAAACCACATGTTTAGTCAGCTGGTACTAATAGTCAAGGGGATTATAAGGTTGAACCCTGCTTCATGCAGATTTAAATCTTGCTAACCCCCTTTAAACCAACTCTTCGGTAAAATAGTTCATTACTCTTTGTGCATTTAAATGTCTTTGCATGACTGCAGCCAGTCCACTAATACATCGAGGAACACATTACTGTCTCTCCATTAGCACCACATTTATGTTACAACTGGATTTGCCTAACTTCCTGTAGAACTGATGTATCCTCATTTGGCCCATATACTAACTAAAGTCTGAATGGAGAGATGATAAATCAGCAAGCAAAGGAAAATTGTATTGCTGGAATTGAATTCATCATCAAGTTTTCGTAAGAACCTTCATGAGGTGGACCCTGTTTTTCACAAAATCTCACCAAGAAAACAGTGATATATAGACTGTATTTTATATAGCATATATCATGGACAGAAGCAGGTTCAAAATAAATAAGATAGCTGGGTGCACAAGACCCAGAATAAAAAGTGCCCCATCCTGGTAGGCCCACTGGTGTCAGGACTGGAAAAAATGACAGTGCAGAATCCTCAAGGCATGGAAACATTTCTACAATGGGGCTAGGCCAGGCTCGGGGGAGGGTGGCCTCTGTGTAGAAGGAAGTAGTAGTTAAAAAAAAATCACTAAAACTGAGCCATAAAGATTATGAAATGGACTATTGATGATAAGAAAGAAATTATGTATTGTTACTATTATGCAAGAAGCCCAGAATTTCTAGACAGAAGATATACAAAAAGATTAAGACAGAAATTAGAGGAAAGAAAAATACTTGCAGAAGAAAAACTGTCAGAAGCTTCAAATACAAGCTTGTGTTTGTTAATACAACAGATTTATGAAAAACATTATATAGACCAGGAAACCTTGGGCCATTTGGAAAAAGATGCAACTGAGGAAGTGCAAAAATATAAAGAAAAAAATCTAGAGATTTTTTAAAGGTATTAAGAAATATGGACATGGAAAAGAAAGAAAGATATGATATGGTGCAATATTTATGCAAAGAGAAACCCAAATTAATCAATACAAACAATTAGCCCAAAATATATTAATAGAGAAATACAGGCAAAGGCATCAAGGTATGGAAAATTTCACAATACAAAAAATAAGATCATAGGATCATAGGAGATTACTAGGTTAATGGCCTTGGGGCCCTTACAAGTCTAGCCAAGAATTTATTCCCAAAAAAGAAACCTCAGTCAGCATCTGTTGCCTTTGTCAATGAGGGCCACCCCAGGACAAATTTGTGGTTTCCCATCCACTCGTCAAGGTTGTGCTTGAAGAGGGTCAGTGAGGCATCTGACATATATGGCAAATCTATTCCAGAGATGGTTCAGCCTCTGAGAGACAAAGCTGTCTCTCCAGTAGGTTTTGTTGATATTGCATATTAGATTCAGGTCTTTCAAGCGAGTAATGTGAGTGGAAGTTAGGTTTGCAGATACTGAGCATCTCTGGTATGGCAGGGTCTGAGATTGCCTTGCAGGTGAGACACAGATCACCCCTGAGTAATCTGTATGATATCCAGTAGAGTGATAGTGATTTAAGCCTGTCCACATAGGACAGGTGTTGGAGGCCATGGATTCTCTTTGTGAGGTATTTCTGTGGTGTTTCCAGTTGGTGCAGATGTTTGGAGGGGTACATACCAAATGGGGCGTTATACTCAATTATTGGTCTAATGAGGGAGGAGTATAGAGAGGCAATAACCTCCTTTTTTCTGGATGCAATCCCTTTACTTATGAGATGAGCCAAGTTAAAGGCTTTTCTGACCACTGCCGATACATGATGCTTGAATGAGAGATTGTTGTCAACCTGAGTACCCAGGTCTTTCACCACAAGTTCTGTACTTAGGGGGTTGCCATTGATGTGGTAAGCAGTAGGGACTGTGTTTCTGCTGAATGGCATGATGATACATTTTTTTTGCATTTAGCTTGAGGCCATGACTTTGGCACCAGCCATTAGTTGCTGTGAGACCCTCTTGCAGTATGTTAACGTTATTTGGGGAGTCAATGACAGCACCCAGCTTACTGTCATCCACAAACTTGGTCAGCCACAGGCCTTTTGTCTTTGCCTGGACCTCTGAGATACCAAATAGTGGGGGTCCCAGGACAGATCCCTGGGGAACTCTACTACTGACAGGTCTGCTATCAGAGGTGGAGGCATCTATTTTGACATTGTAGGTCCTGTCAGTGGCCAGTTGGCCATCCACCTGATGAGATAGGGATTTATGCCAAGTTGTGCTAACTTTTCGATGATGCCCGAGTGGGGGATTGTGTCAAAGGCCTTGGCTAAGTCATGGTAACTTGGTTAGAGTGGTGTTAGGCTCAAAGTTAACTTTGTACCTAACACCACTCTAAGTAATCAGCTGCAATAACACCTTTATCTTTAACCCGACCGCTGGATACATTGTTATATGAAAAGGGCAGTCCTGGTCTGAAATGTCTGCAAACACAAACAGCTAAAGTTAACTTTGTACCTAACACAACTCTAAGTAATCAGCTGCGATAACACCTTTATCCTTAACCCAACTGATGGATACATTGTTATATGAAAAGCGCAGTCCTGGTCTGAACTGTCTGCAAACACAAACAGCTAAGGTTAACTTTGTACCTAACACCACTCTAAGTAATCAGCTGCAATAACACCTTTATCTTTAACCCGACCAGTGGATGCACTGTTATATGAAAAGTGCAGTCCGGGTCTGAACTGTCTGCAAACACAAACAGCTAAAGTTAACTTTGTGTATGTGTCTACCTGTTTGAGCTAATATTCATTATTCCCTGGAGAGCACTCTGCTTTGGCTGGTAAGCAGCCACACACACACAAACTCATCTTCCATTTCTCTTTTATTCCCTTTTGTTAGAAAATAGTATCCATAACTGATCAAATACTGTGTGTGTTTGTTAATTTAATTGAGAGCACAGTAGCCTTCAGATACAAGGTTATGCTGTTTTCCACCTGATAAATGGTTATGAAATTACTTACAGCTTCACAGCAGTTCTTGGTCAATTCTGATTGTTTTTCTTAAACACATACTTGGCGTTGCTTGAATCCTGGCTCATCCTGCTCCATTCACCCTCACTATGCTCAGGCTCACTCCGTTCCTCTCCCTGCCCCCATATTCCACCCGCCCCCCAATATTTGTAATTTAAACTTGACAAAACCACACACCCCAGAGTTCAAACCACCCAATCTGCTATAGTAATTACAACTAACCCCTCCCATTACAAATTACTAGCTATTTGCAACACATTTGCGCACACACACACAAAAGTGACTTCCCAACAGAAACATACCCAATAAACACACCAAACATTTCATACATAACTTCTAACATTGAATATGTGACAGTATAAGATACCAAAACCTTAACATACAAGAATTTATCTTCCCTCAATACCAATCATTTTTCATCGCCCACACTTATAGCCATAGCACCACTCCCACACCCAAAAGGTCCAATCACAACCTCATCAGCCCCACCCACAAAATCCCCCCACTCCCCTTAGCTATCTTCCACTTTAGAACTAGCTTGACTAATCCCATAGCCATTCTACTCTCCATTCTACTACAATTTCCCCAATACCACATTACTCAAACACCATTATGTCTCTAAAACCCACCTCCTTTGTACTCCTTCCTCTTCTTCTTCTCTTCCTAATCTACTTTCACCTTCTCACCAGTCCTCCAAATTCTAATCACTCGTCGTCCTTTCATATAACTTCTACATACCCCACATGTGTTAAACACCCCACAACCTCTATATTCCCTCATCTCTATTTCTTTAATAACAACCTTATATTCCCTTATAAACTCATTTGAGTTCACTGCCTCTCACCCCCAGTCCCTAACAACACTACTATACCCATCTCTCAAGCAGGACACTAAGCACTCTAAATTCCTCTTTTCCCATATTCATCAACTTATTACCAACCTTCTCTCTGGCGACATTCACCCAAACCCTGGTCCCTTTCCCTCTGTTTATTCAAACCTATCCCTTCCATCTCCCCCGTCATCCTGCAAATCCATCCTTTTCACTACATTGAATACTCAAAGCTTATGTAACAAGATTCTAAACTTTCATGCCTGGCTCCAACATAACCACCCAGATATCCTATCCGTTACTGAAACCTGGTTAAAGCCACACATAAAATATCCTGAAATCACTCCCCCAACTACAATATAATTAGAAATGACAGGACCCTCAAAAAAGGTGGTGGAGTAGCTCTTTTCTACTCCTCCTCCCTTACAGTACTCCCTTCACCAAACCCATACCCCAGTTCACCAGTGCAAAACTAACCTTGGCCCTTCTCCAGATGAATAGAAACAAACACATATGTATAGCTGCTCTTCATATTCCCCCAGGAGACAATATCCCTATTCTTGAGGATGCCCTCTCCTGGTTCTCCTCTAACATTACCAACGAGACCATAATCCTCTGTGACATTAATATTAACTGGACCGTTATTCAATCTCCTACTTCTCCACACAACATAAACGTATACAGCTTCTCGCAACTAATAAGCTCTACTACCAGGCCCTCTAAACGACTTCTCCTCTGATACTTCTCCTGACTGGATTCTTGTTTCCCACCCCAATACATCTCTGACAGTGGTATCCTACCTGACACTCTTAGAGATCATCTTCCCTCTTTTGCTCATCACCTTCCCTCCTCCTTATAACTATCCCACACTAATATCTCCTCCTGCTCTCTCAAAAACTTCAACCCTGAAACCTTTTCCAGTTCTTTAAAACACACAAACTGGAGTCCTCTAAAAACATCTTCCTAGGTAATGCAGTAGCCTACCTTAATGCTACATTCTTAGACCTGTTAAATATCCTTGGTCCCTCTAGAACCAAAAGAATTAAAAGTAAAACTGTCCTATGGTTAAGCAAAGAAGCTACAACCATTATGCATCTCTGTGACAAAGTCTGGAAACATTACCAGAAAAATGAAACCCATACCACCCTGACTGACTATAAGCTACTACGTAGCAAAGTAAAAAAACTTGTTACACCCAACCACAAATTCTACTTCTCCACCCTTGAAAATAACCATAAGACCAACACCAAAAAATTCTGGAATGGCATCTCCACCACCCTCCTCAATCCTGGCAAAAGAGACAACCCCTGCCCTGACCCAAATGTCCCAGACCTCTCCATAGTTACCCAATTTAACTCATTCTTTATTGATTCTGTATCCAAACTAACTACTTCCTTCCCCAAAAAAGCTTCACTTCCACCTCCTCCTATCTCTTCCTCCCCTAACACTACCACTTCCCAACCCCCTTCCTTCACTATCAAACCCATTCCTATCTCCACCATAAAAAAACTCCTCCTGAAACTGAAACCATGCTCAAATGCCCCTGATTACCTTCCTTCCTACTTCCTCAGAATTGCTGCTGATGTCATTGCCTTTCCCATCTCCATTCTAATAAACTGCTCAATCCAAGAAAACTATGTACCCCTACTGTGGAAAAAGGCCTGTATCAACCCCCTTCACAAAGGAGGTAATAACAGCATTCCCAATTTCCAGCCAATTGTTATCTAATTCCCTATCTCAAAAGTTCTAGAAAATTGTATCCACCTTCAACTTTTACCCTATCTCACAGACAACCACCTACTTACCCCCACACAGTATGGTTTTAGACCTGGCCACAGTACCATAACTGCTCTCTTCTCCTTCCTCAAAACCGTCAACAAAGCCCAGGATTCTGGCTGTCTAGTGTCAACCCTGCTTCTGAACTTATCCAAGGCCTTTGACACTATCTTTCATAACCTTCTCCTATCTAAACTCTCTAATCTAAATTTATCCCACTCTTCTATCAACTGGTTTTCTAGTTGCCTCTCTGATAGATAACATGCTGTCAAATGGAAAAAAAGCCACCTCCTCCTTCCTTAATACACCTACAGGCATACCCTAGGGTTCCATATTGGGTCCCCTACTGTTCAATATTTTCATAAATGACTTCCACCAAAACATTCCTAGTGCTAAACTGATTCAATACGCAGATGACTCTACGATCATCTGTTCCATCACTTCCACCTCCACTCTCTTAAAACTAACTCAGGATGTTTTCTCTTATACAGAATGTTGGATGATAGACAGCCATCTATCACTCAATGCATCAAAAACTAAAATTATGTTATTTTCTCTTCAAAAAGTACCATTATAGACAAGAACTCATTCTCTATTACTAGTCAAAACAATACCTCTCTCGAGGTAGCATCCCATGCAAAGCTTCTAAGAATCCTTATTGATGAACAGTTAAAATTTCATACCCATCTATTAACCAATATAAAGAAAACCACCAGAAACTAGGCATGCTTTACCGCCATAATGGTTATTTCACTCCCACTACTAAACTTGTACTCTCTTACACCTTCCTCATTCCTTCTCTCCTATATGGTGCCCCACTTGTTACCAGCCTTCAGTCTTCTCTAAAAACAAAGCTATCCTCCTGTTATAACAAAATTTCTAAGTTTGCTACTGGCTATAAATCCTCCTCCCACCACTGCAATGCCCTTCACAAACTAAATTGGCTCAAACTTCCCAACCATCTTATCTGCATTCAACTTACTCATGCCCATAAACTCATCTTTAATCCCTCCATCGCCTCTCCCTTGCCTCCTCCTTCAAAATGCACCTACCCAACAGACTTCTAAGATCCAATAACCAGAATCTGCTTGAACTGCACAAGCCTGCTCATCCTCCAGGCAAACACAACTATCCTTTTCCCTAGCTCACTCCTGGAACTCCCTGCCACCTCTTACTCATACTACTGACAACCACTCTGCCTTTAAGACCCTGCTTTATTCCCATCTCAAAACCCTCTGGGAATGATCCTGCTCTCATCCCACATGACTCACCTCTTTTTTCCCCATTTCTCACACTCCTTTACTTCTCTCTTCTCTTCATCATACTGAGCTTCTCTGACTACCATCTTCATTTTTCTCATTTGCTCTACTTTTTTTTTTCTTATTGTCCCACCCTTCTTAGATTCAACAATTAACACCTCTTATTCCCCATTCTACTTTAACTCTGCTAAGATTTCATGTAAAACTGTAATGTCAACCCTGTGTTATTTCACATTGTAACAAATCTAACAGGAATATGCACCAATGGATTTTTCTTATTTTAATTGACTTATTTGTGTGTGTGTGTGTGTGTGTGTGTGTGTGTGTGTGTGTGTGTGTGTGTGTGTGTGTGTGTGTGCGCGCGTGTGTGCGTAATTTTACCTTTTGCTTTTTTGACTGTATTTTCACTGCAATCGTGGATTTATTTTGTCATGTTGTGTAATACCATCGTTCTTCAACAGTATTACATAAATGTAAACGCATTGTCTTCGTATTGTATTGTTGTTCATGGAGCTTTTCTCCTCAGGATTCCATTGAAAACAGGCTGTTCTTTTCCCAACGGACTATCCTGGGAAACAAACTGTAAAATAAATAAATAAATAAATGTACTGACTTTCCCTCATCCAGAGCCTTGGTGACAGTCTCAAAGAAGTCAACCAGGTTCAACAGGAAAGATGTGTAGTTGACAAATCTGAACTGGGTGGGGTCAACTGCTTGGAGATTGCTTATGTCCTTGTTCATCAGATCTGTAATAATATGCTCCATGGCTTTACAGATCAGACTTGTCAACAAATGGGGTTGATAGGGTCAGTAGTGCTGCCACCTTTGTGCAAGGGGATGACAATGGCAGTTTTCCACTCTGCTGGAATGAAGCCTATACTTATGCTGTGGTTGAATAGGGTGCTCAATGGTGAAGCTAGTTCTTGCTGGAGATGGTGCAGAATACACCCTGGGATAATATCAGCTCCCATGGAAGCTGTGTTCTTTGCCTTGGATAGAGCCTTTAACACTTGATCTATGAAGATGTGAGGTGCAGGACAAGTAAGTATCAGGGGTGTCAAAAGGCCATGGGGGATAGCAGGGTGAAGTTTGAGCTGAACCAATCTGCTAGTAGGTGGCTAAGTCAACAGTATCAGTGTAAGTGATACTGTTAACTACTAATTTGGAGCAAACCTGGGCTATGCCATGGAGGTTCTTGACATAACTGAAGAAGGCTTTGTGATTTCCCTTTGCTTTGGAGGCTAGTTTCAATTCATAATTGGTTTTGGAGGTTTTCACTAGTGATCTACTTTGCTTGTTGAGGTTAAGGAGGGAGTTTTTTCAGTTTGGAACTTGTTCCTTTTTTACCTTTGGACAACAGTTTCTTCCTTTTGTTTTAAATCCTGTTGATACAGGAGGTCCACCAGACAGGTTTGTATTTCCTTGAGAAGCCGGTTTTAGTTCTGTTGGGTATGGCTGAGTCCATGCAGTTGTACAGGTGCTTGTATACTGCATTGGTGTATTGTTCAGCATAGTTGTCTGCATTCTCTGGGAGGGGGTGGTAGTGTGAAGCTAAGAGGTTGTAGTCAGCTTTTGAGAAGTTTTTTAGCCTGATTATGGCTGCAGGTGGATGGGTGGGATAGAAACTTTAAATGAGACAGACTGATGATCTGATCTTACAAGGGAAGAACATACTAAGGCAGTGGTGCAGCGGTCACTCATGTTGGTGAGAACCAACTCCAAAATGTTATCTCTCTTTGTGCAGGATGAGATGACCTGGTCTAGTGTGCTAGAACTGATGAAGTCAAGAAATCATTGCGTGAGTTATTAATGCAGGAATAGTTCACCCAGACTATGGTGGGGTAGTTAAAGTCACCAAGTATCATGGTGTTAGGGGGTACCTTGATGGAGTCGAGTAGATCCAGGTAGGAGGAGTGGGTGTCCTGAGTTATGGAGGGCGGTCTATAGCTTGCTATAACTTGGATGGGTGTCTTGCCAACTGTCAGTTTCACTTGGGGTAGTTCCATTGCATCATGCTGTCAAACCAATCTGGAGGTGTGCCTGTCCTTAATGAAGATATAGACTCCACCACCTTTAGTCCTCCTGTCCTCATTTTGGAGTCAGAATGTGTGGAATGAGGTATAGCCTGGTAAGGCAGGGGTGCTCTCCACAGCCCTCAGCCAAGTTTCCATGACCGCACAGACGTCGGCATTTTCCAGTGTGAGGAGTGCCTCCAGTGAGTGCATTTTCAGGTTAAGGCTCCTAGCATTAAGCAGCATGACTTTCCGTTTGCTTTTTGACAGATCTTTTACGTTGGAAGATTTGTCTTTGGGACATTGCCTAAAAGAGGCACAATGGGGGAGGCAAGATCTTTGGCCAAGATCCTGAATCCCAGAGGTGACAGGTGGAGGCCATCTCTGACAAAGCATCAAGGCCTGTCAACCATGTCATGCCAGGCAGACAGATACTGGATCCCCTTGGAATGACACCAGAAACTAAGCTAATTGTTGAAGTCAATCATTTTTTGTTGGTATTGTGGTAACATTCTTGGTGAACGTAGGATGCTTCTTAGGGCTAGGGTCATACCTGCCTGGGATACATACTCTGAGAGCTCAATTATGCCTCTCTTCATATAGTCCAGGGAGGTACATCTCAAGTCATTCACACCAACATGGACAATGACAGAGTCATGCTTGTACTTGTTGTGGGGAGATTTAAGTGCGTGCATTATGTGCCGGATTCTGGCACCTGACAAACAACTGACCGTGACCTCTTCCTTGTCAAGCCTGGTGAGGGGGACATTGGCGTGTCTTAAAATTGAGTTGCCAATGACTAGTATGTTTGGCTTATTGTTATGCCTTGTGGGCTATGTTGATTTATTGTTTTGCCTTATGAGCTGTGATTGTGCGACACTGGTGTTTTGCCTGCTGTCTGTAATGTGTTTGGTGTTGTGTGTGGAATGTTTGTGAGTGTGTTTTGGAGGTCTCTGCTATTTACGTAAGTTTTTATTGAGGACCTCTGGATAGGTGAGTGTCTGTTGTGCCTGGCTATGTGATGTGATGTGAGTGGTGTGGTATTTGTGCTGGTAATCTCCTCTTTGTCAGGAGTACTGACTGTGGCATGAGAGAACACGGATTCCAGGTTACTGATGTAGATGACTTTCTTGCAAGTAGAAAAATTAAGTGCTAGGAGAAGAGGGCTGTTAGTAAACATGAGGCAGTAGCTACATTGTCTCAGTATGCCCATGTTGACCAGGCTGGCAGGGAAAACTGATGAGAATTGTCCAGACATAGTGTTCCAAATACTTGGGCAGACTTACGGAGAGAGGGATTTGATAAGTGTTTGTTCACAAGAGTGTAGATCACAAAAAACTTCTTAAATGTAAAGTAACTGGCCTGAAGCCCATGTTCTAAAACTGAAATTAAGATGCTTAGAATAAAAGATAAATTTAATCAGGCTACTAACAAACAGTAATAAATACAATAGAATACAAGCACTTGAACACTTAAGAGCATGCAGCAAAGCAAAAATAAGGTAATAAAGTAGGAAGAACACAGTTACAGTAAAATCAGCTGAACAAAGTGTATTTTTTTAGGTGGAGATGGAGGAAACAGAAAATAGTTGAAGATTAAGAAGCTAAGGGGGTTGGACTTTCCAAATGTTCTCTCTGTACTCAGTAAACTGAGCTGATGAGATGGGACTGGGAAGAATGCCCAAAATCAAAGAAGCAAGGGGTAGTCCTTCCCAAATGATCTCAGTGTACTCAGTTGAGTGAGCAAATGGGATGGGAATTGGAGAAGTGACCAAAATCAAACTTACAGCAGGGGCAAGCAATTCCAAAGTCAGCAAGCTTAAGAATAAAACACCACTGTGGGAGGATGGGAAAAACAAACAAAATGCAGACAGATGGAGGCCAGCAATAAACAATGAAGTAAAAAAGTGGAAATATAAGTCTATGTGCCAGAAGTACAGCAGAGAAAACAGACACTCAGGCAATCAGATAAACACAGAGGGGTTAACCAGTATGGATGACATGATGATACAGAGGAGGCTGGACATCCTATGTATCCAAGAAATGAGATGTAAGGACAGTGCAGCAAAGGCACTTGGCTTGGGATCCAGACTCTACTACTTAGGAGGGGGCAGGCTAGAAATGGTGTAGGAATTGTGGTGAGAGAGAGGCTTCAGAAGTCAGTGAGGGATATCATCAGAATTAATGATCGATTCATGGCAATCAGACTCTAGTGTAATGATGGGGCAGTATTCCAATATGCCAAGGAAAGCTTAACAAATGTCAATAAATAAATAAATAAAATAAATAAATATTCATAATCTCTGCCTATGCCTCACGGCAGGGTTGTGATAGTGAGAAGAGTAAATTCAGACAGCAGTTGCAGGACCTACTAGATAAAGCAGGATAACATGAACTGGTGTTGTTAATGGGTGACTTGAATGAATATATCGGGACAGACAGAACAAGATATGAGGACTGCCTGGGTCCACATGGGTGGGGCAACAGGAATAAAGAAGGAGAAGCCATTCTAGACTTCTGCCTGACAAATGACTTAATAGTAGCCAACACATGGTTCAGAAAGAGAGACAGTCACAAGATCACATACAAGAGTAGCCAACATGCAACTCAGGTAGACTTCCTCCTAGTAAGGAAAAGGCATTGGGGTAGAATCCATGATTGCAAAGTCATCCCCAGTGAAACAGTCGGCCCACAGCATAAACTACCAGTTGCCACAATCAGCCACAAGCCATGGGCAGAGAAGGCTCTAAGGTCAACAGTGACCAGGCTGAAGCTGTGGAAGTTGACTGGAGAGAAAGTACAACAGTTCAAGGAATTACTCAGGGCTCTAGCATCCCAAGAAAAGGAGGAAATAGGTGGAGTTGAACAAGAATGGCACTGACTAAAAACAGCATGTGTTAGGACTACAGAAAAGATATGTGGCCGAGCCAAGTGTGGAAATCAGGTACACAAGGAAAGCTGGCGGTGGAATGTAGAAGTTCAGGAAATAATCAAAAGAAAGAAGGAGTGCAGGAAGAAGTGGGAGACAGAAAAGACTGACCAGGCTAGGAAGGACTAGTGGTTGGCTAACAAAGAAGCTTAGAAAGAAGTTGCAATAGCAAAGAATAGGGCATCAGAGGCACTCTACCAACTTCTGGAAAGTGACTCAGTAAGTGGCAGAAATAAACTATATCAGGGTACAAGACAAAGACAGAAAGATAAAGAAGATACACACCCTTCATAAGGGATGCCAGCACCAACCTGCTCACCTGTCCACAGGACATCAAAGGCAAATGGAAGGAGTATTTCCAGCAGCTTTTGAATGAAGAAAACCCCACAGAAGCTGTACTGCCCCAGAAACAGGCTATGATGAGAGAAGAAGAAAAGCCCATCCTGGAAGAAGTAAGAACAGTACTAAGGAAAACGAAGTCAGTGAATGTGATATAAAAGAACATGAGCAAGAAGGAGTATATACATGTTTGGGAATTGATGAAGGATCAACAATAAAACATGAACAAATGCAAATAAAACTTAGTAAGGAATATTTTAGAAGACTTAAATTAATACTGAAAACAATGTTGACATCTAGGAACAATGTCCAAGCTATGAACCAATTTGCTCTTCGTGTCCTAACTTATAGTTTTGAAGTGACTGGCTGGCCCCAAAAGGTGTTGGATCAATTAGACAGGAAAACAAGAAGGATGCTTCATGCTCATCAAATGTTTTATAAAAATCAGTGCATATGACGACTATATATTTCCCATGTGTATGCTTCCTCGAAATTGATTGCATGTATAGATCTGCAATCATAGGACTGCATACATATCTGCTGACCTCACAAGACCTAAATGTAGTGAAAGTTTTAAAACATGAGGAGGATAAGTCTAAGTTGACTTTTTAGCAGAAGCATATCAGTGTCAAGTGGGAATGGAAATCAAACCAGAAGTAGATAAAAGTCAGGCAGCAACTGAATATGTCAAAAAATAAAAGAAAGAATATAAGGTGATGGATCAGAAGAGAAGGCAAGAAATGTGAAAAATGCATAAATACAGTTGCAAGTAAGAAAAATCTTGGAACAACCTCATGTTGATCAGGATTGATAGCAGGAATGGTTAAGGAGAGGTGAATTTAAACCAAAAGACGAATGGTTAATATTGGTGGCCCAAGATAGTGGAATACTTACACTTGTACTGACAAATGTAGGTTTTGTAAAACAGAATTGGAAACAGTCACACATCTTATTGCTGGTTGGGATGTACTAATGGCAAAAGGACTATACTGAAAGGCATAATAATGCGGCAAGACTGTTGCATTGGGGATTGCAGAAACATTATAATATTGAAGTAGCTGAGAAGTATGGGAAACATGAGTCACAAAGCATTATAGAAGAGGATGAAGTTTATATCACTTGGGCTCACCCATTACCAACAGTTCAAAAAACAGATGCAACAAAACCAGATATAATTGTCCATGAAAATAAGACAAAAGTAGCATTGACCAATGAAATTGCTACACCCAGTGATTACAGTTTATTACTTAACGAGAGATGTAAAGTTATAAAATACCAGGATTTGGAGGCCAAAACAAGGGCAGTGTGGAAGAAGGACACCCAGGCAGTTCCAATAGTACTAGGAGCAATGGGTCTTATAAAACAGAATTTACAATTGAACTTAGATATGTTACTGATATATGTAACTCTGTAAGAATTACAGGAGTCAATACTGGGCACATTGCAGGTGCTGGAAAGAGCACTTCTGGCTTACATCAAAGATTGAAACAATACTAATTTCATGATCTTTAATCAAACTTTGACTTAGGAATGGGGTCCATTCCCATCATAGTATTAGAGACCCAAAAGACTTGGAGAAATAAAACAAAAAGGTATAATCATAACAATGGTTTCCCATGAAAGGTAAAATGCTTACACATCATCCATCTATCCTGTTTGTCCCTAAGAATGTCAATCAGTTTCCAGCACAAAGAGTGATTTTTCACCACAACAGAACATCTGTGCATGTGACAGAATTTTAAGAACCTGTCCCTTCCAGGCACTATCCAAACATCTAACATGCCTGATGGCTACCTTAACTTTGTGTGTGGCATCAATGCCTATCTTAACTCTTTTTCAAGCACCTATCAAACACATGCTTTTTAAATGGAGCATTTAGGCTCAGAACTTGTAATGCACCACATCTTAACATAAATAGTACTAATAGTTTAAATATTAACAGAATAAACATAATTTCCAAAGTAAAGTTATATGCAAAGATTTGCTACCAGTTCTGTCAAATACATATATTTATGGGACTACTCATTCAGTAAAGTGCTAGAGTGTACCACCATTCATCTCAACCTCTGAGCATTAAAAATCATAACACTAGCCTTTATAAAACATAGCAGGAGATCAGAAAGAGGAGTGAAGTATACATCCATAAATAGATCTGACTTTATGAGGAACATCAGTAACTGCAGGAGGAACACGAGCAAATGTGAAGGCAAAAATCACAGTGCAATGCTCAGATCATAGCAGTTAAAAGGTAACATACCATACATTCACTTAGGTGGATGTTATCAATATTGTAAACACTAAATCTTTGACATTCATTTTAAAGCTTTGTTCTCTACTTAGGAAATTTTTTTTGTACCTATGGATTTCTCGATACTGGCAGGTGAAAGAAACTTTGGAAAAAATTCTGCTAGCATCTCACCTTCACTGTAGGAATTGTGGCCACATTTTGAAAGTCCTCTTACTGCCGACAATTAAATCTATTATTCAACTAAAGTTCTTTGGTAAACAACTGTTTCTTCAGGGGATTCTTCTGGTGGCCATGCGTGTCTCATGCCCTTTGGTTTTGTGTTTCCCCATTTTTTTTTTTGCCTTGACAGATGCTAACTACCCTTATTGGAGAGAATGGCAGCAAACTTTCCTGGCTAACTCATTTGTTTGGACTTCTCAATTTTCCCACATTGAAGGGCTTTGATGGGGCCGGTTTCTTCACTTACTCAGGACCTCCTTTTCTAAAAGAATAATTTGAAAAAAAAAAGAAAGGAATGAATGCATTGAGCAAAATGAAATTCTTATTTACAATGCAGCAGGGTATTTAAGGCTATGAACAGTATTATGAAAAGAAAGTTGCTTCGTTCCAATAAAACCCTTTTTTCTAACTTCCACTTCTCATGAATGCACTTATTGCAAAATCCCATAGAATTTTACATGCTGTCCAGCTAGCACAAAATATTTCTCCTTCCTTTGCAGGACCTCCCTGTTTTGGAAGTCGTGCAGTCTGAAGACAATTCACCTTCATCTATTCGCATAATTTCTGTCAAGTTGTATGATATGATATTCTCTATTGGCCACAGTTTAAAAACATTAAGGAGACTGGCTCAATGAAAAGAAAATAAATCCTTGTCTTCTGTGTTTTTTTTAATACTAGCTTCCTGCAAATTCTACCTTTTTGTGATTTTTAAAATCTTCCACTTTTTCCACAAACATCAATACGAACTGTATTACACTAGTTGACTTTAATCCCAATTCTCGATGCCCAGACTGCCCAGTAATGTTAATGCTAAATGATCTAGGACTAGAGCAACTAATACAATATCCCACAAATTCAAACATGCAAACAGGAAACCATATAGCAACTGACCTTAAAAAATCAAATATGAAACAAAGATGCTCAAACACTGACATTCTCCCAAATGTCATCAGTGATCACTGTTCTCTTATTTCACCATGAACATGCAAAAAAAAAATGCCCCCAAATGCTAATAAATTGCTAATGAATGAAGAGCATTTCTTCACAACAAGCAACTGATTGCTAATTGCCCAAGAGATATAGACTGGACTCCTCTTCTTCCAACCTAAGACCCTAATGGCTCTGCCCTCTTGCAATGATACCTAATCAAATGCATAGGAAACTCACCTTTCCATAACAAAGAGATAATTCAGAGGATAGAAATGACCATGGTTAACAGACATCAACAAACCAAAAATCAAGATGAGAGATAAGATATAGAAAAAAGAAACTCACCAATCAAGACCTTCAGCAACAATACCTGGTATTAAGAGATACAACAATACTTGATAAAAATAGTACCAAAGCCTTACAGCTTAGACAAAGGTAAAACAACCTCACGTCCAGTTCCAAGCTATTCTGTAAAGACATAAAACAACTATCTGGTAATATTACTGACTCTAATACATTTCCTAATAATCATCAAACCTTAACTCATTTGCCAACAATTACAGAAACTATATACACTTAACCAAGAAATATATTACTGACTCTTTTTCCTTAAATCCTCATCAAAATAGTAGGGATCTTCCCCAATTCTGTGTTTTCACCACCTGTGCTGCCATTTTTACTTTAAAGCCGTAACTGATAAACACATTAGATTATTACTTTCTAAACTCAGGTACACAAATCTGAAAATCACATGCTACTTTCCTAAATATAGCAGTCTAAAGAATTGCAGAATTAATTAAATATATTCTTAATCTCTCACTCACAACAGATATACTCCATAATATGTTCAATCACACAACTGTTACTCTTTTACCAAAAAGTCTACATACCCTCAAAACTTAAGGACTACAGACTCATCTTAAACGTATGGTCTTTCAGTAAGATCTTTGAAAAACTAATGTACCAACAATAGTTTAAACATATAAATGGTTATAGTCATCTTTGTGGTAAACAACATGATTTCAGAAATTGTTTCAATACTCTGACTGCTTTAATATCAGACATAGATATTATTTATAGTGGTAAGAGTGAACGTCTCATTATTGCTGATGTGCTTGTAAATGTGTGCTCACCTATGAGATAGTGACCACATTCTCGTGCAACTTAACTTTGGTGAAAATACCATACTGTGGTCCAAAAACTACTTACAAGATAAAATCTTTAAAATCTACCCTAATGACAGTCTCTCTGAAATAGAAACACTGATGATTTGACTAACTCAAGACTTCTTAGGTCCTCTCCTTTTTTTCTCTGTTTCTTAATGATATCGCACTTGATTTACCCACCTACTAGTTAGTAATATATATAGATGACATTCTTTTGTTCAAAGTCATCAAAACTTTTGCATCCCTAGAGCAAATAACACAGTCTAAATTTACAGACCCATGCAACTGCCTCTACACAAGTAATCTTCAAACTAACAGTACCGAGACAAGTGTCATGCTTTTCCCTACCACACAGAAATTCTCATCAGTATGTTTAAGAGTTAGAAAAGAGATTTTTATACCAAAAGTTACACAACAGAAATACCTTGATGTAACATATGACCCTTTGCTAAACTTCAATAATCACATAAACTTTGTTACCACAAAAGCTCAGACAGTACTAAAACGGTGTTACAGGCTCTCATATCTTCTATTCCAAGCAGCCAAAAGTGTACTAATACCTTAAACAAAACACAAGCCAAGGCAAACACAGCCCATTGAAATAACTCTAACCCAATAAAGGCCATGTAACTAGTCAAACACCACCAGACGATGTGAAAAATAGAACTTTTATTATCAAACAGTTACACAGTTAAGCACTTTCATTCGTAGGACTTCATTAGAACATTCTGATGAAGTCCTACAGACAAACAAGCTTTATGTGTGACTGTGATTGGCAATAAAAGTTCTGTTTTTCACATTGGCTGGTGTTGTTTCATGGTTATACAGCTTTTATTGTACTAATACCTTATCACTGCTAACCTTTCACTCAATATATAACTCTCCAAAAATTCAAATAGCTGAAATAAAATATTTAGATTTATTCTCCATACTGATATGAATTTTTGCCATTACATTCTGTATAACTTGCTGCCCATTGCTAACATAGCTGCTTATATATTAAACCTTCTACTATTTAAAATTCTATCACTAGCCTAGAAAATTCACTCACACTAGTCAGACCTAAATTTAAAATTGCCATTAGAGAAAAAGCTTTCTCAAGAATAGGATCCACCAAATGAGATCAAATACCTGCAGACATAAAACAAACATATTGAAACTGCATTAATTTCAAAAATAATCTTAGGTAATGTTTACAGATAGAATTGAGGTGTACCTGATTTTCTGACACTAGATCATTTTTTTGCTTTACCAATCTGAAAACTATTCATCTCATCTGTATTGCTTTGTTAATTCTGTAATTATTGAATATGTACTAGTTCAACTTTCTGTACATGGTTTATTGATTATAGTACTGTGCATATGGATATTTGTCGCTCCAAATGTATGCCCAGGTCATGACTGAAAAGGGTCAGTGGGCCAGTTAACCTACCCAATTATCAAATTATAAACAAACAAATAAATAAATAATTACTGACATCCATGTAAAGAACACATAATAAGAATTGTGACTGGAGATTACAACAAAGAAAACTAGACTTGCTGACTAATCAAGTTAACTAGTTGGATCAAAGCATCAGGGACAATGCAGCATTACCTAACCATAAGCTTTTATACAAAAGGAATTGGTGCTAAAATAGATAGACATGTAGCTACCATTCTTATTAAGAAATCAAGAAGCTAGCCCACAATGAAGTTGTATGTCAAAATAACATGGCATATCTCCTAATATTCCAAGTGGTACTAATTCTTGATCTTCTCTAGATCACAATAAAGAGGTATACATTTTAGAAACCGTTAATAATGACACTTATTTTTCAAGACTAGTGCAAGTTCAAACATCAAGTACTAACAGTAGTGGCAATATAAAAGAATCAAATGCTTTCATCAATAGTTCTATTGCTGGTATTTCATCAGATCCTTTTTCACAGAAGCCTCCCCTAACCAAGCACAAAATTATTTTGGCTTGGAGAAGCAGCTACAGGGATAAAGGTTGCAGCAGAAAGAAACAGCAGTAGCTAAACTGTTCCTCATCTTCAATTAAACTTATAAGTTGTTAAATAATTTTCATATCAGTGTTTTGAGCAAAGTTTTTTCTTTAAACCTTTCTAACAGACAAACTTGGTGAATGTATTATCGGATCTAAAATTATTTATAAGGAAATTAAATTTGCAATATATTTGAACTGTGTACAACAGTTTAATACCAATTTATCAATTGTATGTAAAAAAGAAATACTTCTTATTCATTGTTAAACAGCACATTGAGTGTTTTTTTCTGAAACGTGAGAATGATATTCAAAGGTTATTGCATAATACATCTTGTCAGAGATCTTTTAATTTGTCTCAATTTGAAGGAAAGATGTTAAAATTCACAAAATTATAGTCAACCCGCCATTCAGGCCAATAGTGTCAGCCAGTGGCAGTAAAAGAGAAACCACTACTGTTTGTTAAGATTTTGTATTAAATTCTGTAATGCAGTGTTCCAGTTTATTTGCAAGATTCTTGGATGTGCCTACATTTATAGAAAGATTATAAATTCACTGGATCTGAGAGTTTTTAGTAACTTTTGATATAGTAACATTATATACTTATATTGTAGAAGACATTGGTATTAATTTGTATAGCAATATCTTAGGGAATATAATTTTGATAATGTCCATGTTAACAACAGTTAAAGGGTGTCACTATGAGGGCAAAAATGGCACCATCTTTCACTATCCTAGTTGCAGGTTGGTGGAAACAGACATTTTTATTTAAGAATGAATATTATAGATACGTTTTCATTTATAGAAGGTATATTGATGATTTGTTTTATTTGGAATGGCACATGTGACCAATCTGATAAATTTTATTTGATCTTAATAACAGTACAAGTTTTCTCACTTTTACTTATTGGTGACAAGGTACATGTTATGGAACTAATTATAATGTAGACAAAAGTAATACATGGTTTCACAGTAACATTTTTAGGAAAGGAACATTTATCAATAAGTATTTGCATTTTAGAAGTCAGCATCCATATTACATGAAATAAAATGCCATCAGAGGGAAATGTATAAGGTTGAGCAGACTGATTACTGAAAATGAGTTTGTTTCTGAGATATAAGTTCTTAAGGAACTGTTTGTGGACAGGGGGTTTAATAATAGTTTAGAATGTATTATTGAAGAAGTGAAACTTAATAGATGGATAACATTTTCTCCAATTTAAATTAATGGCTACATTCCTAAAGACAACACAGCAAAAGACAACTCTTTGTGTAGGGCTTTTTCAGTAACAGTGCATGTAGACATGGTTAATATTAATAATATTACTGAGGACAACAGGATAATAGTTACCATACCTCTCAACAATACAGATTTTCATAGAATGCCCAGATTTTTTGCCTCATATTTTTAGTCTGTTCCTCATAAACATCTGTTTTTTTTGACAAATCACATAGATGATCTAAGGATTACAGTCATCAATGACATGCAATTGAGTTTCAGACTTCATATACTCCAGGAAATGCATTCCAACACAAATTCTGTTATTATAGCAATGTTCTAAGTTTATAAGACCATTATTTAAAATGTGTCCCTATTTTTATCCCTTTCTCCCCCATTATGGCAGGCTTTGTCAAGATTTCTTGCAGTAAGTGGTTGAGAGGTATGATTGTCACTGGCAACAATGATCTAGCAAATGTTGACAGATGGATGCTTAGTGTAGAACAGCGTATGCATGTGATGCCCCTGCATTGGCCCAGTAATCAAGGAACCTCAGTCCTCACCACTGGCAACAGTGAGGGAAGTACACAATGGAAGGATGACAAGTACACATACAGTAAAGTGCAATTTTCCTTAAGAGCACACAGAGATCACAATCAGTCTGGGGATGGTTTCTGCCTCTTTCTCCAGATCCCCAATAAGAATTCCCATTGACACAGCTATAGGGTTAAGATCTCAGTTGAGTGGCCAAGCTAAAACCTTCAGCACCCTCTCTGTCCAACCAGTGCTTCGTGTCCCTGCCCAAGTAGCTGACACACAATCACACATACACACACACACACACACACACACACACACACACACACACACACACACACACACACACACACACACACACACACACACACTTTGAGATTTGATTTACAGACACACACACACACATACCTGGGAAAGGCTGGCACAGGTTTACTAGCTATGTCCCTTCTACTCAGACTATAAGGTAGTACCAGCTGCCACCAGCCACCCTTACTTATCAGCTACTATAAGGCTCTTACAAAAGGTGTCCAATCCTACTGTGTAATGTTACTATTCATCCAAATGGTAGTCTGAACAAGACATGCAAGGCTATTTAGGAGTGGTCTGTACAGTGTTGCCAAATACAAATGCAAGTACTCAAAGAGCTTAAATATGTCTCACAAATATTAGCCACAAAAATAGGTTTAAATATATTTAATAATAAATAATAACAAACACTGTTTCTTCAGAGTTCAACACAGGAATATTTTAAAACAAAATTGCAGGACAGTCTCAAATAAATACATAATACATCTAGACTAATCTTTACTATAGTCCTATCTATATCTAAAAGAAATACTATGCCCTAAGTCTTACTTACAAGCAAGTGCAGAAGTGATGATGATGGATGTTTCCAGGTCAAAGACAAAATACAAAAATGCATATTCTCTCTCTGAGAGAGTTCTTAAATTAATATCACATTTTACTACTGGTTTAGCCTGGATGACATCACTTTTTGTCACCTGCATTCAGTCCCCCCCCCAAAAAAAGCAGACACTACTAGGATTTAACATCTCTGTGTGAGAAATACACATCTCTCAGATCTTTGCAGATCTTGGAAGTCATAAAACAATAAAATTCTTAAAAAAAACAATGCAGAAAGCTCCCTAGTTCTGGACATCCTGTCTCCTTGCTGCATTGAAATTTACTTTTATAACAATGATAAAATAATATAATTTCAACTTATTTTCTTGAAGTTTTGTAAATTAATCTTCTTTGTTCCAGCAGGCTATGCTGTGGTTACATTCTTGAAGCTCAGTACATAACATACAGTTTTGTATAAATCATATTAATATTCACAAATCACATAGAATTATTTACAAAATTCCAGATAGCTGGGCTGGCAGTGTCACAGTGTGCATCTACCTTTAAGAAGCATTTCCAGATGTAAGAACATGCATATAAATAGTGAGCATGTGCAGGCAGCAGTGCCATTTTGTGAGAACAGCCAGAGTGTTAACATGTATCAGTGTGGTAGTCCATCTTTTTATAAGTTTATTTAAGTTTAAGTTACAATGTTTGAACTGAACCCACAAACACTTATATGTTCTATCTTGATCAAATGAGCGGCATGGTGCCAGAACCAGGATTAAGAGAGCAACTTCTTCAAGCCATGAGGTGCAGAGTTGAAGGTGAAGGCAGATTAAGTTAGTTGAGTGAAACAGAGCTCAGACAACTGAAAAAGGCCAGAAATAAACTTAAGGTATCAAAAAAAAAAAAACTGCACAAATGATTTATTTTGCAAAGAAAATGAAACAGAGCATTTGTAAGGCACACAACATAGCATTAATCAAACGAGTAGCAAAAAACATATTAATGAAACAAAAGGCACAAAACACAATAATTAAACAAAATGTTCAAACCCGTGATATTTGATAAAACTAACAGAGATATTCATATGATGCTCCGAATTATCTTTGGTTTGCATAACGAGCATGTTTAAAGTAAAACAGGCACAAGAAAAGTATATTGAGCATGATAAAAGACTAAAAGGGCATAATGAGCACAATAAAAGGACAAATTAAGCATAAAGAGCAAGGTGGCTACATGTGTTTTAGTAAAAACTGTGTCTGGCACAAACTACTATTTTACATTGACCAAAGCCATTCAAAGCATAACTAGAGTTGTTTGAAGTATCTCAGGTTGTGCAAAGTGTTTGCAGAGTGTGTGCTTTATTATGGTGCAATTATTTCAAAAAGTTTGCTGGGTGCAAAATACAGTTATATTGCAAAGTGCAATCAAAGTACAGCCATTTTGAAAAGTTTATTGTGCTGTGTACATTTATTGGCATAGTGCCACAATTTCAAAGTGTTTCTTACACTGTGCAGAGTTATTTCACAAAGTACAGCCATTTTGAAAGGTTCTTGTGCTGTGTACAGTTTATTTGCAAAGTGCATTCATCTCGAAGTGTTTCTTACTCTGAGCTTTTTTTGCTGTGTACAGTTTATTCTCAAAGTACAGTCATTTTCAAATATTTCTTAGACTGATAGGGAGTGGTTTCACAAAGTACAATGATTTCAGAGTGTCCTTGTGCTATGGAGACTTATTTGGCAAAGTTCAATTATTTCAAAGAGTTTGTTGTGCTACTGGGCATAATTACAAGTTCTGGCATAAAGTTCTGGTATATATATTTATGTGTGCATATTTGTACATAATTTCAAGCACCTTCACTACTGTGTGTTGATATTGCAGAGGCATGTCGTAGACCCAGTCCACTTGTGTTTGATCATAATATGGCAGAGAATTGGAGAATATTTGAGCAGGAATACAATATTTTCATACAAGCAGCTTTTCCTGACAAAGATGCACATACAAGGGTATTCAGTTTGCTTAACTTAGCTGGTTCAGAGGCCACTGAAAGAGACCGTTCATTTGTGTATGCACCAGAAGTATATGTAGGAGAGGGGGAACCACCATATTGTGGTACTGGCTGAATCAATGGAGGACCCTGAGTACTTAAAATGCAGATTTAGAGATATGTGCAATCCCCAGACAAATGTTACGCTAGAGAGGCACTTATTTTATACAAAAGTCCAAAAGCCAGGTGAAACTTTTGCAGCTTTCTGCGTATATCACTGACTTGAGAATTAAGGCCAACACCTGCAGATTTGGTGACATGAAAGATGAGTTAATAAACACAGACTTGTGTGTGGTGTTAATAGTGTTGCAGTGAGAAAGATTTTGCTTTGTGACAGTGATTTAACATTAAGCAAAGCCACAGAGATTTTTCAAATCCATGAGCTCACAGAAGGGCACACAAGAATGCGTGCAAGTGATAAGAGCATAGTATCAACAGTCTCTAGAGCAAGTGTAGACAGCATGCAGCACATGGCAAGCAGAATCAGGCTTAAGCACATGGCAGTTGCAACCCCTGTGGGTCTACCTGGGAGAGCCCAGAGCTTTCTAGCAAGTTCTAAGACTAACTCAGTAAAAAGGACATACTCAGAATAGTATAAGAGTGAATCGGCAAAACCCAAGTCAAGTCTTATTGTTAACTGTCGTAATTGTGGAGTCAGTTGTGAGTCTAAAGAAGAGAAGTGCTAAGCATTTGGTCATCAATGCCACAAGTGTAAAAAATTGAATCATTTTCAAAAGTTTTGTAAATGAAGCAAGCCTCATTCAGTTATTAAGAAAGGTCACTCAAAAAAGCAACTTGATCATATAAAAAGCTGCAACCCTACTTTCTATGTAGATGGTGTATCAGTGATCAGTGAAAAGGTTAATGCAGTAGATTTGTTTGCAAAGAATGAATTATTTTGTACTGTCCTGATCAATGGTAAGTCCACAGAGCTCAAAGCAGATACCGGTTCAAAGTGTAATGTAATGTCAGCAGAAACATTTGCAAAAGTGTGGGCTAGTGAGCAACTTAATTTGGCCAGTTGTGTGAAGCTTGCTGCTTATGGAGGTGAAGAGATTCAAACCAAAGGCTTAGTAGTGCTTTCATGCTTTTCAGATGGCAGCAGTTACATCTTGTAATTTTATGTAGTCAGAAAACCTGTGCAGTCATTATTGGGTTTCAGAGACAGTTTGAGAGTGAAACTGCTTTCTTTTACCAAAAAGTACATCATGTAAGCACATGTCCCTGTTCCAGCTTCACTGATGCTATTTTCTCAGAATATGCTGATGTTTTTGACAACAAGCTAAATAAACTTCCAGTAGTGTACTCAATGAAAGTAGGGATCTACCTGGCAACACCAAAAGCTCAAAAGGCTGACAACGAGATCACCGACACCACAACAACGAAAGTGCAAAAACACAACAGTTCACATGCCCAACGAAGCACAATCCCGACAGTTAACAAAACATAACAAATTCCCCATTCCAAGAAACACACACACACACACAACACAAGCACACCAAAAACCTGATAAACCTACACTTAACCTTACATACACAACTATCTATGCACTAACCTTAACCCAAACCCTAACCCTAAAGTCCGTCACTATTGCACACTTACCTTACCCGCACCCTAACCCTAAAGTCCGTCATTATCGCACACTTACGTTAACTGCACCCTTACCCTAAAGTCCGTCACTACCGTAAACTTACACAGTCGCACTTATTTCACATGTCAGTGTTTTCAGTGTCGGGATTTCCACTTGTCGGGTATTTCCACTGTCGGTCTTCCGGTGTCGGTCATCTCATTGTCGGTGATTTTGCTTGTCAGCCTTCTCAGGTAGACCCCAAAGTAGACCCAGAGGTCAGTCCAGTGGTCAGATCAGCAAGGAGAGTTCCAATAGTTATGCAAGACAAATTTAAGGTCCAGTTAGACAAAATTGTGCAGCAAGGTGTGATTTATCCAGTTACAGAACCCACTGAGTGGGTGCCTTCCTTGGTAGCTACTCATAAGAAAAATTCAGATGAAATAAGCATATTCATTGACCTAAGAAACTTGAACGAGGCATTAGAAAGACCTCGTCATCCTATGTGTACAGTTGAGGAGATTGCCACCCCCATGCCAAATGCCACTTTTTTCTAACTTACATGCAAATATTTAATTTTGGCAAGTAATGCTTGATCACAAATCTTCAATACTGACTACATTCAGTACCCTATTTAGTAGATACAGATTCCTCAGGATGCGTTTTAGAATAAATTCTGCCAGTGAAGTCTTTCAGCATGCAATGGAGCAAATTTTTCAAGCTACCCGTGTGCAATAATAGTTGATGATTTACTGATTGGAGGCAATGGTGAAGCAGAGCATGACAGAAACCTCAGGAAAGTTCTGGACAAAGTGCGTGAATTGAATTTAAAGTCGAATCCTCTGAAATGCAAATTCAGACTACCAGAAGTTACTTATGTAGGTCATTTATTTACCAGTACAGGCCTATGACCATACCTTTCTAAACAAGCAACCATTCTTGAGATGCCAGCTCCAGACAGTATCCAAACCCTACAACATTTTTTTGTTATGGTTAACTATTTGAGCAAATTTATCCCTGACTTTAGAGAGTTATCAGCACCATTAAGAGAGCAGATATGCAAAAATGTTGCTTGGTCATGGTTGGAACAACACCAGAGAGCATTTATAACCTCAAACAGAAAATTGCCAAGCTGCCTACATTAAGATACTATGATGTCCACAAACCAGTAGTTCTTTCCTGTTTTGCTTCAAAGCTCAGTCTTGGTGCAGTTATTCTTCAAGCCAGCAGACCTGTTCCTTATGCATCTAGAACTCTTATCCAAACTGAGATGCAGTATGCCCAAATTGAGAAGGAACTTTTGGCAATTTTGTTCGCATGTTTGAAGTTTCATAATTATATTTTTGGCTGAGCTATCCAGTTAGAAACTGACCATCAACCTCTAGTCACTATTTTAAAGAAGCCTATGCATTTAGCTCCAGCAAGACTACAAAGAATGATGCTCAAACTCCAAAACTATAATTTCAAAATGGTCCATACAAAAGGTAAACTTCTTTATCTGGCTGATACCTTATCCAGATCTCCCAGAAATACCACGGAACAGCTTGATGCAGAGAATTTTTACTTTGATGTCACGGAAGTGCGTAATTTTTCTACAATGAGAAGTGATGAGCTAAGAGATCATACAAAGACTAATCCAATTTTGCAAAAGCAAAACCACTTCATCAATGTATGATGGCTGTCAAAGCAATCCTGTGTACCGCCAGAAGTACAACCTTATTTTCCATACAGAGATGAGATGCTGATGGAAGATGGTATGATTTTCAAAGGTCCAAAAGTTATTGTTCCTACTTCCTTACAACATGGATACATTCAGATTTTGTATCGTGGCCACCCAGGTTCAGATGCTACCAAAAGAAGCACAAGAGGACTAGTATTTTGGCCTTCTCTATCGAAAGACATTGATAAAGTGCTTTCTTCTTGTTCAGTGTGCAACAGTACTAAACCACATTTGCAAAAAGAGCCACTTTAGCTAAGCCAAATTCCTGAACTACCTTGTTCAATAGTAGCCACTGACATATTTGTGTAGAACAATCAGCATTACTTAGTGTTGGTAGATTCTTATTCAAACTGGTTTGAGATAGATTTGCTACCTAACCTAATGTCCAGTGCTGTTATTACTAAGATGAAACATAATTTCTCAGTCATTTCTCAGTCCATGGTAGTCCACACAAAGTTATTTCTTATAGGTTCATAGGTTCATAGGTTCATACTAGGCTATCTGCCCTGAGGCAATTATAAGCCTAGCCCGATTCTGTATGGCTTACGCCACCCCTTGATTTGAGTATACTGTGCCCTTTTTAAGGTTTAGTTTACTGTGCCTCTGTCTAATAGTGACACGGGAGTAATCCCTGGGACAAACCTACGATCCCCCATCCACCTATCGAGATTCTTCTTGAAGAGATTCAGTGAGGTGCTCTGCCTCACATGAACTGGAATTCTATTCCAGAGCGAAGGGAGCCTCTGGGTTATGAACCTGTCCCTCCAGCAAGTTCTATTTATTTCTGTGCTGAGGTTCAAGTCCCTCGAGCGTGTGGCTCTAAGGGATTTAGATTTACTGAGGTGGAGCATGTCCATTAATTCTGGATTTGACATAGCTTTGTATGTCAGGCATAGATCGCCTCGAAGTAGGCGGTATGCAACTGAGTAGAGCTGGAGTTTTTTTAACCGAGCAGCATATGGCATCTGTTTGAGACCCTTGATCCTCTTGGTGAGATACTTTTGGGGTCTTTCTAATTGCTGCAGGTGTCAGGTACATCCCAAAAGGGGCATTGCATTCTATGATGGGCCTGATGAGGGATGAATAAAGGGGCACGATTACCTCTCTTGACCTAGATGTGAAACCCTTCGTGATGAGGTGGGCTATGTAGAAGGTCTTTCTAACCACTCTGGCAATGTGGTTTTCAAAGGAGAGATTGCTATCAACTTGGGTCCCCAGGTCCCTAATAACTTTCTCTGTACTTAATGGGTTTCCGCCTATGTGGTAATTTGTGGGCACATTGTTTTTGCCAAAGGGTATGACTATACATTTTTTGGCATTTAGCTTTAAACCATGGTGCTGGCACCAGTTATCTGTCTCTGTGAGACCTTTTTGAAGGATGTTTGTGCCAGCTAGAGAGTTGATTATGGCGCCCAGTTTGCAGTCATCTGCGAACTTGGTGAGCCATAGTCCTCCCACGTTTGCCTGTACCTCGGAAAAGTATATACCGAACAAGAGTGGTCCCAGGACAGAACCCTGTGGGACGCCACTTGTGACCGGTTTAGAGTCTGACATGGCTCCAGCAACTCTCACTCTGTGGGTTCTGTCTTTGAGCCAGTTTGCGACCCATCTTGTGACATAGGGGTTTATATTTAAGCTGGATAGCTTATCTATGATGCCCGAGTGGGGTATTGTGTCAAATGCCTTTGCAAGGTCCAGATAGGCTGTGTGGACTACCTTCCCTTCATCTATGGCTTTGGTGACTGTTTCGAAGAAGTCAACCAGGTTCAAAAGGCAGGATCTGCCCTTGACAAAGCCAAACTGGGTAGGATCTAGTGTCTGTAGGTCCCTAATGTCTTTGTTTATTAGCTCCATGATGATCCTCTCCATAGCCTTGCAGACTAAGCTAGTCAGGCTTATGGGGCGATAGTTTCCAGAATCCGTAGAGGCTCTACCTTTGTGGAGTGGGACCACTGTTGCTGTACGCCATTCTATGGGCACATATCCTGTAGTGAGGCTGAGATTGTATAGCTGTTTTATTTGAGGGATTAGTTCCTCTTGGAGTTCATGTAGGACGCAACCTGGGATGCCATCTGGTCCAATGGAAGCAGTGTTGTTTGCTTTGGAGAGGGCAGCCTTCACCTGAGCATCAGAGATGTTTGGGAGGCAGCCCTCTGCTGGGATAGATACTTGCTCTTTTGGGGGAGGGGTGGAGAAGTTTGCACTGAACCTGTCTGCCAGGATATTGGCGATGTCTGTGGGTTCAGTGTATTTTTTGTCATTTAGAATCAACTCAGAACAAGTCTGGGAGTTGCATCCCAGGTTTCTAACATAACTGAAAAAAGCCTTATGATTGTCTTTGGTGTCCTGTGCAATTTTTCTCTCGAAGCTGGCCTTGGAGGATTTTATGAGGGATCATAATTTTTTGCTAGTACTGATCAGAGATGCCTTCCCTATTAGGGATTTTGCTCTATCATGTAGTAGCTTCCTCCTTCTGTTGTACAGTTTATTTATGGCAGGGGTCCACCAGACTGGACGCCTGCCTTTGGATGATTGGGTCTTGGTTTTGTTTGGGAATAGCATGATCCATGCATTCCTGGAGATGTCCGTAGAATGTGTTTATATAGGATTCTGCAGTTTGGGCCGTAGTTTCCACTGGTCCTGGGGCCTTGAAGGATTCCACTTCAGTTTTGAGAAGTGAGAAGTTCGCTTTTGAGAAGTTTTTCACTGTGGTTTTCTGGGCTGGGGGTGGGGTCGAGATGTGGACAACCAATGAAATTAATTTATGGTCTGATCTTACCAATGAGGGATATACTTCTGGTGTGGAGCATAGAGTCCCCATGTTGGTAATGATCAGGTCTAGTATGTTGTCCCCTCTTGTGGGAGTGGTGACTAGTTGTTCCATAACATTTGAGTTTATAATTTCCAGGAACCTTTGGGCTAAGGTGCTGGGGCTTGAGTAGTGCTCCCAGTCAATGTTTGGGTAGTTGAAGTCGCCCAATATAATGGTGTTCGGAGAGATCTTCATGTTCTCCAATGTTTTCAGGAAAGCCGAGTGGGATTCCTGACTTTGAGAGGGTGGTCTATAGGATGCTATAAACTGAAAAGCAGTCTTGCCCACTGTTAGTTGCACATGGATGGTCTCCGATACTTCGTGCAATGCCACTAACCTGGATGTGTGGATATCCTTGATAAATATGGAAACTCCCCCTCCTTTAGTGGTTCGGTCCAGGTTTTGGGGCCGAAAAGCATGATATGAGGTATAGCCTGGTAGTGCTGGGGTGCTCTCTGGAGCCTTGAACCAGGTTTCTGTCCCTGCACAGATATCGATGTTCTCCATACTGAGGAGAGCTTTGAGTTCTTGCATCTTGAGGTTAAGACTTCTGGCGTTTAGCAGCATTACCCTTAGTTTCTTGTTCCTTGTGCTGTCTATGGGGGTGGGTTTGACTTTTGAGCCTTGCCTAAAAGACGGTACTCAATTTACCAGTCAATTTTTTCAGAGATTTGCAAAACAGGGGGACTTTATTCATGCTACTAGTAGTCCTGAATACCCAGTCAAATGGCCTTGCTGAACATGCAGTCCAGAGTGCAAAGCAATTACTAGAGAGGTCAAAGTGTGACAATACCGATATATTTTTGAATATACTTAATCTCAGAAATATAACCCATGACAATCTACTTGGCTTGCCTGCTCAGAGACTTCTATCTAGGCCAGTGATGGCAAACCTTCTGGCCTCAGGTGGTCAAAAATTTGAAAAATGCCTATCTTGACTCTGCTGGCATGTCACCCCAACCCCCCCCGCGAACCAAAGAAAAGAAATTTTTTACATATTAATTTATTTAAAAGAATACAGTCCAATCATGTGTGCTGCTATGTAGTATAAAAGAAAAATCAGTTACTTACAATAAAGAAAACTATATGCAAACTGATAATTGGACTTAAAGTAATACACCAAAAAATTACCCTAATTTTAATAATAATTTTGAATTGAACTGAAAAAAATATGGAATACACTGCATTTGATTTGATTAAATTAAGTTAATGACTTTTTTGTTGCTGAGTTGTAATAGATAAGTGCAGGGTTACATATTTCTTGTGTTTTTGTTCATTCAGTTTCCTTGCGAACTCGGGTGTTAGTGAACACTGGTGTGTCACTCAGAATGTTGTGGCATGTCACCTTTGACACACGTGTCATAGGTTTGCCATCACTGATCTAAGCAAACCAGAACAGCCTTGCCTATCAGTTCTAGTTTGTTGGTGCCTAATGCTAAAAACAACAGAGCAATCAAAGCCCAACTTTTTAAGAAGGGTTCTTCTCAGGATCCAGCTATGATAAAATGAGCAGATTTCTTCGTCAGTTAAAAGAAGGAGAGACAGTGAGGATGCAAATGGTGAAAGGCTTTGATGCATATGTGCCAAGCTGAGATCCTACTTAGTGGAATCTGAGGGTATAGAATACATGTGAAACTGCAGACATCTTCTTGTATTAGAAATGATATCGCAGGATTGTACCTGTGATACAGACTCTAGATCTCACAGCAACCCTGACAATGTTCATGCCGAAGAACGTCTCAATATCCATTCCTCTTCCTGATGATGTCTCTATTGTCCCCAAAGTTGAACGTTCCTTGAAGACAGTCTCCATTGTTAGATCCAATTCTAACTTTTATGTTACATGATCAGGTCGTATTTCTAGACCTAGTGTAAAATACACAGCAACCTGAACATGATTGTTTTATATGTGTCTAATTTTGCATGATTGCATGTCAAAGAATTAGTTCTGTATAACTGCATGTCAAAAGATAATTTCTGTAGATTGCATGTCATTAAATACTGTCATTTAGTATATGAATCATTTCTCAAAGAGGAAGAATGTAGAATAGAGCGCGTGTATGTACCTTTAAGAACCATTTCCAGATGGAAGCACATGCATATAAATAGTGAGCACGTGCAGGCAGCAGTGCCATTTTGAGAGAACAGCCAGAGTGTTAACATGCGTAAGTGTGGTAGTCAGTCTATTTATAAGTTTATTTAAGTTTAAGTTACAAAACCTCATTTCTTATGTGTTGTGTGTAATAAAGCTGCTTGAACCAAACCCACAACCACTTGTCTGTTTTATCCTGACTTGTCGAGCGACACTTAGGCTCACTTATAAAATGATTTGTAACTTAAAAATGCTTTTGGAAAGAGAAAAAAGTGTGGTAAGCAGCTTTAACAGAGGACGAAACAGTGCTTATTCGTGCAAATATTCAGATACATTAATGCTAGTACCAGTGTTGTTTTGAAACACAACAATAAAGAAATTATTTGCAACAAGAGGTTTTATTGTAAAACTTAGAGTACAATATCTGGCCACCTGATCTTCCTGTGAGAGCTTCAATGAAGGTAAAATCACTAGAATGCTCTCACAGCAACTATACAAACATGTGTTGTCGATAAGAAAAACGTATGTCTCAGATATGTGGGCCAAACATGCAATCAGTTGTAGTGATTTAAAAAAATATATTTTTGTTATAGATTATGTTAAAATATTTTAATGGAGATATTAACAATTTATTAGAATGTAAACAAGTCAAATGACAGATTTTAATTGGAGTGGAGAAGATGTTTGGTCTTAATGGAGTTCTAAACAATAAATGCATTTTTAAGGCACAGCATATTTAAATGTTTATATTTGTATGTATTCATTCTTTATCTGATTAAGTCATTTTATATGTGATTTCATAATGCTTATTTATTATTTAATATATATATTTTATTTCATAAAATGTAATTAGAAAGGATTTGAGTTCATCAGCTGATTAATCATGTGACTAGTTGGTAAAGTATTTACATTAAGTTTGTATTTCTTGTTGTATGTTCTGATGAAGTTCCAGTGTTCAATTAAAGCAATGAAAGCACTAAACTAAAACTATTGTAACCCACTTTATTAAGTTCTTTAAGTGGTGTCCTGCTCTTTTTTTATGCTTGTGGTAATTGACTAATTATACCACTGATACACTTCCATTTAAGGTTTTGTGCAGAATTGCAGCTATAAAAATTGAGGCGACAATTTATATCGAAAACGTGGAGCATGTTTGTTGACAAATACATTTCTTTCTTTTGCCGAGCAATGGCAGCAAACTGAAGTCACCAGAGGTGATGTCTTTCATGCTCTGAACCAGTGATGGGGTGCTCAATGTAGTAGGAAATGGATAATGTGTGCTGCCCCTGTGTCAGGAGGTGGGTGAGTCAACATAGAACAAGGCTGAGCACATTGTCATGATTGCTAAGGTAACACATCAGGACTTTTCTGAGGTTGTCCATGCCTTCTGTCACTAATGAAGGATCAAGGAGATGGTGCTGGACATCTTCTTCAGTGCTGATGATTTTCCTTAACTGACAGACATACATTGAGTTTTGGTGGCAGAATGACCCAGCTCATTTATTGTCATTTGTCCCTGGTATGTGTTGTGTGACAGTTCTTCTGCATCTGATGGCAGTGAAGACCCATCTAAATGATGTGTGGAGACTGCCACAGAGGCAAGTCAGATGGCTCATATGGCTTATCAAGGGTAGCATCCAGCGATGCAAGGGGGCTCTCAGTCCATGGCAGGCACAATGTGAGTTATATTTCAGAGAGTGTAACTTAATGTTTATTTGTTTAATGTTACTATCTCACTAATGGTCTGTTGACATTAAACAGTGTTATATGATGCTGTGATGAGAATTTTTGTCATTGTTCTATATGTGTAATTTTATATAATGTCATAGGTATTATTATGCTTTCAGATGGCCTTTACACATCTAGCTATGAGTGTAATGGCTGCATGTGCAACTGTAATTAAACAACAGCAGAACAGTGTACATGTTATCATTTGTCATTTAGAACACTGCGTCATTTGTGATATTTGGACGACAGTAGATTTTTTTGGATGTCATTTTGGTTCAGATTATATGACAGTCGCATTCTTATGTAAGGTCTTTAACTGGGTATTATAGGCGTGTGTCTTGTCTTGTATTGTTTCACTTTGTGCTTGCTGTTTCATTGTTATCTCTACATATATACAGATATTCGGTTCCACCAATAAGTGCCCACAACTGCCAAGATGATAGTTCCACAGTTTATTATCAAAAAAACGAATAAAACGAACAAACGATACTATACGCACATTGAAACACTAAACATACTAGAACCACAGCAAATACGATACACTGTTAAGCGCTTTCAGCCAAAACAGCTGGCCTTCATCAGAACTAAGGCGTATTGCTATTACGCTGTTTAAATAACTTCATTGGCGCCAAATTCATATTCACTCTCCTTAAAGCTATACTAACCATATATTACATATATATGTATCCGTAAATTTCATTAATATGCATAATATCATCGAAACACTATTAAAAACAAAATAAAAAAAATATATATATATATATAAATATGTTTGTATTGATGACAATAATTGTTCCATTGTGACTTGACCTTTTAAACGTTATTTGATGTTGCCTTAATGCTGCTAAGAATGTTTATGTAATCTAGATATAATACTTTAAAGAACAACTAAAATAAATAGGGAAAATTTATAAATTATAAATTAATAACTATCATATAAATAAGGGCTTGTCTATTATTACCAATTATATATACAAGAATCATTACTGTTCAAATTACTGACTAAATACTAAATAATTAATTAAGTCGATAAATAAATATATACTAAATAAATAGATAATAAATACATTAAAAAATTCCTAAATACATTAAAATTCTTTAAAAAATTAATTAGAAAATTATTTGTACAAATTTTTATGATTTTTATGACAAGTTTTGGATAAGTTACTTTTAACACTATAATAGGGATTTTATTGATATACTTTCATTTAATCCTGGTGGAGTGGTGGCATCCAACCATATTTGCCACCAAGTCTCTTTATATGCCAGTATACTCTTGAAATCACCACCTCTCGGATCTATTTCTATTATATCAAGTATACTAAACTTGAATTGATGTTCATTCCCTTTACTTTCTACATGTCGATATAAAGCATTCATTCTATCCTTAGTCCTAATACTATAAATATGGTCATATATGCATTTCTTAATACATCTTTCTGTTCTACCAACATAAAAACTTGGACGTATCTCACATTTAGCCAAGTATATCACCATTTTAGTATTACAATTTCCTTGTTTGCATCGTATAATAGTTCTATGTCCATTCTGTAATATTATCTTGTTGTTCTGTGACATATAGCTACATTGATTGCATGATCCACATTTCCTGCTTCTATTATTGTTGTATATAATATTTCTTTTCCTATCAATATTTTTATGTTGCATTAAAAGCTTCATATTACTTCCCATTTTGTAAACAAAATTAGGCTTGGTACCTAATATTCTAACCAGATTCATATATGTACTGAATAGATGCCAAAATTTATAGATAATTCTTTTAATTTTATCCACTCCATTGTTATATTGTAAAATGCATACTCTTTCATACTTGGAAACTGATTTGTTATTAAATATATTATTACCAAATGAGTTCTCTGCTCCCAATAAGGGCTTATATTTAATATTCCATTGTCCTATAACATATTCAATAATCTCATTCATCATGTCCATAGGATATCCTCTTTGTGCAAATAATTTTTTAATAAAATTTAATTCAATTTTCATCTCTTCATAATCCGATACCATTCTAGCTGCACGAATACATTGCCCTTTAAATACATTGTATTTAACTTTATTAGGATGGCAGCTGGAAAAGTCCAAATAATTGTTGGAGAAGGTACTTTTCCTATGTATTTTTGAATAAACTTTACCTTGGTCATGGTAAATATATGTATCCAAGTATGGTAAGCCTTTTTTGTTATAGGAGTGTGTAAATTTCAGATAATCACTACTATTATTAAGAAAATCTATAAATAGTAGCAATTCATTCTGTTCTCCTTCCCATATGATATATATGTCATCCAGGAATCTGGAATAATATTTTATATGTTGAAAATATTTACTGGGGAATACTATAGTATCTTCCCAAAACAGCATAACCAGGTTGGCATAGATGGGGGCACAAGCTGCCCTCATAGCAACCCCCCTAGTTTGCTTAAAATATTCTCCCTCGAAGTAAATGAAATTATTGTCCAATATTATTGACATCATCTCTACTAATAAACATATTTCGTCCCATTCTAGGTTAGTATGTCTCAATAGACTACTATTAAAGGCTTCCAGACCTTCTTGTTTTGGAATGCAGGAAAATAAGTCAATAACATCAATTGTCACTATTATAGTATCACTATTCGATATTGCTTTAACAGGGAAATTGGATAAAAAGACCCATGAATCCTTCACCATATGTTTAATGGCCGAATACATATCCTTTAACTTTATATCAATATATTTACCCATAGGGAATGTTTTAGAATAACTGCCAGATACTATTGGTCTAAAAGGGGGGTCATTAGTATCTTTATGTACTTTAGGAATACCTACCAGGGTAGCTACCTTAGGAAATTTTACCTTAATGTACTTGTATATTTCATCAGTAATTCTACCTTCTAATAGGTATTCTTCTATATATGAGTCTATACGCTGATAAGCTATATTTAATTCATTTAATGAGATTGTCTCATAATTCCCAGTTAAATATAGTATATCATATATTTTCTTTATATACTGCATATTATCATATAAGACTATACCTCCCCCTTTATCTGGTTTCATTATTCTAATATCACTTTCATGTTTAATTTCATAAAGCAATTGTAATTCTTCATATGATAAATTTTTAATATTTGTACCCTGTTTCAAGTAATTATACTCCTGATATATTTCTCTTGTAACTACCTTATCAAACACATCTACAACAGGGTGATTGGGTGGCGTAAACATACTCTTAGTATTTATTTGATTATTAAGTCCCTTACTTCCAAATTTATAATAATTTTTAGGTACATTATCAAAAAATATATCCAAATTTATCTTCCTAATATATTTCTTAAAATCAATTAATACTTCAGTTAAATTAAATTTAGGATTAGGTATGAATTTCATACCTTTCTCAAATAAGTGAAAATGAACAGTTTTAATGGATGTATTAGAATAATTATATATATTAAAATTATTATAAGAATAAATGTTCCCTTTAATAATAATTTGATTATTGCTATCTTCTGCTAATTTATCAACATTTATATTATTATTACATTGTTTATTATCATTACTATTATTATTATCTGAAATATTATAAGACTTTGTTTTATCAGACTTTGTTTTATCAGTTTCACTTCTATGTAAAAAAACTAATTCTTTATCTGTTAATACTGGTTGTAATTTTTTTTCCTGTAAAAATTCTCTTTCTGATTGGTTCTCTGATATGGTTGACCTATATCTCTTGGATATCTCTGAAAATCCTGTCCAATATACTGTCTTCTTAATCCATATTGATCCTGAATATTATTATTATTATTTCTACTATTATTATATTTGCATTTATTGTAAACAGTGTAACCTTGTGCATCACCCATCCGGGGACTGGGCCAATTATAAGCTGTACTTTTATTATATTGCTCCCTGTCCCTTACCAATTTATTCTGTTTACATTGGCATATTTTAACAACCCATTTCTCAGCTTCCACAAATTGTCTATCATACAATTTTTCCCATTCCTTATATAATAAATCATTCATAATACAGACATTGAGTTTTTCAGCTTCTTGTATCAGCATACTCAATCTCTCATCATTATACTTAATTAATAATCTCATATAATTAAATCCACACTCATCAAATAACATATTAAATTCATGTTTACCAGTATTAGTCAGATCTAAGCCCATGGGTACCTTAAAAAATCTAAGCCCCATGGGAAATGTCTTATTATCTATACATTTTAATAAATACACATTGTCTATTTAAAGTCCATTAATAGTCTTTAGTTTCTTTCCCAAAGCATATATCATAGTTTTCAAACTTCCAGTCTCTTCTATAGCATCAACTTGTGTATTAGCAACAATATTCCTTGCTTCCTTGTGGTCAATGTCACAATTAAAAGTAAAAAATTGATTAAAACGATTCTCTTTTGCATGTTCAGCTGGACAAGCATTAGATGGTTGTACAGGCTTATGTTGCGACAGATTTCCTTTACTGCCATTAATATTATGTTCAGTAACCGCTGAATATGTTTTAACTGGCAATGCTCGTTTAGATTTAGTACCTGTTCTTTTAGCCTCTAAGTCAATATCATATAATGAGAAATCAAAAGTAAAATCTGTGATATTGACTTGGCTACTGGACAAAGGAACAGAAATATCCAGCGTATTGATTTTACTTTGATTAATTACCTTTTGCCCATTAGATATATCTAAACTGTCATTAAAAGGCTCACCTTCGCTGTCGTGTGCATAGCTATTAGGATTATTATGCAATATTTTCTCAGTCGGTTCCTTTCGTTGCTCCATAATATCCCCTTCTGTATTTTTCTTCCTAGAAACACGTGATCGTTGGCAGCCTATATTATCACTTTCTGACAAAGAATGCGCCATTAGTGTCTTTTTTTGTTTGGAGGCGTAATCACCAGGCAAAAGTTTATTGACTAGGGTAGCTAACAGTTTAAGCTCACCTTTCAATTCAATAATCTCCTGTTTTAGTTGGTTTAAATTAATGCGCGTGTTCGTATCAGTATTATTTGGCTCTTACTAAAGCCTGAGAGTCCATATTCAATGTAGTAGCACCGGTGTCTTCCGTATTTTGGGTCGACATCAGAATTAAATCCACTCAAGTACTTGCACATCTTCAGTTCCACCAATAAGTGCCCACAACTGCCAAGATGATAGTTCCACAGTTTATTATCAAAAAAACGAATAAAACGAACAAACGATACTATACGCACATTGAAACACTACACATACTAGAACCACAGCAAATACGATACACTGTTAAGCGCTTTCAGCCAAAACAGCTGGCCTTCATCAGAACTAAGGCGTATTGCTATTACGCTGTTTAAATAACTTCATTGGCACCAAATTCATATTCACTCTCCTTAAAGTTATACTAACCATATATTACATATATATGTATCCGTAAATTTCATTAATATGCATAATATCATCGAAACACTATTAAAAAACAAAATAAAAAATATATATATATAAATATGTTTGTATTGATGACAATAATTGTTCCATTGTGACTTGACCTTTTAAACGTTATTTGATGTTGCTTTAATGCTGCTAAGAATGTTTATGTAATCTAGATATAATACTTTAAACAACAACTAAAATAAATAGGGAAAATTTATAAATTATAAATTAATAACTATCATATAAATAAGGGCTTGTCTATTATTACCAATTATATATACAAGAATCATTACTGTTCAAATTACTGACTAAATACTAAATAATTAATTGTTAAGTCGATAAATAAATATATACTAAATAAATAGATAATAAATACATTAACATTATCGTTTGTTCGTTTTATTCGTTTTTTTGATAATAAACTGTGGAACTATCATCTTGGCAGTTGTGGGCACTTATTGGTGGAACCGAAGATCTGCAAGTACTTGAGTGGATTTAATTCTGATATATGCAGATATGGTTGAACATGGAGGTGCCAGTGATGTCTTGTAAGTCTTGCATGCATGCAGTAATAAGTTCTATTAGATATTTTTTCATTCCTTATATGTTCTGTGAAGGCTGCCAGCCCAGCTAGCTGGAATTTTGTAAATAATTCTATGCTATTTGTGAATAGTAATATGGTTTGCATGCTTGTCTTACAAATGTAAGAAAACTGTATGTTATGTGCTGAGCTTCAAGAATGTAACTGCAGTGTACCCTGCTGGAAAAAAAAAACAGAGTTAACTTGCAAACTCTAAGAAAATAAGTGAATTGTTTATGATGGTATTTATCTCAGCTAGGAGGGAGGGCTAGAGGGTGAGAGAATACAGCAGTTGGAAGTGACCAGAGTCTACCATCTGGCATTTCTAGCCATATCCCATAATATTCCCTTTGCAGGTCATATGAGCATAAAACATACAAAGAGACGTATTATGCAGAACTTTCATTGTCCTGGGATTTCCAAAGATGTAACAGGGTACTGCAGTACCTGCGAGCAGTGCCAAAAGGTAGGCAAGGTAGGAGACAAGGTGAAAGCTCCTTTAATGCCTTTGCCTGTGACTTAGGAGCCATTTCAGAGGGTAGGTATGTATATTGTGGGGCCTCTGAGTACCCCAAGTTCAATAGGGAAAAAGTATATCCTAGTAGTAGTAGATTATGCTACCAGATACCTTGAGGCAGTGGCTCTGTCCTCCGTTGAGGTAGAACAGGTGGCAAATGCTTTATTAGAGACTTTCAGCAGGGTAGGTTTCCCAAAAGAAATGCTGACTGACAGAGGTCCCAATTTCATGTCAGACCTACTGGCTTGTCTGTGGAAGTACTGTGGGGTGAAGCACGTAAAAACCACCCCCTACCATCCCCAGACTAATGGTCTTGTTGAGAGGTTAAACTCTACACTCGAAGCCATGCTATGGGCATTTGCAGACTAGTTTAAGAGGGACTGGGACAAATATCTCCCCAATCTGTTGTTTGCTTACAGAGAGGTTCCCCAGGGATCCACAGGTTTTTCACCCTTTGAGTTGTATGGGCATAGGGTGAGGAGGCCTCTAGATTTAATTCAAAATGAGTGGGAGTGTGAATCCCACAAGGAGTCTGTTGTGGTATATGTCCTAAACCTCAGGACAAGGCTCAGGGAAGTCATGGGCTTGGCCCAGGAGACCCTGGCAGAAGCCCAACAACAGAATAAGGTCTGGTATGACAGGAATGCTCAAGAAAGAGAGTATGCTGTAGGGCAGCAGGTAATGGTTCTCATTCCTGTCAGGCACAACAAGCTGCAGGCAGCTTGGAAGGGACCCTACAAGCTGGTAAGGAAGGTCAGTGATGTTAACTACATGGTAGAACTGCTAGGCAGGAGCAAAAACTGTACCATGTTAACATGATGAAACCTTACCATGATAGGGAGGCCCTTGTGCTGAGTATTTGCATTGGATTGCAGGAGGAGTCTGAAGGAGATCTGGTGACTAATCTCCTCAGTGAGTCTTGTACTGACACCTCAGTGAAAGGGGTAGCAATGTCCCAGCAGCTATCTCCTACCCAGGTTCAAGAAATCCAAGCAGTGTTACAGGAGTTTGGGGACATGTTCACTGGGAAACCAGGGTGCCCCCACTTAGTGCAGCACCATGTGGATACAGGACCCCAAAGGCCTATTAAGCAGGCCACTTATAGGGTGCCTGAGAGCATCAAATAGACTCTGAGGAAGGAGATAAAAAATGTTGGAACTAGGGGTAATTCAGGAGTCCAGCAGTCCCTGGGCCTCCCCAGGGGTACTGGTACCAAAGAAGGATGGCAGCACCAGGTTTTGTGTGGACTATAGAAAACTAAATAGCCACATAGAGTCTGATGCTTACCCCATGCCTAGGACAGATGAATCCCAAGAGCAGCTGGGTGGGGCTAAGTATCGTACCATCATTGATTTTATCAAGGTTTTCTGACAGGTGCCCTTGACTCCCAGTGCTAGAGAGAGGTCAGCCTTTATGACTCCTTTTGGCTTGTATGAGTTCATGAAGATGTCCTTTGGGATGAAAATGCCCCAGCAACTTTCCAGAGGCTGGTTGATCATATCTTAGCAGGAGCAGGAGATTTTGCCCTTGCTTACCTAGATGATCTTGCCATCTACAGCCATTCCTGGCAAGAGCACCTTCAGCATGTCAGGGAGGTGCTGGGCAGACTACAGAGGGCAGGGTTGACCATTAAGCTCAGAAAATGTCAGGTGGATATGGCAGAGGTCTCCTACCTAGGACATAGTGTGAGGAGTGGTAAGATCAAGCCAGAACCTGCCAAAGTGGAAGCCATTTAGGCATGGCCTACACCAACTACCAAAAAGTAGGTGAGGGCATTTTTAGGGACATCAGGCTACTACAGAAAGTTCAGCCCCAGTTGTAGTACCATAGCTGCTTCGCTCACAGACTTGACAAGGAAAAACAGGCCAGATAAGGTAGTGTGGACCCCAGCATGTGAGCAGGCATTCCATAAGCTTAAAGGAGCTTTGGGAGAATCCCCTGTGTTAGCCAGTCCAGATTACAGCAACTAATTTGTTGTGCAAGTGGATGCTTCAAACCATGGGGTGGGGACTGCACTTAGCCAGATATCTTTAGAGGTATAAGAGCACCCAGTGGTTTATCTCAGTTGTAGGCTCCAACCCAGTGTGAATGCTATGCAGCTGTAGAATAGGAATGTCTATCCATAGTGTGGGCACTGCAGAAACTTCAACCTTATCTGTACAGAAGAAAATTCACTGTAGTCACAGACCACAATCCCCTCACATGGTCATATTGAGCCAGCCAACAAAATGCCAAGTTACTAAGGTGGAGCCTAGGATTGCAAGCATATGATATGACAGTGCAGCACTACAATGGGGTTAGCAATGCCAAGGCAGATGGGCTCTCAAGACAGGGAATATGGTAAGGTATTCCCAGATAGGTTCAACCCCCTCAATCAACATTTCTCAAGGGTCACTTAAAAAACTAGCTTGAGTTCTCATAGGGTAAGAATTGTGAAGGCTGCCAGCCCAGCTAGCTGGAATTTTGTAAATAATTCTATGTTATTTGTGAATAGTAATATGGTTTGTATGTTTGTCTTACAAATATAAGAAAACTGTATGTTATGTGCTGAGTTTCAAGAATGTAACCACAATGTGCCCTACTGGAAAAGAACAGAGCTGACTTGCAAATGCTAAGAAAATAAGTGAATTGTTTATTATGGTGTTTATTTCAGCTAGGAGACAGAATGTCTCCAGCTAGAAAGTCTTTCTATTGTCTGGAACCAGAAATAATTACAGGTTTCAAAGGTAAAAGTATTTAACTGTTTTACAACTAACAGTTTCAGGCAAAACATCTACGAGCTAAGCATTTTTGACACAGAGGTGCTACATTTTAAGCTTCTGTTAGCCTGGAAACTGAAGGCAGAGGTGTCAAATAGTGATGTCATCCAGCTAACCCAGCAGTAATGTGTATTATTAATTCAAGAACTATCTCTCAGAGAAAGTTTGTGCATTTTGTATTTGTCTTTGGTCCTAGAAACATTCATTCAGCACTTGCATTTGCCTTACTAATAATAAGTACTAGATTACTGTGATTTTTGTTAGAGATAGGAATATAACTAGATTAGTTTAGATTTCTTTGTATTTATGTGAGACTGTCCTGCAATGTTGTTTTAAAGTATTTCCTTTGATTCCGAACTCTATTGTCACTGTGTTTGGTTATTGAGTATTGTCTTGTGGTTTTATTATTTATTATTAAATATATTTAAACCTTTTTAGTTGTGTTGTTTAGAGATATTTGAGCTCTTAGAGTACTTGCATATGTATTTGGTGACACTGTACAGGCCACTCTTAAATAGCCTTAAAAGGCTTGGTCACACTTACCATTTGGATAACAGTAACATTATACAGTAGAATTGGTCACTCTTTGGGAAGGGCTTTATAGTAGCTGATAAAGGGTGGTTGGTGGCAGCTGGTACTACCTTATAGTCTGAGCATAAGGAGGTATAGCTAGTAAACCTGTGCCAGCCTTCCCCAGGTGTGTTTGTGTGTTTGTATATAAATCAAATCTCAAAGTGTGTGTGCGTGTCAGTAACTTGGGCAGGGACACGAAGCACTGTTTGGACAGAGAGGGTGCTAGAGGTTTTGGCTTGACCACTTGGCTGAGATCTCAACCTTATAGCTGCACCATTGGGGAGTCTTATTGGGGATCCAGAGAGAGAGAGGGAGAAACCAGCCCCAGACTGACTGTGATCTCTGTGTGTTCTTAAAGGAAGTTGCACTTTACTGTGTGTGTACTTGTCATCCTCCCAATGTGCATGTCCCTCACTGGTATTAGTGGTGAGGACTGAGGCTCCTTCATTACTTGGCCAGTACAAGGGCATCAAATGTTCCTTGTTGCAGTTAGCACCATTGGGATGGCTTGCATTTAACACCTTTGGTATAGAATATGGAGCTAGAGTCTGAATCATATCAACTGTGCACAGATAGTCACTTTGACACACATTTATGTAAATACAATTGCTTTGGAATGTCTACGACTTGTTTGTTCATTGTCAAGGATTTTTAGCCTTGTGCAAACCTTTACAATCATTATTTAATCTGTGTGACCTACACAGATAATTTGGTTGAATTTTTTAACTAAACTAAAGAAACAGAATTAAGAGTCTGTGGGTCTTTTCAGTGGCTGGATAGGCAGGGTAAGTACTGGCATAAAATTCTATATTTAGCGGTGGTAATAAAAGGTTAGTCACTTATGCTACATTAGGTATAGCTGGGATGCCTCTTGTACTGGTAGGCATAGGCTAGTCAGCAAATAAAGTACATTAAAGGAAAGGGGTGAAATAGATTAAGATAGCAATGAAAAGACAGACAATAAGACTTGTTATAATAAGACAAAGTTAGCATTAAGAGTTATGTCAAAAAGGGAGAGTACAGAAGTACAACCTAGCAATAAGTGTGGAAATTACTAACAACTATTACAACTGTAGGAAGCAAAAAGTTATACTCAGATATGGAATGTCAGTAGAGTGGCCAGTGATTAGGCGCCAGCACAAATAAATCATATTACTAATAACTGTGCACCTGTAATATGAACACAGGCAAAAGGCTATGAACAATAGATGGCCAGTAAGTGGACACCTCCTAAATAGTGAGACAGTCATAGAATAGGCAACGTGACATGTATTAAAATGGTGCTCAATTAATAAAGCAATATTTACTAAACACAAACTGAATATGAAAAAGTGTGAGTACAAAACAACAGCAGACTAGCCACTGAATAGGCACCCATAAAGTAGTGAAATAGGGTTCAACTTATATAGTAATTAATAATGTAAAAAACAGTAAGCACACAGCTCTACTTCATTCACTAAGGCAATAGTCATAGACTATGAGAACTTCAGCACACATTTATGAAAATCCAATGTTTGGGGCTTGCTTGTCAGAAATGTACCAAGTTCAAGCTTATCAATAAGATCAGTAACAATAGTGCAATTAAGTTGCAGTTAATTTGACAAGGCAGTGAAATGTATGTAATCCACAGAAGGGTGTGGATTTTACCTCAACTGTTGAAGAGTTATATTTTTGTACTTAATACGCAATAGAATTACACTGGACAGAGGTGCAGCTCAGAGCATAGTAAACTGCCTAACGTTTGACTATTTAAAGTCTGTAAGGCTTTACCCTTGTAGAAGTTAGCTAATCAAAATCAAGATTGTGCCCCAGCTAAAGTCATCCAATCCACATCAGTCAGTGTGATCCTTCAATGGAACTCAAGTTTGAGTAGCTGGTACTTGGAAGCCTAATTATGAGGCAGATCTGATTCCATGAAGCAGCTGATGTCCATGTAGTACATTATATCAATCAGAACTCAGATGAAAAGAAAGCTTTGTAGGTTCACAGTGTGATGACCCTCCACTGGACCAGTAATCAAGGAGACTCAATCCTTACCACTGGCAACAGTGGGGGAATGTTCACTGGGAGGATGACAAGTACACACAGTATTTCCAGATGCAGATCTCTGCATCAAGTGCAATTTCCCATAAGGGCACACAGAGACCACAGTCTGTCCAGAGCTGGTTTCTCCCTCTTTCTCTAGATCCCCAGTAAGACTCCCCATTGGCACAGCTATAGAGTTGAGATTTCAGCTGAGTGACACAGCCAAGACCTCCAGCACCCACTCTGTCGAACCAGTACTTTATGTCCCTGCCCAAGTAGCTGACACACACACTCTGAGGTTTGATTTGCACACACACACACACACACACACACACACACACACACACACACACACACACACGCACACACGTGCACACACACACACACACACACACACACACACACACACACACACACACCTGAGAAAGGCCGGCACAGGTTTACTAGCTATGCCCCCTTCTGCCCAGACTCAAAGGTAGTTTTCACTGTCACCAGTCACTCCTGGACAGCTACTTTAAGGCCATTAACAAAGGGTGACCAATTTTACTGTGTAGCATTAATATTAATACAAATGGTAGTTTGACCAAGAGCAAGGCTATTAGGAGTTGCCTACACAGTGTCATCAAATAAATATGCAAATACTATCAAAACTTAAATATCTCTACACAGATCAGCCACAATGAATGGTTTAAATAAATTTAGTAATTAATAATAAAAGAACAAGTCAATATTAAATATATATTCACAGTGACATCAGAGTTCAAAACATCAGGAAATATTTAAAATAATATTGCAGTACAGGCAACAGAAGTAAAGAAATACAAAATCCAAGCTAAGTGTCACTGTATTCCTGCCTGTATCTAAGAGAATTACTATAACCTAAGAAATTACTAATAGAGCAAGACAGATGTGGTGAATGGTTCTTGTCAGGTCCAAGATATAATGCAGAATGCTCTGTCTCACTAAGATACTTCTCAAAACAATATCTCAAATATTACTGGTGGGATAGCTCACAGAATGACATAATTTCATGTCATCTGACTTCTAGTTCCCAGGCCAAAACCCTCATTGTTGGCAGCTGGTAGCATTTAGCATCTACATGTAAAAATACTCATCCAAGGGCTTTTGATCAGATCTTTGGCAGATGCTGGAAGTCATAAAACAATTACATTCCTCCACATCTCAAGACTAGTAATTAGTTCACCCTAAAGACAATGCAGGAAGCTTCCTAGTACAGACTTTGTGTCTCTTCCACCATTATGAACTGAAAGATACCATCTTTATGGTGTAGCCTTTATGTCATAGCCTATAAAGTAATTTTAATTTCAAATATTTTTCTAAATATGCTGGACTGAGGTTAACCCTCCAGTTTCCTCTGTTAACATATACCTTTAAACAGTTACAATAGTGCATGTACATTTCTGTTCTCTTCCAGTAGGGCATACTGTGGTTGCATTTTAAACACAAGCATTTTACAAATAGCTTTTCAACACAAATATCTGTACAGAGCAGTTAGATACACATGACATACAGTTCTAATGCATTTGTAACACAAGCATCTTATACGACATACAGTTTGATACAAAATTCCAGCTATCTGTGTTTGCCGTATCTCCTTTCATTACACATAGGTTCATAGATTAGTACTAGGCTAACTGCCCTTTGTGTCCATTTTACACCTAGCCAATTACCCCATGTGAGAATCAAACCCTGCACCTTATGGTTTCCCTTTTCTTTCTGTTGTCTTCTCTGGATTGCTCATTAGGTAACTGTCAGCAGTTCATTAAAGCAAAACAGTGAACTGAGCAAACTTCTTGCTAGTTAAAGTCTATAAGACTTCAGCTCCACAGAAACTAGCCAAAGAAAACCAGGCCTATATCCCCTGCATAAGAAGAACAACGGAACTAGGCATTCCAATCCTTTAATATAACCTAAGCTCTTGTAGTATACTCATGACAGTCTGTACTCTCACCAGAAGCTTGCATAATGCAGTTTTAGTCCTAAAGAGCAGTTGGGTCCTTGTAGCTCACTGAATCTGTTAGACCTAAGATGGAAAAGGGTTTTTATAGTCACTGTCTTTTCTGTTGACTCTTGTTGTCTACTTTAGAGTGTAGGTTACAGTGCCCTCTGTAGTTCAGCACTCATTTCAATTGCCAGCATATTTGGTTATCCAGAACCCATTTATAGCTTTTATATCTGAGAAGACTAGTCCGGAAGGAAGTGACCCCAGTACAGAGTCCTATGCAACATCAATTGTAATCCCTGTTGGAACAGACAGGTAAACCCCACCTTGATTTGCTGTGTTCTGCTGTTGAGACATTATATAAGTTATGATATGTTGACAGTGTGCTGTTGTATACCTATAAAACTAGTTTAACTCAGGGATGGGTGGATATAGGATGGGCAGTGTTGGGCCTCTTACTGCCAAACGCTATGAGGTGCAGGATAGTAGTAACCCTGTGAAGAACTCCAGTAGTTCACCTTATAATGCAAGTACCGTACATGATATGCCATGTTCTCATTCATTTGCCCCACTACAGCTATTATAGCAATGGAGTTTGGGATTCTACTCCTCTGACAATAGTCAACAAATTTGCATTATACGTGCTCATAGAATTGAATGCACTAGAACAGGTTATCGAAACATTACCTGATTCTCTCTTTCATCCCAGAATATGCAGTGAGCAGTAGTTACTTGATCATTTGACAAATATACAACCTAAACTAGAAGCATTCCAATTTACTATACACAAACAAAGTAGAGGTACTACTTAAACATGGTGGTTGATGCTTGTTTAAATCTATCATTTACTAGGGTTCCAGTCATGGTTTCTTTACTGTTGTTCATTAGTGGAAATTGCCAAAACATAACAATATGTTTCAGTTCAGACAGTTATGATCTTACTGTTTTCCTTTTAACAAAACTGTTCAGAAATTTGAGTGTTTGCACATCTGTACTGACCCCTGCTTGAGCAAGCAAACACCATTTCACCTTATCATAGTCTTTGTAATCGGTTTCTTTCATTTCCATGAAGGCACAGAAAGGAACCCTTAGAGCTGTGCAGTTAGAATCTGAGCCACTCAGCCCGATCCAATCCCCCTTGGTTAGCAGTCCACTCAAACACCACTCCATATGTCTTTAGGTCTTTTCTCTTCTGCTAGTGTCTTTGGGAGGTGGCATGCAGCTTGAGGTATGGCCATGGAATTTGCTACTTCCACCATGCCCTCAGCATTGGCAGCTACTGTTTGAAGTAGTTGCTATGCTGTGGTCATCTTGCAAATTCTACTAACAAAGCTGTTCTTTGGCTCAGCACTAGCTTGTCTCTGCCGATCACTCCAGCACATGGAAACATCAAGCATACTTCTTCCAAATGTCAAAGCAGAAATATGTGAACTTACTAAATGCAGTCTGCTTTATGACTGTTCTATGTTATTGAATGTTTTCTCTCTCAGTACTACAGACCACAGAAAATACAGTTCTCACTGAGGATAGAATATGGCTTGCCTATCAGTGACATGTCAGGGCTTCAGAAAAATTATAAGTTGAAGTAACTACCCACATTCTCTACCAAATGTGGAACATAGTGCAACTACTGGAGTCTTTTCAGTTAAAATGGCAGAATAAACAAACAAACAAGCTAACAAATAAATAAAATAAACACATAAAAAACAATACAGGCTGACTTCACCATAATAAAAAATAACAGTTGCAGTCTTAATAACATAAATGTCTCTGTTTTTCACAAAACAGGCAAGATCTGTGGCTTTTATAATGTTTATGCATTCTGTTCTTTGTGCCTTTAAAAAAGGCTATAGAACACTTAGTGATGGGTATTAATCAAACAGAATTTACAATGTCAGACTTCTTCCATATAATAAGGTGAACACCTGGAAACTAGTCCTTCTGACACTTTCCAGAGCCAGTATTCTGGTCTACAACTTTTTGTGTACTCTTACACACTCTTCCAGACTCATAGTGAGGCCAATAGTGGTACCACCTGTATGGAAGGGAACCAGAACAGCTGCTATCCACACTTTGGGTATGTAACCAGTGCAGAAACTCGGAGGAGCTGATAGAGAGGATCTACTAAGTGAGACTTAAGACGTTTCAGCAGACATCTAGCAACAGTGTCAGTACCTATACAAATTATATCCTTCATTTTGCAAAGTGCCAAAAGGATGTAGTCTAGAGTCAGTCTGGTAAGTATGAGTGTGAAAGAACAGAGTAGAGTGCAGGGTGGGTGGGATGAAGATGGAAGAGTATATGTCAGCAAGAATATTAAAAATGTCCTTGGGGTCAGAAAAGGAAATATAATTAGAAATAAGTTGAATACAGAATTGTTTACTTCTTAGCTCCCTAATATAGGTGATGAAGGCCATATGGTTGTCTTCTGAAATAGCTGCAATCCTAAATTCATAGTCAACCTTTTATGTCCTATAGGTAAGTTTGAGTGACTTGTTTACCAGTTTTAAAATCTCATTAATAATAATGAAGTGGACATATTCTACAGATGGCTAGGAATGTTTTCTTTATCTTAATCACTTTGTTAATGTGGCAGTTCCATCAAATGGGTTTAGTTTTTAACTTGCCATTACATCTTACTGGTGCAAATGCTTGACACATCTGTTCAAAATAGAGTACAATTTGGATGAGCAGCCAATAGCCTTAGCTACCAGGTTTCCTGGGGAGTTATATTACTTGTGATTATCAGTAAGAATGGTAATAAAAGTAATTGGTTTTGGAGTGGTTTCTGAATGTGAATGCATTCTTGGGGTCTACAATGCAGATTTTTAGAGATAATGTCACAGTGCCATGTGCAGCTTTGAATAAAAAGGGAGCAACAAGCAGGATGGCACATTTGGAGAAAGCATTTGTGAGGACAAGCTCAAAAAAATTTCCACAGTGTGGCATTAATTTACTAGCCAGTAGCTGAAGCCAATTATTTTATCCCTGAATTTTGGCATCATTTTGGTGATGGTAAAATACTGTTCAATGTCATAACATTGCCTTTATCGAAGACATGTCTGTCCCATTGTGAATGCTACAGATTATTCCACATTCATAAGTACAAGGTCATAACTGACTCACTAAATATATCAAACAATTAAAAAAAACCCAAAGGTTACTAACCAAAAATATCACAGGCTTAAAATCTATGAGGTGCCAATGAAAGCTAGAAGCTCTATCCCTTTATCTAGAGTCTTATACACTTTTGAGGGGACATCTGTCTTGCTTACCACACCATTACAGAATGATTGTCCTGGAACTGTTTTGCCTCAAGTCCAATATCTCTGCCAATGATAGAATCAGGAAGCTAAATTTTTATCAGCAGATAAATAAAATATAATAGATATTTTGATAACTCAGCACCTCCCAAACCTCTGAAATATATTTCCCCTGCATCTTAAATAGTGCAGCTCTCTATATTCCTTTAAACTAAACTAGATAACTGAACGTGTATTAACTGGCAAGGCCCACCTGGAGAAAGAAGGGAGGGAACTGGAAGGTGAGAATGGTCATGAGACTCAGTGGCCTTGGAATATCCATGGATCTATGAATCACAAGACTGTGGGATCTATTCACAGACCAGATGCTTGAACTTATTTTCTAATATTGACACTGCAGCACAGCATAACAGGATAGCAGCATAGCAGGGCTTCTGTACTCCTTCACATAAGATTCTTAAACCAGTCTCCTCTGTACCTGAGTTGATATTAGTTCAAGTGATTGCAAAAGATCCCATAACTCTAGATTTTCCCTACTTACTATGAATACTACTTTGGGTCTCCACTGAAAAGAAGCCATTGACCATGTGGGGCTAACCCAGTCAACAGAGTGTAGATACATATAGTTGTGGTAACTAACAAGAGCCGAGGAAGGGGGTGTTGGAGAGAATTTTGTGATCAAATCAACATAAGGGATAGACAACTACAGAGCCACCATGTTTAAGAACACAACATGAACAAGGTGGAATTGTGGGGAAACAAAATTCCCAAGCAGCAGTTTATTCTGAGATTATTTGAATAAACTCTTATGGGGAAAGCTTGAAGTGCTTTATTGTCTCCTAATGAAAAATACTAGCTGCTATCTCCTGTCTCATCTCTCAGGTAATAAATGATTTCAAATTCATAGACTCACTTAGACATTCAGCTTTGTTTTCTCTCCTAACAAGAACTTTGGATATGCAACAGAAGCTGACTTTAACACACTGCACTAAAATACAGACTGTACTCAAACAAGAAAATAATATAAGGAATACGAACCAAGAATTTTTTTTCTTCCCCACACAGCAGTCTATTTTATGGCAGAGACTTTTTGAGAAAGATGTTTAAGGAAAACATTGAAATGCTTTCATTCCCTTAAATAAATTATTAATCTATTGCTCCTACCTAGTTTCACAGATAAATAATCTCTTCTAATTGCTATGACTCACCAAGAAAAATGTCTTTGATTTTTCTCCTAACCAGAACATTTAATGTGCAAGGTAAAAGGAGATAGTAATAACATGCACACAACAATCAATGTATATATTGATAGATACATATATATGTATTGGTGTATATATATATATATATATATATATATATATATATATATATATAATAGATTTCAGACACTTTTCAGTATTCTCTAACAGCATCACTATGTACTGTACGATATATCTTCGTATTACTTTACAATGTAATAGCATGAAGAGTAAGAGAATATTAAGCACATACAGACTTTTAAATGGATACGTACAAAACAGTCAAATAGACAATATTTTAATGTTATTAGCATACAAACTGGTTTAATACTATCAACATAATATAAATGCAGAAAAATGCATCCTTTGGGGAGATCACTTTAGATGAAATTAGGGCTTTAAAATGGCTGCCATTTTACTCAGAGACAGTCAAGGAATACATTGTTCTTGTGTAGCTCTTAAAAGGAGCAAGTTGTGCATAGTGTGTTTACACACTGAACAAAAAAGTTAAGTAAAATAAAAAAGTGTTTATCTGAACAGTTTATTTAATACATGGTAAGGCTGCATTCTTTAGACAATAAATGACGTCAAACTATGTGACTGTTGAGTCCTTACTTTGTAATAAAATTATGTATTTTAAGACTGTTTATTGACTTAACCCATGTCTTTCACATGGCCAATCACCCTATTCTACTCTTCCATCTTCAAGACATTGATGTCAGCCCTGATGACACTGCATAGTTCAAAGACTTTCTGTCCAACCATTCATTCCAAGTAAAGATAGGATCTCGTTTCTCCAACATTTCCCTCATTCACTCCAGAGTCCCACAGTGCTCCATTCTAGCACCAATTCTATTCATTAGCAGACTTCTTCTGGACCAGACCCTCTTACCACTACTTTTTATGCTGATGATATGGTCATTTATAGGTCTGATTACTCACATCATGCAACTGAAATTCATCTTCAAAACTACCTTCTTCAGGCATAGCGCTGGCTAAACTCCAATAAACTACTGTTTAAAACAAAACAAAATCTATATAGTTTTTCACCCATATATGGTTATACAAATCCTCACAATCCTTTAATATTTTTAACTGTGATAACAATCTCATTGAAACCAACTCCTCATTTAGATATTTGGGGATCTTGCTAGTCGAATCACTAAACTTCCATGGGAACTTGGATAGGTTAAGAGCCAAGATCAACAGTCTACTCTTCTGGTCCACCAACATTTCTCAGTTTCTCTAACACCCAGCAAAGGCTGTTATAGGAAAAGGCCTTCTCCTTGACCTACTTGAGTATGATCTCCTCTTGTTCATATCAGTCTCTGTCAAAGACACTGCCACCCTTCAGACCTTCTCCAATAAAATATGTAGACTCATAGCTAACCCTCTATGGAATGAACAGCATTGCCTTGCTTGTTTTTTTTTAAAGGGCAATTGGCTTCCAGTACAGGGCAGATCAAATCTTCTTTTTGTTTCCTTACTCTTCAGAATACTTAAGTTTGACACCCCCTCCCCACTCTCTTCCAAAGATTTTACTGTCATCCAATTCCATAACTTAAGAAATCAAGCTAGATCTGGTCCCTCCATACAAACCCCTTCTCTCAAACTGTACTCTTCTTTACTAGCCAGTGCTTCTCTGTACTGGCCCCAAAACTATGGCAGTCCTCTTCCTCTTGATTTAACTGATCAAATAAAGTACTCCTTGTTCTGGCCACTTGTCAAACAATCGTTAATAAAACAGTTTGAGTTCAACTGTCCACCTAAAGGACATGTCTCTTAAACCAATATCTCAAGCTGCATATAACATTTACCTCCCATATACCTGATCCATGTCATCCTAAACTGTGATTCAGCTTACCACATCATTACTGCTCTAAAACCACTATGCATATAATGTAATCCCCTCTTTCATCTTACTGTTCTCTATTAGCTTTCCTCACTTAGCAACTACTACCCACATCTCTACCACTTCTACATCTCCTACTTTAACTTTATTCCCCATTTTCTGTTCTAATTATGCAACTGCACATTAATGTGGTATGTAAGACCTTCTATGTATATATTGTTTGTCAGATTGTCCATACCTTCTCATAAATATAAACCCTTGTTATCTGAATATTGTGCATTGTTTTGTTATACTGTAATGTAACCCCGGCTGAGCTTCTAATTGGTCATTGTATAGATTCATAGGTAGGTACTAGGCTATCTGCCTGAGGGCATTTATAAGCCTAGCCAGAGTGTGTCAGCTTTCACCACCCCATTGATTAATTAACTGAGCCTCTGTCAAGAAGAGCCAATGAAGTGATCCCAGGGGTGTATTTTCTGTTACCCATACACTCGTCAAGGTTTCTCTTGAAGAGTGTTAGTGAGGGGCTCTGACTAATGTAGTTAGGAATTTTGTTCCAAAGCATGGGGAGTATCTGTGACATGAATCTATCCCTACAGCATGTTCTAGTTATTGTTGTGGCGAGGTTTAGCTCACTAGAGCGAGTGGCTCTCAGTGACTCGGATTTCTTTAGGTGGAGCATGTCCATCAATTCTGAGTTGGACATGGCTTTGTAAGTCAGGCAGAGATCACCTCTGAGTAAGCGATATGCCACTGAGTACAGCCAGAGTTTTTCCAGTCGGGCTGCATAGGACATATGTTTGAGACCAGTAATCCTCTTGGTGAGGTACTTTTGTGGCCTTTCCAGCTGTTGGAAGTGTCTTGTGAGGCACATCCCAATCGGGGCATTGTACTCTATGATGGGTCTGATGAGTGACGAGCAGAGGGGCACTATAACCTCTTTATTTCTAGATGCGAACCCTTTAGTAATTAGATGGGCTACATAGAAGGATTTCCTAACTACTTTGGCAATATGATTGTCAAAGGAGAGATTACTATCTACCTGGCTCCCCAGATCTCTTATTACCTCTTCTGTATTAAGGGGGCTGCCACCTATGTGGTAATTCATGGGTGTTTTGTTTTTCCCAATAGGGATGACTATGCATTTTTTGGCATTTAGCTTGAGACCATGACTTTGACACCAGGTGTCTGTCTCAGTAAGGCCCTTTTGGAGAATGTCTATGTCAGCCGGTGAGTCAATTATGGCTCCCAGTTTGCAGTCATCGGTGAACTTGGTTAGCCATAGTCCTCTAGTGTTCGCCTGTACTTCTGAGAAGTATATGCCAAACAGTAGAGGTCCCAGGACCGAGCCCTGTGGGACACCACTTGTGACTGGTTTAGAGTCGGACCTGGAGCCCGCTATTCTTACCGTGTGAGTTCTGTCTGTAAGCCAGTTGGCAACCCATCTCATGACGTAGGGGTTTATGTAAAGGCTGGTGAGTTTTTCTATAATTCCCGAGTGGGGAATGGTGTCAAAATCCTTGGTGAGGTCAAGGTAGGCTGTGTGAACTACCTTCCCCTCATCTATGGCCTTGGTGACTGTCTTGAAGAAGTCAACCAGGCTTAGTAGGCATGATCCGCCCTTAACAAAGCCAAACTGGGTTGGGTCAAGTGTTTGGAGGTTCCCAATGTCTTTGTTAATGAGTTCCATGATGATGCACTCCATAGCCTTGCAGACCAGGCAAGTCAGGCTTATGGGGCGATAGTTACCAGGGTCAGTTGTGGCCCCTCCTTTGTGGATCAGAATAACCATTGCTGTGTGCCATTCTATGGGCACGTAGCCTGTGGAGAGGCTGAGGTTGAACAGTGTGTTTAAGTGGGGGTTAGTTTGTTCTGTAGTTCATGCAAGATGCAGCCTGGGACACCATCTGGCCCCATTGATGCTGTGCGTTTGGCTTTTGAAAGGGCTGTTTTCACCTGTGTGTCTGTGATTTCTGGGACACTACACTTTTCTGATATTGTTGTGGGCCCTTTTGGGGGTGAGAGGGGTTGATGTTTGCACTGAATCTATCTGCCAGGATGTTGGCAATATCAGTGGGTTCAGAATATTTTGTGCTATTTTGTACTAGCTCAGAGCATATCTGTGAATTGCCACTTAGATTCTTGACATAGCTAAAGAAGGCTTTGTGGTTATCTTTCGAATCCTTAGCTATTTTTCTTTCAAAGTTAGCCTTGGAGGATTTTATGAGGGACCTTAGTTTCTTACTGATACTGATCAGGGATGTTTTTCCTTCTTGGGATTTGTTTTTTTCTGAACTAGTTTCCTCCTTCTATTGTATAGCCTGTTTATGGCAAGCGTCCACCAGACTGGTTTCCTTCTCTTAGGGGAGTGAGTCTTGGTTTTGCTAGGGATGGCATGATCCATGCATCCTTGTAGGTGCTCATAGAGTGCATTTGTAAAGGTTTCTGTATGTTGGGCGGCATTATCCCTTAGCTTGGGGGCTGTGAAACTTACCACCTCTGTCTTAAGTAAGGTGAAGTTTGCTTTAGAAAAGTTTTTTACTGTTGTTTCCTTAGTTGGGGGTGGTGGTGGGGTGTGGACATCCAGAGTGATTAGTTTATGGTCTGATCTAACCAGTGATGGGTTGACCTCTGGTGTGGAACACCTGTCGCCCATGCTGGAGATGACCAGGTCCAATATGTTTTCACCTCTGATAGGGGAGTTTACCAGCTGATCCAGGGCATTTGAGTTGATAAATTCCAGGAAGCGCTGGACCTGGGAGTTTGTACTTGAGTAGTTTCCCCAGTTAATGGTAGGGTAATTGAAATTGCCCAATATTAGGGTGTTCGGTAGGACCTTCATGTTTTCCAGTGTCTCCAGAAAGGTGGAGTGGTGGTCCTGGGTCATGGAGGGTGATCTGTAGCAGGCCACAATTTGCATTGCAGATTTGCCTGATGTTAGTTGCACATGGATGACCTCGGAGGTATCATGCTGTGCCACTAACCTGGAGGTGTAGGTATCCTTGATGAATATGGATACACCCCCTCCTTTTGTGTTTTGGTCCATGTTCTGTGGCCAAAATGTGTGGTATGAGTTGTAGCCCGGTAGTGCTGGGGTGCTCTGTGGAGCCTTGAACCAGGTTTCAGTTACTGCACAGATGTTGATGTTCTCCATACTGAGGAGTGCTTTGAGCGCATGCATTTTGAGATTTAAACTACTGGCGTTGAGTAGCATAACCCTCATTTTTTTATTTGTGCTGTTTATGGAGGTGGGTTTGACTTTTGAGACTTGCCTAAAAAAGGCACTATGGGGGCAGCAAGAGCCTTGGCCAGTATTCGAAAGCCTAGGGGTTACAGGTGCAAGCCATCCCTTGTGAAGCAACAAGGCCTGTTGAACATGTCATCCCAGGCTGACAGACACTGGATCCCCTTTGAATGACACCAGAAGCTTAGCCAATTGTTGAAATTGATAATTTTTTCTTTATACTGCAGTATCATTCTTGGTGAGGGCAGGATGCTACTCAAAGTCAGGGTCATACCCGCCTGGGCTACATGATCAGAGAGCTCTTCCATGTCTCTTTTCATGTAGTCCAGGGAAGTACGTCTCAGGTCATTCACACCAACACGAACAATGACAGAGTCATATTTGTACTTGTTCTGGAGTGATCTGAGTGCTTGTGTTATGTGGTGGATTCTGGCTCCCAACAGGCAGCTAACAGTAACCTTCTCCTTGTCCAGCCTAGTGAGTGGGACATCAGTGTGCCTGACTATAGAGTTGCCTTTTACTATTGTGTTAGGTATGTTATTTCGCCTTAAGGGCTGTGATTGTGCGACACACTGATTTTGTGTTTTATGTGTTGTGTGGTTTGTGACAGGAGGTGCAGGTTTTTTGGGTGTCTGCTTTGGAGGTCTGTGATGCTTTTGCAGGTTTTTATTTAGAGCCTCCAAGTATGATTTTGTGTATTTATGTGTATTTTTTGCCAGTGCTGGTTTAGTATGTCTATGTGAGGCTGGATGTGTGGTGCAAGTGTTAACCTTTGCCTCATGACTGCTTGTTCCAGTCTTGGGTGGAGAGAGCTTAGCCTCCAATTTAGCTATATAATTGCATCTCTCACATATGTTAATGTTTTGTGGTAGGAGGAGAGGGTTGTCTGTGTACATGAGGCAGTTGTAACATTGCCTCATGATACCCAGGTTCACCAGCTGGACTGGAGAGTATACCTGAAATTGCCCTTTGGTCATGTTTGAATAGTAGGGTGAGCTGCTTAGTCGCATGGTGAGGGGTGAATAATGAGCCTTGCCCTGCTGGGCAATCAAGTGTCAGGGTATATTAGTGCTTGCTATTAGGTCTGAGCAAGTGCTGGACTGTAGGATGCTTTTTAAGTGCTTAGGTTGAGAGTTAGACTACTTTCAAGGGAAAAACTGAAGTGGAGACTTGGTAGAGTCAGGATAAATTTAGCCCTAGCTAACTGGTGCTGCCTGGACGTGCAAAACCATGCAAACGCGTTTTTACAGCAGGAAAATGAAAGAGATAGAAATTAGCCCAAAATGGCCCATAAACTACTAACTTCTGCACTGGAACCACTCCTCTGGGGACAGATGGCTGCTCAAAGCTCCCTCTGTCACAGGTGAACAGAGAAACCTCCCTATATCCAAGTAAGGTATGGGCAACTCAGAAAATTGCAACACAGCCCTGAATTCAGCACTAGCCTGAAAACTGGACTATACTAGCTTAGAAAGGTGGAAAACAAGGAAAAAAAATTTTTGAAAAGATAAGGCAAAAACAGTAAAAAAATACACTTAAAACAGCTTTAAATGACTGCAAACAGTAAAAAATACACTTAAAACAGCTTAGGATGACTACAAGCAATCAGAAAAGGCTTTTAAACAAATTACCCAATTAACCAGTAAAAAGATCTCAAAACTGAGCCCTTTTCCTGTAGTCTTCAATCAGACAAGTTCTAACGGCACACTCCTGCCACTGCGGTGCAGGGGAACCTTCTCCAAAAAAGAAGGCCTGAATTAGTGCTCAAGTTATACAAACAAAGGTAGATTCAGCAGGCCTGGATCTAGTCTATGCTACAGCAAACAAAACGCACCAATTTCAATAAGAAACAGTTCAAATATGCAGGCACTATAAGCCTTTAACCAGAAATTCCCAGCTCAGAAGGACAGAGTCCAGCCTCTCCTCCCTCAAGAGTGCAGACCATGAACCTTCTTAATGTAAAATAACTGTCCTGAAGCCCACGTGCTTAAACCAGAACTAATACACTTTTAGAATAACAGACACTGAGCCCTCAATTAGTAGCTCCTAACTTAGAAGGATGTAAGCTACCTGTCCTGCCACAACAGTGCAGACCACAAACCTTCTTAATGTAAAACAACTGGTCTGAAGCCCAAGTGCTTAAACCAAAAGGCTTAGAATGATAGCTACACTTTAATCAGGTTACTAACAAGCAGTAATAATTACAATTGAATACTTTTAAGAAGGTCTGGATTAGTGCTCAAGTTATGCAAACAAAGCTAGATTCAGCAGGCCTGAATCTAGTCTATGCTACAGCAAACAAGGTGCACCAATTTCAGTAAGAAACAGTTCAAATATGCAGCCACTATAAGCCTTTAACCAAAAATTCCCAGCTCAGAAGGGCAGAGTCCAGCCTCTCCTCCCACAAGAGTGCAGACCACAAACCCTCTTAATGTAAAATAACTGCATTTAATCAAATCAACTGGACGTATGATCAATTTTCTACCTGGTAATAATTTAAAATAAATAAATGAGTATGTAACCTGCGTAGTTCTTTTGTACATTGCATGTGTAAAAGAGCTACAAAACTGTTCTAGGTCTCCTAGATCAGAACCTACACATTCACAGGTTTATGTAAACAAGTTTGAACAAATGCAGTAATTAGTCCATTTTAAAATCTCACTAAGGGATTATCTAAACTCAAAATGGCACTGCAAATGCACCTCACCTCCTTGGTAACACAGCCACCTAAATATACAGTGACAAGATCCTCATATGGCATACTAACTTAACCATTTTATAACTGATATCCTTACTGGAAGTCTACAGAAAATACACTTAACAATGCCAAAATACCATTCTAAACTGCGGCCTGTGCATTGCCTATATATTTACATGAGATACATTTGTAAATATTGTAATCAGATAATCATCTGTAAATGTTGTATTCTTTACTAAAGGACCTTCTCCATAATAATATATTAATGTTGGTTAATATTGTATTACCTGTGTTGAATGTTGCAGTATCTTTTTACTCTTGGTTCTTTTCAGTAACTGCATAAATGTTAGATTTTGACTGCTGGAGATTACTCCCTAGGTTTACAATGAAAACAAATTCTACCCTGTGGGACTTTCCTTGTCAAATTCTATAAATAAATACTCTAACCTAAATGTTTCTAAGTTATAACCTATGCAGCTAAACCCGTTACTTAAACGATCCTTGACCTCTTATAAATAATGGACAAACAGGCTCATAAAATAAAACCTATTCATCTATTACAGCTGCATCAAAATCGAATAACTGCCTTATGCAGCTAAAAGTAATAATTCAGAAACTTATGCAGAGATCTAAGTGCATTAGCTTCTTTTGAAGATCCCTAGAAATTTCTATTAAGGTTTACCCACAGCTATGTACAGTTTGAACATTTAAATCTTGTTTCTCAAGTGGAGAAACCTTTTTTTTTTACAATTGTAATAGATAATCTGTGTTTAAATTCATCTGTTGGTGTAAATAATAATGAATGTACTTTAGAAGTTGATCAGAAATTAGGAAAAGTATTGTCAAAATGTATATACATAGATAAAAGAAATTGCATAATTCCCAGTACTGTAAATGTAAACACAAAATTTATCATTTCCAAACCTATAAACTTGGTTGTCAAATTTTAAATTGAGTAACATATTTAGCTACAAAGCAGTTGTGAGAAAAATCCCATGGTAGGAGACCTAGATATCAGAATTTCATAAATTCAACTAGCATGCCTTGCTCTCAAAAGAAGCAATAAAACAAAGGACGATGGAATTACACTCTAGAATTTGAAAGAGAGAACAATTTTGATAAAACCACAGTGACACATTCTGTTTGATACACAGCATTCGATTATTAGGCTATTGTAAATTCATAGCTACTGTTCAACCCTTAGCAAAAAGATTTTATTTTGCAAAGCTGAAAAAAACATTTTATGATTGCTACCACAGAAAACATAGACAACAGGTGAACTTCTTTGAATACTGTTATTGGTTTATATGCAATTGTTTAATAAAATAAATAAGGGACAAAGTATGATTAGTCAGTTTAAAACTGATGGAAACAGATCAACTGCAATCCACAATATATGACTCTAGATACATTTTTACAGGAAATTTTGAATCTGTTTTACATGAGATAAGTTTAAATAAAACAATTCAATGTGGTTAACAAAAGGCAGAGATGTCTAATGGTCCACAGATTAATGCAAAGTACCATGTATTTAAAAATACGAAAGAAATTATTTACAATGCTGGCTTCTACTGTGGAATATTCTGTGACATGCTAACAGAATTGTAGTAGAGACAGTTAAAAGCCATCAACTAGCATTCATATAAAATATTCACAGTTAATTTTCTTTCATGTATATTTTTATACTAATTCTCAGGTGGTGCATGTGTGATTTCTGGCAGGTATAAACAGCCTGCAGCACAGCTGTTCATATAGCCGAGTAAATATGTATAACAATCACAGTTAACAGCCTAGCTTTGATTTTCAGTAAAATGGTTCCTCAATCAAATGCCTTTTGCCTGAAGCTTGCTTGTTCTTCCTGATATCACACAGGTTTACACTGATATCTTCTGTTTCTCCTTTGTTCCAGAGATACAGGGTCAAGTGAAATAGTGATGCTCAGAGTGCTACTAGGGGTGTGTGTGTGCATGTTTTGTATGTTCCACCTGGGAAGGAATAGCATCCTAGCCAGAATAGTTCCTCTGTTATTCCATTCCTTGATAGAACAAGCTTCAGCTCAGTACGACACTGAAGCACATAATGTACATACAAGTAACAGATGAATAAATGAATGATGCACTGTTTTCAGTGTGTGCATTCAGAACTGGCTTAACCAGATCCCTGTGCCAGTACCATGAACCAGTGCCCTACCTCCCTCAGCTCTTCAAGTAAAGAGCAAAAAAAAAAAAAACCTTACTGTATTAAGCTGATCACTGTATGATGAGCTTATTACAGATCTATGTACCACCCACAGCTCTTCCATTGAAAAGCAAATATGGAAAAAAAAAAAAAAAGAAATAGATGCATAACCCTCCCCCTCCCTCCAGCCCATAACATTCCCCCTCTCTCCAGCCCAGCCATTCAGGTCCTATATCCGTGTCCTAGCCCCTCTTCCAATGCATTCAAACCTGAGTGCTGCAGTGCTTCATGTGGGGTCTAAACTGGCAGTTTAAAAGTATAAAAATAATAATTATAATAAGCTAAAAAAGCTCTTTTTTAACTAAAATCTGAGAGCTGCAAAGTTATGTGCAAGCAGAGTATAAACTGTAACAACAGTTGCTACATTTTATACCCTGCCTACACAGAGACCTACATAACTCTTTAGTTAAAAAAAAATAGCTTTTTCTAAACTGTAGAAAACAGTTGCTACAGTTTATACCCTGAATACACAGAGCACTACAGTAGTCTTTAGTTATAAAAAAATTACTTTTTTTAAACTGTTGAAAACATTCGCTACAGTTTATACCCTGCCTGCATGGAGTGCTACAGTGCTCAGGTTTTAGAGAAAAAAAGAGATTTTTTTTTTATCTTTTAAACTGTAGCAAACTGCTTGCTACAATGTAGCATGCAGTTGCTATGTTTTAGACCACACGTTGAGCCCTACAGTGCTCAGGTTTGATAACAAATGCAGCACTGACTTTTAAAAGCTGGTATTGCATTAAAGAAGTATTGAGATTGGCTGAATGCGCCTCCAACACTTTGCACCTGGTGCAGTTGCCCCTCTCTCCCTGTCCTAGCTATGCTCTGGTGTGCAGTAACTATCATATCAACCTTTGTATTATCATCCTAGATAAAAAGACTGTTTTTTGAAAGGTGGTATGTTGTAACTGGCACTAGGTCCATTTTCCATTCCCTCATACACTTATGTTTGCTCATAGGTTAAACGTTCATGTATCATGCCCACTACTGAAGATTTGCCACTCTTTCTGTGGTTATTTGTTGTCATGCCAGGAAAAAAACTAGAATGACTGGAGTGTGTACATGACAAAATGTGAATGTGGAAACCACTGCAAATGCTTAGGCTTAAGGAGAAATGATAGAGATGTCTGCTTCCTAGCATGTTGTCCAGACTCTTTGAAGGACCAAGCAAGCATTACCCTCCAACACACTCTCCTCTCTCTCTCTCTCTCTCTTTCTCTCTTTCTCTCTCCCTCACTAGCAACAAAACAGAATTGGCCAAGTCAGGATCCCAGCACCTTGTGAGATAGATTAACTAAGTCACCACAACACAAATGGTGATAGAAGCAGGTACCGCAGTACCTTGTTGCATGTCTCAGCAGTTCTTCTTTTAACTCATCTGAGACAGAAGATCATTCAACTCACATTAATAAACTATATTCTGCCTGTCTACAATAAAACAATGATCACTACATTATTTATTTATTTATTTGATATTTGTTTATGGGAAAGTCTGACTAGGTCCAGGGGAACCCATTTTTCAGCAGAGGCCTGGGGAAAAATGCTCCAAATGCATGTAAAAGGAAATATTAATACAGAAGTTGAGGAAATAAAAGTATAAAATAAAACATAGGAAGAACAAAATAAATATAATACATTATTATAGGAAAGAATTAGACTGTAGGACAGTAGTTATATGTTTAGGGTAGTGACAATAAGTGAAACACAAGTGGAGAACAACAGGGTAAAGAATAAGTGGTTTATAGCAAGTGGGTTAACTGAGCTAGGAATGAGGTAAATATAAGAGCATAAAGGAAAGAGCTAGAGTTGTGTCTTTCAGCTTTTCCCTGTTAGGGGTCGCCACAGAGGAACTCCGGTCCGATAATGATTGGCAGTAGATTTTTTACATGCTGAGGTGCCAGCCCTGACGCACAACCTTCAATGAAGGTACGCCCATTCACGCATGTCTCCACACAGAAGACGCTCTAGCTGAGAATCGAACAGGACAATGTCATACTGTGAGGTGACAACACTACTGCAGCACCACCACCGCAGAGTGAGATAAAGAAAGTAGTTGGGGTGTGAAGGTAATGGGGTATGGAAATATCAAAGAGAAATGAAGGCCTATTACAGATAGTAGATGGAGAAATAAAAGGTGGAAAGGGGGAGGAGAAGAAGGGAGTAAGGGAAGGAGAATTATATATTGTGAAAAGATAGTTTGTGGTAGTTTGAGAATGATATAGTGTCAAGTAGAGTTAGAGGAGAAACAAATCCATGCTTTGCTTAAGTATTCCTTTAGAGTGTTTTTAAATGAGAGGAAGTTGATGTTTGATCTAATGTTTGTGGGAAGTTTGTTCCAAGCTTTCATAGTGAAATAGGCATATAGGGATTTTCCAACAATTTGTTGGGCTTGTGTACAAAAAGAAGTTCATAGGTTCATAGGTTCATAGGTATGTACTAGGCTATCTGCCCTAGGGCATTTACAAGCCTAGCCAGAATGTGTTGGCTTTCGCCACCCTTTTAGGCTAGATTCCTGAGCCTCTGTCCAGCAGGGCCAAGGAAGTGATCCTGGGAGTAAATTTACGATTTCCCATCCACTCATCAAGATTTCTCTTGAAGAGGGTCAGCGAGGGGCTCTGTCTAACATGGACTGGGATTCTATTCCAGAGCGAGGGAAGCCTTTGGGATATGAATCTATCCCTCCAGCATGTCCTGTTTATTGTTGTGCTAAGGTTAAAATCCCTGGAGCATGTAGCTCTAATGGATTTGTTTTTCTTGAGATGGAGCATGTCTAACAATTCTGGGTTAGACATGGCCTTGTATGTCAGGCAGAGATCGCCTCTGAGTAGGCGGTAGGCAACGGAGTAGAGTTGGAGTTTCTTAAGTCATGCTGCATAGGGCATCTGTTTGAGGCCCACTATCCTCTTGGTGAAGTATTTCTGAGGTCTGTCTAGCTGTTGCAGGTGTTGAGTAAGGTACATTCCAAATGGGGCATTGTACTCAATTATGGGCGTAATCAGTGATGAGTAGAGGGGCACAATGACCTCTCTAGATCTAGATGTGAACCCTTTTGTGATTAGGTGGGCTATATAGAAGGTTTTTCTAACCACTTTAGCAATGTGATTGTCAAAGGTGAGGTTACTATCTATTTGGGTCCCCAGGTCTCTAATTACCTCTTCCGTACTTAGTGGACTCCCTCCTATGTTGTAGTTTGTGGGCACTTTGTTTTTCCCAAAGGGGATGACTATGCACTTTTTGGCATTTAGCTTGAGGCGATGGTTCTGACACCAGGTATCCGTCTCCGTAAGGTCCTTCTGGAGGATGCTTGTGTCAGCCAGTGAGTCGATTATAGCTCCCAGTTTGCAGTCATCTGTGAACTTGGTAAGCCATAGTCCTCCTATGTTTGCCTGTAGCTCAGAGAAGTATATACTGAACAAGAGGGGTCCCAGGACTGAGCCCTGTGGGACACCACTTGTAACTGGCTTAGAGTCGTACATGGCACCTGCGACTCTGACCATGTGAGTTCTATCCTTGAGCCAGTTTGCGACCCATCTAGTGACATATGGGTTAATATTTAGGCTGGTAAGCTTATTTATGATACAAGAGTGGGGTACTGTGTCAAAGGCCTTTGCTAGGTCCAGATAGGCTGTGTGGACCACCTTTCCCTCATCCATGGCTTTGGTTACTATCTCGAAGAAGTCAACCAGGTTTAATAGACAAGCTCTGCCTTTAACGAAGCAGAATTGGGTAGGGTCCAGTGTTTGGAGGTTCCCAATGTCTTTATTTATGAGATCCATAATGATGCGCTCCATAGCTTTGCAGACCAGGCTGGTCAAGCTTATAGGGCGTTAGTTCCCTGGATCCATTGTGGTGCCACCTTTGTGGAGTGGGATCACTGTTGCTGTACACCATTCTTTGGATCTTGAGATCTATTAGGGAGGCAAGTAGAAAGAACAGATGTGAGTGCAGGACAGGCAGTAAGCATAATGGTTAAGGTGTTTACCTTAGAGACACAAAGTGCCGGGTTTTATTCTCACATGGGGTAATTGGCTAGGCTTATAATGACCCATAGAGACAGTTAGCCTACTACTAATCTACAAACCTATTATAGCAGGTTTCAAATTTTGATAAGAGAAAGATCTGAAGATTAGTATATATACTGGCACTGTACAAGAGGGAAGGTAATAAGTAAGAATTATCAACAGTGATTCTAATAGACCAGTTAAGGAAAAGTGAATGTCTGTAGAGTACACCTAATTTCTGATGATTTTCTTTTCATGCTATTTTATTAATGGAGGTTGACTTTTAAGTTGTTATCAATAATTACACCTAGCAGCTTGGTGTGTGGGAGAGTTTCTATCAGTATGTTATTTAGGGAATAAATGTTGAAATTTGTTTTACAGGGTTCCTTTTAGAACCACGAACACTTGAAATTTCAAATGGCATATGGTTGACACCATATGATCGAAATTTCAAGCGTTTGAAGGTTAAACATAACGGCGTCATTCGGTGCAGAATGGGAGAATTTCCCTTTTCTGCATTGAAGTGCGATCTCTGAGTTGGTATACTTAAGTAGGGAGGCCTGCACCGTTAAGGTAAGTTTTTCTTTTGTTTGTTTTACTATATATTCAAACTTTTAAACTTCGATCATATGTTGTCGAACATATGGGATTCAAAGTTTAGAAAGTTCAACTATATAATATAGACCCGTTTTATATTCTTGTAGGCTTTTTGCAGGTTGTTCTTGTAGGTCTTTTGTCTCTTTGCAGTACATTATCAGTAAGAAGTTATTTGACATTTGGTCTTGTAAGAAGAAGTGTGGTGAGCCAGTTGTCAAATGAATGAATGAACTGCAAGAACTGATGCATTGCAAATGGAAGTGAAATGAAGTAACTATAAAAATGAGAAAATATCAGGCAGTTAGCACAGAGGATTTAAGCTATGACCTATTACTCAGGTGCTTCTTATAGCCAAGGGTACAGGGTTTGATTCCTTCTATCCTTATATTCAGACAATCGTGAATTAACTTGCTAAATTATTACAAATGCATGTAGTTCGAGATAACTTCTTTGCATGTTTTATTTATTTCATGTTTGCTGACCTGGTAAGTCATGCTAAGATGGAGCCCTTTGTTAGACGTTACATTAATATAGGCAGTACCAGGAATGCAGCCAACATTTTCAAAATTGTACACCACCTTCCAGAATGTAGGATGTCAACAGTGCTAAAGGTGTAGCTAGAATTTTTGGAACTGTATACTAGCCTTCAGTGTGTGGCCCCCTCCCCATCTAACTGTAGCACCCCTCTGTGACAGATAGCACGTGTTTTTTCACAGTAAACCGTATCAATACAGAAAAAAATGCTGAAATGGCTGGCTTAAACAAAAGTCCCTTTAGCCAGCCTGATATTCTGGAAAAAAGGTCTGTTTATAACTCAGTAAGAATGAGCATGGCAAAGGAGTCAGGGCTTTAAAAAATCTTTACCAATAATGTAAAACAAACAGCAGAAATATCTAAAATATGTATTAATAATAAAAGCTGATAAAAATTATGTGAATAAATTCTAATTTATTTAGTTTGTACTCATAAATAGCTTCAAAAATGTTAAATATATGTAGAAAATAGTGAGCACTTTTTTTCTACAGAGTACCCCTTCAGATTTGTATATTTTACATTTTTCAATATACATTCAGAATTTGTAAAGTTAGTTTTGATTTGTAACCAAATAAATGTGGATTTATATGAAGTCTTAATTTGACTTTTTGTTATTAACATATAAAGTCTAACATGTCAGCACACAAAAATAGTGTGTGCTGTAGTATAAATATTGTACCTGGTTACATCTTTGAATTGTACCAAGATGACTGGTGTTATACATTAAGAAATGCATAGCAATAGTAACATGGATACATCAGCCAATACCTTTACATGGTTTATTTTAACTGCATTATTACTACCATCTATAGTAGCTATAATAAATAGATAGGGAAGATAACACAAATGAACATTTACAAGCTCATATTCATACATAAAGTAGTCATAACTTGACTGGCTATTTAATTAGACAAATAGGAAACTAACATGTGAGACTATGAAATGAGTGATTTATGATTTCCTTGCCATACAATAAATTGGGGGACCAAATAAAGGATTCTCCAGTTTATATGGTATGAGGTAATGGGGTCTATGTTCGGCTAACAAATAAAAAGTAAACTGAGAAACACTGAAAGATATACAGAGAAAGATAATCAGCAAACTACAAAATCATAAAAAATGACATTGAATGGTTATAGTCGGCTATCATCGCATGCACAACCAACCAAGGTGGGGGCTGTGCCCATCACTTCCCCAACTACATACACCAACACAGAGATTGCACTACAGTGAGGAAAAGTTTCCCTTCACTTATCTTATTTATCACATTACTTCCTGGTTACTGGCCAGCTATGGCCATTTAGTGTAGTTTTTTTTCAATGCTGCTTTAATTCGCTGATTGTCCTGTTCACTCTTTTCCATTCAGTGTTTCACGGTTTGCTTTTTTTTTAAATTAGGTAGCCTAACATAGACCCAAGACGTGTTCCCAGACAGAGGGATGATTCAAGTAGTATATAGGTGCTACAGTATAAAAAAAGGGAAAAAACAAGATTAGACAAATTTAAATTAATTAACTTCAGAGTATCAATGATTTTCAAATAATTCAGTTTGGTTTTCTGCCATGACAACCCTGCCACACCATCAAAAAGTGTCAGCTACTTCAGTAAAATAGCCCCCAAATACTATGACATTTTACATCTGTAGTAAGTTGGAATTTTTATGTTGTTGACGTCATGGTTAGCAACTCAAAAGAATTCCTCTTTCTGAAGTTCTTTTAGTTCATCAGCCCATATTAGCACTAAAGTAAAACTTGCTAGTGTAATAATATCCCAAACCATCACTTTCTGTTTAGCTGATAGCAAATGTGAATACATAAGGGATCATTTTTGCATGTAAAGTAATATTCTATGAACAAATACTAAAAAAAAGTAGCAAAAAAACTCAACAAAACTGTATGAAAATATGAAGATTAATGATTTCTGGAGAACTGAAATACCTGAAAAGATGAACTGAGAGGAGCTGTTGGTTCTGAGAACAAAGTAAAGATCTCTGGGTTATAGCTAGGCCATAGATAAATGTTTCTTCTACTGTTTGAATGGCATTGTCCCAGAATGCTCCAAACTCCTGCTCACTTCAATATGAAGTTTGAGAAGGAACATGGGGAAACATCATGTGGCTGAGATTAAAGGTGCACCAAAACAGAAGAGAAAATAGATAAATGATGTATGCTTCTAGGAAAAAAACATAACCAGTAGGTAAGAATATATGGTAAAATTAAATAATTAAATAACCTGGAAAAAATACTTAGTAAGATAACTAAAGTGAAAATAAGTTATGCCAGATAGATACCTTTCAATATGTCAACTGTATATACTGTAAAAAATCATCAGTAACGGGAAAACAATGAAAGCTCGTTTAATAATATACAACTAGGAAGCAATGAAGCTGAGTTTCATGTGGCACTTCTATCCAGTGGAATTAATATGTGTTTGTAAGCACAGAAGCACAGGTGCAGGCATGTGATAACTGAGTGAATGCTGCAAAACATTTTGTAGGGGGGAGATCTGTATGTGTATTTGTATTTATTGCTTTATTGTTGTTTGTGTATTGCTGTGGTTCATGGCTGAGTGTATGTTTTTTTCTGGCTGCATATTAGGGCATAAATGTTAGAGTACAGGACCATGTAACTGGTTGTTTTATTTTATATGCATTGAGGCTTTCTGTGTAAGTTTGTACAAGTTGTGTTTAGGGCTGATTTTGTCATGTTTGCAGCTCTTTTCATGCTTTATGCAGGGGTAGTGCATTTGCCCCCTTTGTGCTACTCATTTGTGTCATGTTAGAGTTTGTTGCATTGATATGGGAGTGTATGCTTTTTTGAGATAATATTTATTTTATTTGTGTTGTGTTACATGCTTTATTTACTTATAGTATATTATGTACAGTTATCTCATTGTGTTAGGTATAACAGTTTGTTTAGCTAGCTCAGTCATCTAATAGTTTAGTTTAGTCTAGGTTTAACTTTTTCTTGCTCATTAGTTTATTTACTAAAGTAGCTATACATTCCCCGGGATTCATGAAGCTCGGCGCAAGGCTGGCGTAAGGGCTGCGCCGGCGGTGCAGTGAATAGCCGGCGTAGTAGCGCCATATGCATATTAATGAGAGTGCACCGCAACCACAGACATGTGCGTAGTGTACGTGAGCGAGCCCAAGTAGGATGCGTCCGGAGGTGTGGCTAAGCCGGCATGCGGTGAGCAACCTAATGTGCTGACTGCCACGGTCCGCCCATGATAGTAATGGCAGCAGCCAGGGCCCGTGCAGAATGAAACGCACGTAGAGTATGCAACATAGTACCCGTCCCAACTAAACGGAAAAGCAAATACAACCCACAAAGGCTTAAGTGTACCCGTCCAAGGAGCAAAGGATACGCATAAGACCGCGTTTGTCCCGCAATGCACCGTCAGTGGTTATACTCATAGAAGGTGTACCGCAGCATGTCAGCGCGCCGCACCGACATAGGAGTAGCGACTAAGGTTACCACCTGTCCCACTTTGCGAGGGGCAGTCCCTCTATGGGCAGTTGTGTCCCGATAAAAATATTAAAAATGGCAAATGTGCTAAGATTGTAGGACATAATGATATCCCGTATTTAATGTAATGGTTGCATGAATTGGTTATTTCTGCAACTGAAATATCTCAATGTCACAAGAAACAGAATAAGCAACCAAACTGCCACAACAATAAGCTTTTATTTAGGCAAACAAGTGAAGTTCTATGCCATATAGTGACCGTGTGTATGTGTCGGCCTGTAAAATTAGATGTGAGTCCCGGAAATATTCCACCTTGGCAACTGGAAAAGGTGGCAACCCCAGTAGCGACATGGGCATGGTCACCAGGGTTACCAGCTGTCCCAATGTGCCATGGATAGTCCCTCATTGGACAGTTGTGTCCCTGCAAAAATCGAAAAAAAAGGAAAATGACCTGAGATTCCCAGCCAAAATTATTCCCGCAATATACATGTAATAGTAGCATAAAACATATAATTTGTATATGAAACACATACATGGCATAAGAAACTGAATAAGGAACCCAAATGCTAACAGAATAAGCGTATATTATGGCAAACAAGTAAAGTCCTGTCAACTCCACTTACTGTGGGTATGTGTTGTCCTGCAAAATCCGATGTTCCCACAAAACATGTCCCACTATGGGCATTGGAAAAGGTGCCAACCATAATGGTCACAAGCAGTAGTGAGAGTACATAGCCGGGTAGCTGTGTTGACATAACAACAGGAAGGAACCAAGATACCTTAAACACAGGCAAACATGTGCATAGCAACATATCCCACACCCAGCAACGTCTCTGTCGCATACACTGGATGGCGTATGTTGAAGTGTAATATCCAGAAGCAGAACCCGTGCATTCAGATGTAATACACAATAGCCTCATTGTAGCATGTAAGTCCCACCCATGTACACCTGTGCACCCAAACCTGCTAGCATCCGTGTGCAGCTATACACCTACACACAATGTGCATACCTGAAATGTGGTAAGATGTTTGTGTTAGGCAGTGCCACGCTGGCAAATCATTACCCACATGTCACCAACCCACCTCAGGTACAGATATGGAAATGGCTGCATGTGAATGTGTCTGCAGAATGTGTACATCCCGCATGTGGTATGTACCGTCCAAACCATATAGGTTTGCATACGACACGGTGCACATAACTGTACACATGTGGACAAGTCGGGTTGTTGAACCACCGCATCGATGATTAGCTATGCAGAGAAGTCGAACACATATAGCGGAACACGTGCCTACCAAACAGGACGTCCTAACAGGGTGCTAAAGGCAAAGAAGGGCAAGGTGGGACATCACATGTGGAGAGTAGCGTTGCCGGACGGCCAAATACACACGGTCAAGGTAAAGGACGGAACAACATGCATATGGACGGATGGATGTTGTTCGAAAAATATATATAGAAACACATATGAAGTGCCAGTTTAGACTCAAAATACTATATAATGCATTGAATTGTACCATACAATATGGCAGTAGAACTGATCATGCATGTAATTGGTGAAGCTAAGCTGTAGTGTGATGGAATTCTGACCCTGGCAGTAACCAGTACAGCAGGCTAATGTCTCTCAGCATTAATTATCTGCTGGGTGACAGAAAAATAAATGTATGTACATGCATAACATCACCCCTTCCCCTGAGGAGGATGGCCTTGTGAGCTCTATCGAAGATAAGAGTACAACTCCTTACCAGAGAGACAAAGCAACGTATTAAGAAATTAACTGACTACTGTATCGGAACAGTCCAGGGTCCTTGAAACAGCTACAATCACAGAAGGACACTGTAATTGACCAGGTGCCTTGCAAGGCTGTGTTATTCTCATGGGAAAACATTTTAAAAGCACGACCTCAGCACCCACGTATGTATAGACTATTGCGGACCATAGTGATGGAAATGCCCTGTGACCGACCATGTCAGTAAGGTGGGCAAAAGCTGATTGTAAACACTATATAAAGAAATTGCTTACTGTATAGAGTCAGACAAAACTCTCACACTTGGACTGTATATTATTTTGCCTGCCTGTGTACACTACTAAAACGTTGTGAACCCGAGCCTCCTGTGTTATTGACTGTCACTTAGAAAAGCCTACTGATAACTACAGTGTGGTTTTAACAACTTATTTGACATTGTGATCCTTCTTATCCGGAATTCCCTTGGTAAGCTACAGGTCAGAGTGCATGGGTGGTTAGACATCTGCGCAGGAGAATTTGCCTAAATGGTTCTTCTTGAATGAAAAGACCTCCGACTGAATTGTTGTGTGTAAAGAGGCTGTCTACCGTCTGATCTGTGGCTGAAAAGCGGAAAACTGGATCCCAAGAAGAAAACGTGCAGTCTTAAACAAGAGGCTCAGGTAAGGAGTGTTTGCCTCTTTGTGTCTATTGTAGACCAGGGACCACACTACATTGTGTTTCTGTTAACAGTCGTGATAGCGGGTCGAAGACCAATCCAAATAGTGTTAAATCTGGACATAGGTCAGGGGAACACAGAGCAGAGTAAATAGTCAATGTAGACACTACAGTGGATACAGGGAAGGAGATACCACGTGGTACGAGAGAAGGGTACGTAACAGTCGTGTAGAGGATATGGGAGATTAGTGAACAAACACATCATGTGATCCGCATTTGACGGGTGATGTGAAGTATATGCAATCGCAGAGAGCACATAATGTGAGATATTCAGCAAAATGGGGTAATAAATATGACATTGATGGTATATTAGACAAAATATCGTTACTGAAACATTGTAATCTCTGAAAATGTGATGCACATGTTCTAGGGTAACCACCTGTCCCACCCTGTGAGGGACAGTCCCCCTTTGGCCAGTTGTGTCCTGCAAACAAACAGAACAAATGGCAAATGTCCTGATATCGCAGGACAAAGATTTCCCAGATATCTTTTCAAATGGTAGCATAAAACAGTAATTTTGTATCTGGAACAACAAAATATCATAATAAACAGAATAAGCAACTGAAATGCTACAAGAATTGGTAGCTCTCCTGGCAAAAGTGAAATCCTGTCCTATGTACTGGCCGTGGGTATGCTTTTCCTGGCAAATTACACGTTCAAACACTAATGTCCCACATTGTGCATTTGAAAAGGTGGCAGCCCTAAGATGTGCAGGCGACAAAACAGCGACAATTGGGTATCCGTCAAGCACATAGGTGGATTGAGGTAGTGAACCGAAGGCAACAGAACACTACAAATGCAAAAGCATCATACGTACACAGAGAAGATCATAATACAGTAGTAGCGACAGCCCCCCCACCCCCATACCACCTCCGATACCACATCCAGGATATGAAGCGGGAGGGCAGGCTAGTCCCCACACGTTATCCTGTGTCAACAGAGGTATCACAACGACCAAATGTAACAGAAGCTATTGAAACCACATCCCGAACTCGTAACATACCTAGGGACACTCGAGTAAGAAGACAGTCACTAGAACAGAGTGAGGATATCTGTCAATTAACTGAAGTACCGAACCCTTATGCAGGACAGGAAGGCCAGGACCCAACCCCCGTAGTGTATAGACCGTGGACACCAGATGATATCTGTAAAGTCACAGAGGGAATTCCCCATCTACAAAGTAATCGCTATTCACAATGCAATACCCTTGTATCTTCTGATCGGAAAACAAAGGGGGAATGGCGGATGGTACAGGATTTACAAGCTGTAAATCATGTAATAATACCTAGGGTACCGATGGTGCCAGACCCACACACAATATTGAATGCTATGAACACGCCACAGAAGTATCTTACCGTGGTACATATAAGCTATGCTTCCTTTGCAATACCTATACATCCAGAGAGTCCGTATTGCTTTGCATTTACATTCAGGGTAACAGATACAGCCATACCCGGCTATCGCAGGGATACTGTGAAAGTACAACGATATTCCCACAGGAGATGGCTAGCTACATTCTGGTGTTTACTCCACCCGGGGCCAGTCAAGTTCTACTTTATGTAGATGATATTCTGATTGCGGCCCCTACCCAGCAGCAATGTATGGAAGATACAATAGCATTATTGAGATATTCAGCAGAACAGGGACATAAATTAAGCAAGCATAAATTGCAACTACAGAGACTACAGGTCAAGTACCTGGGATATGTGGTATCCAAGTAGGGTAGAACATTACATGACGATAGGAAGGTAGCAATTTCACAAGCACCCAAGCCAACTACCAAGAAGGGAATGATGTCCTGTCTGGGCCGACTAACATTTGTCAAAGCTGGTTACCAAACAATGCTTTGGAATCCGCTGTATTGTCTGCCTTAATCTTTAATACACCTATGGCAGCACAACACATACTACACTGGATTACAGTAGCAGAAACAACTTTCTGCAGACTAAAACGATTGATAGCTTCAACATCTGTATTAGGTCTCCCGAATAATCATAACACATGTTGTCAGACTGTAGATTGTAAGCGGAGATATATGACGTCAGTCTTGATGCAACAGCATGGAAGTAAGCAACACTACATAACTTACTACTCATTGCAGTTGGACACTGTGGCATGGTCAGTGCCACATTGTGTACAGGCAGTTGTTGTAGCACCCATGGGAGTACAGGCCCCGGCCTTAATGTTATTATACCACCCTCTCACTGTGAGAATGTCTCATGCAGTTGTGATCACTCTGCTGCAAGAGAAGATAGCATTCCTGACCCGTGCTAGACATTTGTCTTGTTTGACCATACCACTGAGTCAACCTCATATGGTGATTGAACGTTGTACAACATTAATCCTATCAACGTCACGTCCGACACCTGTGTATGGCACACCACACAGTTGCCTATACGAAATGGATGAAATAACTACACACAGACATGATATATCACTGATATACCCTTAGATGATGCAGAGGTGACAGTTAATGTGTACGGATCATGTAGACAGAGTCCTACAGGAACGAATCAAGTAGGTTATGCAGTAGTTATTGATAATGAGATTGTAGGCCCAACCCCTGCAGCATAACGTGTCTGCTCAAGCAGCAGAATAGATAGCTTTAACACGTGCTTGTACTGTGGCGAAAAACTGATGTGTGGACATATGTCCCGATAGTCAGTATGTTGTCTGTACAGTGCATGTTTATGAGCAGCAGTGGAAGAATAGGGGAATGATAACATCCACCGGTAAACCGATTAATCATGTGCAATTGATCTTGAATGCATTACATTCCATTCAGTTACCCACTAAAGTAGCTAATTGTAAATGTGCAGGTCATAGAAAGCAACAGGATAACAGTAGGAAAGGTAAGGCATGAGCTCATGCAGCTGCAAAACAAGCAGCCTCACAGTTGGAAAGTGTTTGTATAGAA
>NC_056726.1:910380862-910485862 GCF_019279795.1 Protopterus annectens
CCCCCATGTTTTTTTTGTTGGGGTTTTTTGTTGCCCCCGGCGTTTTTAGCCCCAGGGGGAAAAAAGCCCCCTGGGGCCCCCCCCCACCCCCGGGGCCCCCGATCTTAAAAAGGGGGCCGGGGGGCCCCGGGGGGCCCCAAACCCGGGGAGGCCCCCCAAGTGGAAATTACAGTCTGCAGGTATGTTCAGACGCGTCTATGTAACAGCTGTCCACAAGGATACCCATAGTGGCGACAGCTGCACACATGGCTATAGCGGGACACACACACAGCCATGCATACAGCACAGTTAGACATACACACACCATAGAGAGGCAACTACACACAAGGTGTATGTCGTCTATGGGTACAGTGTCAGGACAGCAAGGATAGCTGTCTGCCACGTAATCCAGCAGATGTCTATGAGGTGTTCTGGAATACGGACGGTGCATGGACAATGTGTGAATATGCAACGTACCACAGTTATATGTGTCAGCCGTGACAATATGCGATACATGGGGAAGACAGCTGTCCATGGTAGAGCAGCATAGGTACATAGATATACAAAGAAAGAGATACAGACGGACACATCTGGCAGGCCCGTGAGTGTAATGTACACAGCAGCACCCCACAACACCATAGTAGGGTGCACGTGAAGAACACGCTACGGAGGTCGCCGACCAGAACAAGCACACAAGCAGTACACAAGCAGCGTCCCGCCATCCACAAACACAAGGATGGCGTCAGGTTATGGGTGTTCCGCGTAAAACTCAGAGCCATACCGTATGAACCCATGCGGCTGGGAGCCTGGACACACACACACATGTGGCACGCATGATGATTGACCACACACCCACATACTCAACCGCACAAACGTACAACACAGGTATGGTATGCGCTACGTGGACCACCGAGTACAGCACCAGCAGAGGCACATGTACAGGTGGGTGGCAACAACCGTACAGGAATGGCTGCTGGTAGGCAAGGTATGTGTTTTGAAGCATCTAAAAGCATGTTCATCCGCAGAGGCAGCTGGAAACACACACACACGGAAGGGCCGGGAGACGAACCTACGCCTATCTACATGATACTCACTACAGCATGAAGCATTTACAGAACGCGCTACCGGGTTTACTGAGCGGAGCGCTGTCAGAGGCATACTTCTAGGCTGGTGACATCACCCGCAAGACAATAGTTGGCAATAGCCAAGGTATGTGTTGCGAAGCGTCTAAAAGCATGTTCATTCGCAGAGGCAGCTGGAAACACACACACACACACACACACACACACACACACACACACACACACACACACTGAAGGGACGGGAGACGAACCTACGCCTATCTACATGAACTCACTACAGCATGAAGCATTTACAGAACGCGCTACCGAGTTTACTGAGCACAGCGCTGTCAGAGGCATACTTCTAGGCTGGTGACATCACCCGCAAGACAATAGTTGGCAATAGCCAAGGTATGTGTTGCGAAGCGTCTAAAAGCATGTTCATTCGCAGAGGCAGCTGGAAACACACACACACACACGGAAGGGACGGGAGACGAACCTACGCCTATCTACATGAACTCACTACAGTATGAAGCATTTACAGAACCCGCTACCGAGTTTACTGAGCAGAGTGCTGTTAGAGGCATACTTGTAGGCTGCTGACATCACCCGCAAGACAATAGCTGGCAATAGCCAAGGTATGTGTTGCGAAGCGTCTAAAAGCATGTTCATTCGCAGTGGCAGCTGGAAACACACACACACACACACACACACACACACACACACACACACACACACACACACACACACACGGAAGGGACAGGAGATGAACCTACGCCTATCTACATGAACTCACTACAGTATGAAGCATTTACAGAACGCGCTACCGAGTTTACTGAGCAGAGTGCTGTCAGAGGCATACTTGTAGGCTGCTGACATCACCCGCAAGACAATAGCTGGCAATAGCCAAGGTATGTGTTGCGAAGCGTCTAAAAGCATGTTCATTCGCAGTGGCAGCTGGAAACACACACATGGAAGGGACGGGAGATGAACCTACGCCTATCTACATGAACTCACTGCAGTATGAAGCATTTACAGAACGCGCTACCGAGTTTACTGAGCAGAGTGCTGTCAGAGGCATACTTCTAGGCTGGTGACATCACCCGCAAGACAATAGTTGGCAATAGCCAAGGTATGTGTTGCGAAGCGTCTAAAAGCATGTTCATTCGCAGAGGCAGCTGGAAACACACACACACACACACACACACACACACACACACACACACACGGAAGGGACGGGAGACTAACCTACGCCTATCTACATGAACTCACTACAGTATAAAGCATTTACAGAACGCGCTACCGAGTTTATTGAGCAGAGTGCTGTCAGAGGCATACTTGTAGGCTGCTGACATCACCCGCAAGACAATAGCTGGCAATAGCCAGGGTATGTGTTGGTTGCCTAAAAGCATGTTCATTCACAGAGGCAGCTGGAAACACACACACACACACACACACACACACGGAAAGGACGGGAGACGAACCTACGCCTATCTACATGAACTCACTACAGTATGAAGCATTTACAGAACGCTACTGAGTTTACTGAGCAGAGCGCTGTCAGAGGCATACTTCTAGGCTGGTGACATCACCCGCAAGACAATAGTTGGCAATAGCCAAGGTATGTGTTGCGAAGCGTCTAAAAGCATGTTCATTTGCAGAGGCAGCTGGAAACACACACACACACACACACACACACACACACACACACAGGAAGGGACGGGAGACGAACCTACGCCTATCTACATGAACACACTACAGTATGAAGCATTTACAGAACGCGCTACCGAGTTTACTGAGCAGAGTGCTGTCAGGAGGCATACCCCTACGTGGGTGGTATCATTTGCAGAGGCAATGCGCCCGATCGGGAATTATGTCAGAGTGCGCAGTCACGCAGCCTGTTACCATCCCAAGGTCGCCGTACAGTAACACGTTAGTGCTGCAGTCGGGAATACCAAGTAACTACTGATCAGTACATCACTGCCTACTGGGCATGCTCAGACACTTAGACTCGGCACAGAGCAGGCATGCATACACATGGTGCGACGGCATGGGTGGCGGAATGTGGACCGTCGTGTGTGTCCAGCCACACAACAGCAACCTGGCCATGCCACAGACGTGGCCGCTAAGGGATACAGGCATGCACCCAGGGTATAACTGCAGTCGGGCGCGGTGTGCACTGTGCTGTGTGTCTATCTACACAGCTGCCTACTGGGCATGCTCAGACACACTCGGCACAGAGCAGACATGCATACACATGGTGCGACGGCATGGGTGGCGGAATGTGGACCGCCGTGTGTGTCCAGCCACACAACAGCAACCCGGCCATGCCACAGACATGGCCGTTGCAGCGGGGAATATCTAGGTGCAATTAACCATGTGTAGGACTGGCCTACAGTTTGTTGCATGCTACAGACAACCCTCCCAAACACAGGATACCTGCACAGACATCCTGAGGACACTGGTGAGTGTGCATGCTCTCACAACAACACCGTATTGGGTGACATGAACCACCCATACATAGACTGGGAACATTACCCATGGCACAGCACACTACGCCACCGGTCCCAGGTGTTCTCACACCTGGCCACTGTTAAACAGCCATGCACCATACACACTAGGGGGGGATGTCTGACAGTTCTGCCCATCACACATGGTGAGGATATGTCCCACACAGGATGTACAGCCCTCAATGGTGATGCCAGACCATATAGTGGATCCACTGGTCATCCACATCCTGCACCCAACACCGGCATGCGGGACCTAAGTGATGACCTCTCCACAACAAACCACACACATCATACGACCGATGTGGTACCCTACAAGTCCTCCATGCCAGTGTTGAACACAGGCCAGACTGCCAACCGCCTAACGAATGCCTTCTCTGAGCACCCACATGCATGTCTGCAACAGGCAAACATGATAACATCAGGACCTTGTCTACCACAGGTAGGCACATGGTGTGGTGGACCCCAGCCACTGACAAGCTGTACATCAACAGTTGGAGCTAATACATGACAGAGCAATGTCAGTACCAGGGAAACCATCTCCCATTCATACCGGCGTCACCATACGGCCACACATACAATCATCCACGGCCGCCAGGGAGTGGTACTGCAGAGGGCACATGAGACAACCATAGGGCCTTCCCTAACTGTGGTAAGGACATGGTTGGGAGCATACAGACTTGGCCGGAAATGGTCCAGAATGGTACAATGGTCACTGCACCCACAGACATTGTCTGCAAACCAGCGGACATGTTCCATGCATACATCCACCCCCCCCCCAAGAGGGGACATATCCATCCCACCAGAGTGTAGCCTCCGAAACATCTCATATGGCCTGGAGTGATCCCATATCTCTATGGCGGTTGACACAGCACCAATGGGCACCGATGGTGTCCCTGGCTGTGTGCTACCCATCCTCATTGAGGCCCTTGGCCCAGACATGTGGCCACTGTGTCATGTTAGCCTTACTATGGGCTATGTCCCCGATGGATGGCATATGGCATCTGTGGTCCCACTATGCCAGGGTAGTGCTCTTATGGACTGTAGACAGCCACACCCTATCAGCTTGACAAGCCTTGTCTGCAAAGCTGTGGGGAGGTCCATACAGGTGCCCATGGATACAGACAGCAGTGTACAGCCAATACCGGAACATACCCACAACAACATAGTCAAGGGCGGATCCTGCCTCCCGAACCTGCTCGTCCTGTCTGGAGTGGTCACCAAGGTCATTGATGGGGATATGCGGGTTTGCACACAGTACCATGACCTGGTGGGAGCGTTCAGAGCACACTCCACATGGGACTCATGGAAAGGCTCGCCAGCATACATGTGGGGACATATGTCACCCGATGCTTCTCAGAAAGGTTGGAGGTCACACCACACAGGGTTGGTGTTCCTGGTGCCTTGTCACACTCATATCTGGTCTCCAGTGGAGGCCCACAGGGCTCAGTCCTGGGCCCCCTGCCATACGGCATTCGACCTTCCAATGTGCATGCAATCATAGGGGGATTGTGGCAGACAAGGTATGCAGATGACTACACACCGGCCACCATACCCAACACCCCATGTGACACGGACATCGACCTAGGGCGTCATAGACATGGATAACTGGTGCCAGAGCCATGGCCTGCTACTACATGCCAGAGAAGGTGCAGACCTACCCAGTGTGAAGGACATGTTCGGCCCAATGTCACATGTAGGTGGTAAGCCATTCAAGATGGTGGACATGTTCATGGAAATGGCTACCACACCTGTCGGTAACCTCTGTCAACACACACAATGGCAATGTGGGTGTGAAGACATTCCACTGTGGCCTCCTGGTCTGGAAGGGATCGCATCCACATCAGGGGTGTTCATTGTACCCCTGTACACATCACACACCTGAGCAATGACTGCGTACAATGGCACATCTGGCCTGTAGCTAACCTGACTCCTGCAGCACTTGGAAGGACCGCAAACGTTACACAAGGCGGGGATGACAGTGCTAGGACATGTGTCACAAGCTGCACGACCAAGGGGACTCCGGCTGTAAACCTTCCCAGCACATCTGCTCTGTGGTGATCTGTGCCTGGCATACACGGCCATGTCTGACCTGGGTGACATGGGCATATTCCACTTCCTAGGCTCCAGGCAAACACGGGCACAAAAGCGACTGTCAGACACATCACCACAAAGATGAGTGGGGCGTGCTGGGGGAAGAGGGTCAACGGATGGAGACCCCCTACAACACGTAGAGGAGTGCCAGCCCATGTGAAGGAACAGCCCTGACTGCCTTCGTGCAGGAGTAATAATGACGTGTGGATGTGTGAATATAGTTATGCGCCAGGCATCATCTGTGTGTCAGTGCTGGACGAGGGACTGGGGACTGATGGATGTGGCATCCCCATCCTGAGGGGTGTTAGCAGCCACACACAGTCATGCTAGGTCCACACATGTCGTACGGCACATACCCTGTTATGTACATGTGCGCCTATGTACCTATGCAGGGGTCCATGCCGGTTGCGGGTACCTGTGCTATGCTGATGTTGCCAGACATGCCTGTGGGTACCCCATGACTACACGTGGGGAACTAATTACAGTGCTCCCAGTAGGCACATGCAAGTACACCATCATTGTCATACGGGTTAACCGAACCAACATGGTGCTACACATGTAACCACCATGCACACTGTGTACACAGATCAATGAATGCTGCACCTGTCCTGCATGGTATGTCTGCTGCATGATGTCAGTGCACAACCCACATCACATACACACCTGTCACCAGCCATACACACACACCACAACATACACATCACATACTATGTGGACACAGGTATCACATACACCTCTCACTATCTTGTCCACCCTGTGCATCAGAATATGTTTGCATAACCGTGCACTGATGGTGTAGCTCACAGTTATGCAGCAGAGACTTCATCATATGCACAGGGTGATATGTGCCACAGGCATGGGCTGTACCAATGGATGACATCATGTGTGTGTGTAAGGGCCTGTGCATTGACTGGGCATGACTGTGTAGATTGCATGTGGGTGTGGTGGAGCCCTACAGTCGTGTTTGCTGTGTGTGGGTTTGTGTGTACACAGTTCAGTCATCTGTGATGCCTACACGGGGTATGCTTGGCAGCCCCAGACTGTACAGTGCAGGTGTTACGGCTCACTGTGTCCGCCTGCGGCGACGTGACCCGTGCCTGCCTGGGGTCGCACGGGCACAACCGGGTGGAGGTACGGACTGTCCACTCTCTGATGTCACATGTCCGCTGGAAACATGCCCACGCCGGGGCCGTCCAGGGCCACGTCCACGTGGCCTGCTCTGTCCTGGTGTGGTTGGTGTAGTAGCAGCTGCACTGCTGCTGCTACCAGCACTGTGTAGGTGGGCATGGGAGGTGGCACGCACACGCTGACCTGCACCAGGTGGTGTTGCTGGCCCACGTGCCCTATGCCTCACCCCTACCTGGTGTTTCTGCACGGACAGCCCACGCTCAAGGATGGCCATGCCTTGGTCGAGGATACCAGCCATCTCACCCAATCTCCTATCCAGAACATCGGCAAGATGCTGTTGGGCATTCGCCAATGCCTGGATGTTGTCATTCAAGGAACGGATTGCAGACCTCTGCAGCCTCTGCCCTTCCTGGTTCTGCCGTTCGGCACGTGCCTGCGCCGCCATTACAGTCTGGAACATGCGTCTGATTATACCAGCTGCTGCACCCTGTACGCCAGGTGTATGTCTAGCGGTGCTCCCCCTACGAGCAGCACCTGCCACATGCCTATGTGGCACTGCACCAGTCATTACACTGGCAACATCGTGTGTACCCACACCTTCTGCAGCCACCACACATTCCTGCTCGGTGCCAACAGACGCTGACTGACCGTCATCTATGGGCAACGGTGTTGGGGTATGTGTTGGCATCTGAACCGTGTGAAGGGATGAAGGGGACGTACGTGTGATGTTCTCCAATGGCACAGTCTCTGCCTGTGACGACCCTGCCTGTGCCTCATGCACATGGTCATCACCACTAGTATCTGTGGGGACACTAGCATCAGATGGACCGCAGGAGGGGAACTCACCTACAGCACCTGTCAATACAAAGACATACCATCGGTTACAATACAGACACACACACACACACACACACACACACACACACACACACACATCATGCATGTGATAATGCAGGTGGCATGCAGCATTCACACACCACAGACCGGTGAATGTAGACCAGACATTCATAGTGGCAGTATGCACACTGCCCTGGTGGGAACAGTACAACAGGCAGGTGTCTTTTAGTAGGCATGCAGTACACACATTCATGGTAGTTTGCATGCATCACCGTGATACACCGTGTGGCCATGGGCGAGTTGACAGTACACATGGCTGCCGACACTATGTCATGTACACCGCAAACATGTGTGGTATCATGTGGACATGTGACGATGGTGTCCCACCGCATGCACCACATCACAACAGCTGTCACGGTGCAGTGTTATGTGTACAGTCTACAGATACAATGTATGGCTAACAGGGATGTCTGTGCAGGTGCGGTTGGTGTGAGCTGTTTACATAGCTGTACAGTGTGGAGTGCGGGCACTGTGCCACTGCACAGTAGCAGGACACAGTTATGTTTCTGTGCGATGCGTGACCTGGACGCGTTACATTGCCATGTCTGTAAGTCAGTTCAGCTGCTCAGCAGCGATATATGGTGGACATTGGAGGCACCTGTAGTAGCTGTGGAGAGGCATTCCATGTCACTGGTGTACTACATCGGATGTCCAGGGGGTCCACTACAGTGATGAGCCCACTATGTGTGTACAGGGTGCAACGGTGACTACCCACTGTGGATGTACTGTGTGGCAACATGCCTGTAGGTATCGACCATGGCCTTGTCTGTCTGGGTCATTGACAATTGTGTGTGGTGGACATCGTGCACACGGCCCTGTGGTGGCCCATGTGACATACAACCATACTAGTGTAAGGTGTCACATTCCCTACAGATATGCAGACAGTGTGGATGCCTGCTATGTCGTGCATAGGTCATGTCATGGTGTGAAAATGTTGCAGCCAGACATCCACGTGCATGGGACATGGCATGTGCCATGTCACAACGTGTGCACCGATGCAGGGGCATAGCTCACATTGGTAACACCTGTGCTCTGGCAAGATCACAGCTCACTATGTGGTACTGTGTGCATACTGCAGAGGCATACCGATGCATACTACACATGCAGCCATTGTGGAACACCTACACCATTGTATGCATAGCTGAATGCACGTAACACACCAATAGGTCGTGTGGTGTCATGCCACTCACGCTAACGGTTGTATCTACTGTACATGGGTGGTGTGTGTGTCAGGTGGTGCAACCTGTATACCGTGACTGGGGCACACACAGGTGTGCATGTCATGCCTGGACACATGTGGAATATCAATACACCATATCATGCCTTTGACTAGCAACAGACTTACCTGCAACAGACCCTTGTGTTTGCGACACGCCAGACGTACCTGTAAAGGGATGACACAGAGGTATACACATTATCCATTACTATCGCCACGGTCAGCACTGTGCATGTCACATCATGCATCTGTGAGTTAGCATGTGCTATGCACATGTCTGCTAACACAACATAGCATACTGTAGTATGCATCTTGTGTGGCCATATACCTGGCATGTATTGCTATATTATGTGTTGTACTATGACACCCACCCCCACGTCACTTATCATACAAACATGCAACAGTGACTTACCATGCAGCTCCAAGCTCATAGTTCGGGAGACACCCACCTCCACGATGGACGCATGGGTTTCTGCGTGTTGTTCTGTGGGTGTCCCCAGACTGGCCAGGAGCTCCTCCGTGGCTGTGAGTGGGGGCTGGGTTGGTGGCCCACCACCTGTCCCACGTTGTTGTCTGGCGATTGCAGCGGCATGCTGTCTTGCATGCCGGATCAGGTCTGTGCAGTGCCTGCGGATCTGCTGATAAGTGCGGTTGTATCCGCCCAGGCTGTTCACCCTCCTGCACATCTCCTCCCACATCTCCTGTCGTTCCTGTGCCTGCTGTGGCACATGACTGAATAAGACGTCATGATTAGTATGGAGGTATGGGATGATCACCTCCTCCTCCTGTCGACTGAAAGTGGGAAGCCGGGAACGTGGCATTATCTGTAAGACATAATGATGGTGGCAGGTCACATTTACACTGCTGTGCTGGCATACTGTTGGAAATACATTGCTATGACAAGTACGACATCTGCACAGTAATCTGTGAAAGGCATCGTGGCAGTGACACAGCCGATGTGTTGGCTTCACACCATTGAGCAGTGGGTGTCACATCATATCTGTGTGCCACCCCATCACACTGTACACGCACCATGTAGATGTTAGCCTGCTGTGGACATGTGTACCTGGCTGCACCTGTGTCCATATCACTTGGCATAGGTCCCCATGTGACGTCGGTGCTACTGTTCACCTGGACACTGTGTATATGTCAGTACACATCACGTCTGTAGCCATTGTGAACGCCAGCAGTGGCACTGTACACATACACATGGACACCTGCACATGCATGTGTTGTGCCATGTACATCCACACAGCACTGTACGGGTGTTGGACAACTTGCCACAGCTCACCTGTGTTGCACATGTGATAGACATAGGGCAATGTGTAACCATGACACATTAGCAGGAAAGGCCATGCATAGCATGTACACACACACATTGTCCAGAGCATCACACAGCACCTGTAACACCACAGGGTGCATCACCACATTACTGCTGTGTATGGTTGATAGTGAGAGTGCCTTTTGTCCATTGCACCATGTAGGATCAGGATAGCTCATGCAGCCTTGCTGGGCAGGTCTGCATGGTATGGCAGGGTATGCCACATACATGGCACTGGGTTGTGATCCACCTGGGGGTTGATGATATTGGCAGGGTGGCTGTCCATTCCATATGTCATTGCTATGTGTATATGGACATTCAACATGTCTATCACCATGGTGTGGACACTGGCCTCAAGCAAGGTATGCTGCACACTGCTTGCTGAGGGTGTGTCTGGTGCATGCAGGTATCAGACATCCATGCATACACTGTAACCCTGGCAGGTGCTATGTGCTGGGATATTGATCAACACAGTGCTGTATGTGGACACACACCGCTATCCCATGCACATGGATGGTTGCCAGCACTGATGTGGGTACCACATATGTGTACATCCAGTGCCTGCTGCCACCCCCATGTCTGCTGCTGCACTACACACCGCCATCCCTCCCTCTGTGAATGTGATGTTGGGCACATCATAGGTATCCATGTATGGGGACAGGGATGTTCACATAGCAGGGTCACTGATGGTATCGTCGATCTGACCATACACGTATGACGCACCCCTCACACATACAACCCATTCATATTGTTGTTCACAATGGAGACACAGCTATATTGCTATGCCGGAGACATTCACAGCCATACATACACAGATGCATGCACATCCATCTGTGGCATGGCCTGGACTATTGGTGTGGTTCAGCACATAACATGTTTGACTGCAGCTGGCGCAGACCTACTGTGCACATGTCTACACGGTAAGCCTGTTCTACAGTAGGCATCTGTGATGTGCTGTGCACATCTCATATCTGCACATTTGGTTATTGTCCATCGGTCCACGGGCCAGTGGTGGGACACACAGGGATGTTGCTGAACATATATGCATGCAACCCTGTACAGCTGTAACACTAGCCTCTCAGATGCTCATGTGTCATGGACGTGAACACCGTACACACACATGTGGTTGTGGGCTGCCGTCCATACCTATCTCCTCCTGTGGGTTGCTATCATCCCACACACTCCTTGTATTGTATGTTCAAGCTATGCACCTATGTGGGGCTTGTGGGCATGCAATACGATACTATATGCCTTTGCACCCATCACAGACAATGTCACACAGGTACACCGGCAGCCGTACACGTCACAGCTTGTTGTCAGCACATCACATGTGGTACACACATAACACATCTCCTGTGGGACATGGTCAATTGTACGGGCATGTCCAGCGGTCACATTCCACAGCTACCCCTACATGACGGCTATGCAGGACATGTGTCTGTACAGCTACTGTCACATGTACACGAGCAATGCCCCCCTACCTACATCACATGGTACTACCTGTGGGGTATGTGCGTCTGCATCCATGCTATGGCCATAGATGACAATTGTACATCAATATGTGCAACATACCTCATTGGGGGTGTCATGTGCACATGTTCCACGTGTCAATGCATTGTTTGTGTCTGTTGGGCGGTCATTGTTGTGCATGGTTTACATGGCTGCCATAGCGCACTGTGTGTGATTCCAGGTACTTCATTGGGCTACCAGCATTGTACATTTCCACAGCACATTCCGGCCATCATGTAGCCATCTTAGATGACAGTGGGAGGTGTTCCGCCATGTGCACATATGTCACACAGTACGAGGGTGACTGACACACATTGTCAGGACTGGGTTCTGACTGCTGTGGATGTGTGTAATGGTGTTGACAACCATGACTGCACCAGATGGTGTCATCTGGATGTGTAACATTCACAACACACACCTACATTCACATAGCAGCACATCGCCCACGACAATGGACATTCCTGCATGAACACTGTGTGCGGTATGTCTGTATGACCACTGCATATATCAGTGGTAGCCACCAGCATGGCTGCCTACAACAGCGTGTGTATCCTGTGCAAACATGGGTTACACCTGTCACAACACACCTGTGTCAGATGGCCCTGTAGTGGGTGACAGTGCAGTTCCATACATCATGTAACAGTATACATCGTGCACCAGTATATTGCAGACATGTGAACGGCTGTGCTACTCGACATATGCACACATGACACATCACCTGGTACACCGTGTCTGCCTTGCCACCTGCTATTGTGACCACCCTGTGATGACATTGTACGGCCCACATGGACTGGGACATGTGATGGCTCAATGGTGAATTAACCCTCCAGGTGTGTGTCTAGCCAGGTGTCCAGTAGCCAGTGGTCTGCACACAGGGATACTGTACATTGGCCTACTCTGTCACTGGGACTGTTGACTATGGTCATACTGTACTTATGCAGGCATGTGGTGTTTGTCCAGTCTGATAGTCATGTTCAACCACACTACCGTGGCACACATGACCTGTGGACATCTGCCTAAGGTGTGCAGCCCACATGTACATCTTCACATGCTATGCTGCCTGTGCAGCAGTGTCACATATCTGTCTCCAGCAGGGCTGTCACAGGTAGGCACAGCATGCAGTGATGTGTGACAATGCTTACACCCTTCACTGTGCTGTACACAAGCACTGCACACACAGTACAGCACGCATGTCATTTATCTGCAGTGCCTGGGACCTGCCTCCATGCCCTACACGGCACACCTGCCAGTCCAGATTGTACACAGATCATACCTCCCAGGCACATACCTGGACTGCAACACACACGGGTGGGTGGTTCCCACACCACACAGTGATTTACACACATACTGTATATTCCCGAGACACATTGCATCATAGGTAATCCATGTTCAGATACCCATGTTCATGACCGCTACGCACATTGTGACACGCAACGGTGGATACACTGTACACCACAGGTTACATGCTGGCCGTGTTGGCATACTGTACATTGCACCTAGGACAGTTGCTACTGCTATGTATTGACAGCAACACGCACTTCCCTAGTATGGACTCCCATGTACCCACACATGCTTGGCCATGCAGTACGCATAGCTGGGTGACACATTACACGACACATACCATACCTACACTACCCTCAGCATGCACCAAACCTCCATGTGTCTGTGTGCTATGCCTACACACATCCCCCCTCTGTTTGCTGAACATCCATGCTTCTCAGCCCTGCTAGCCACACCCTAGGACCATCGCAGCATGCATGGTACATACGCTCTACAGCCGGTACTACCGACATCCACTGACAGAGGTAGTTGATGGCATGGCACCCAGTATGATGGACAGTCTACATGACTATGCCGACACATATCACAGTGCACTTCCGCTACATTTACGCACTGGTAGGGACCATGCTATTCCACACAGAGACATGGTGGTACTGGCCTTTTCACAGACGCCACAGTGGTATTCCTGTTCCATGCACACGTGCTGTATGGGCACATGTGCAGGCTGTTGCACGGTAGTTATGTTCACATGTGTGTGGTGTGTCACTTGACAGTCATGGTGTGTCCTCATGGTGCATCACATACTCCACAGCTAGCTACCTACACATGACTGCCATACATTGCAGTGTGGGCCCTCATGCAGTGTGCTGGTATGTCTCTGCTGTTTGGCTACATCCACATTCAATGCAGCATACAACACTCATGCAGGCATTGCCAACACAGATGTTGCTGGCATCGTGCCTGCCAATGGGGTACCTACCAACAATACACACTCTCACTCACTACAGGGTTCCAATCCATGGCTGGACATTGTATTAACCCTGTGGAAACATACATAGTACTGCCATGCACACGTTATGTCCGAGAACACGGTCCCAATGTCACCTCCGTTCTCCGTAGTTGTTGTATCCCGCCAACCTGGCTGTTACATGTCTCTGCAGCAGCACACTGCATTGACTGCTAGCCCATTCATGTACGTTGTGTACCCTGACCACCACACTACCACATCTATCACATTACACATGGGTGGTACTGCATTGCACGTATGGGGCTGCATTTGTACACCCATGACTGGGCCATTCAGTATGGCACTGGGCCACATCCTCACATACATGCTTCACACACTCATTGATGACCTCCATGCCTTTACTGGCACCCTTGTTGGGCTTCTGTGTGCCACAGCACACCACATCCACATGCTGGCCACCTGTCATACCATTGTATGGGTGGTTGGTGTGGTACAGAGGGTATCAACTCAGACATTATCCGCTCTTTGCCCTTCAGTGCCATTCCACTTTATGGTATTGCCAATGTACACATCCAGCATCACATCGTACCCTATGTCTCAGGATGTTACGCCATGTGCCTCCTGTACAGGTCACACAGTGGTGCAGGCATATCATGCTAACTACATCAAGTCAGGTACGTGTGACATTGCACAGTCATCAGTCATGTGGCCCCTCATGCTCACTATTTGCTTACATACACTACATGCTGTCACAGAGTATTGTCCATGCCTACATATACCACATCTACATACCTGGCAGCATTCTAGCTCATCCTACTCATATTGCTAACAACCATACAGGTGTCAGTGTGGCAGATATATCATGTAGATATCATTGCATCAGTTACATCACACATAGTGCATACACATCACCTTTGCATAGTGACAGTCATGCAGTGTGTATCACATGGATACTGTCCCTATACATGCATATCACATTGTACATGGTTGCTGTACACACACATGCCCCACATGGTGCTGTGGTTGCCATATACCACTATGGCGGGTACACATGTGCAGGGCCGCGCATTTCTGGACCGTATGTCTAGCTGATACATTGGGTGCCCTTGTACCTGTGCCATACACACATGTACACGCGGGCAGTGTTACAATAACACATATGTGGTGTACCTTACACAATGGATACAACTTTACATGTCTCAGTATAGTCATGCCGTGATGTCTACCCGGCTCAGACAGTTTACATATGCAAATGACAGTCATGAAACACATCTGTACTCACCTGCATACCACTAACACAGGGGTGTCATCTACTCTGCCATGGGCCATGTTCTCCGCGATTACTGATGCATGTAGTACTCCTACATGGCGTTTGCAGTGGGCAGGGTGGGAGGAGCACTCCTGCATGTGTGCACACATGCCACATTGCTCAGCCTGGGCATCTGTGTGACCTCCACAGACTGGACACACACCGTGCTGTGGGACATAAGTCCTGTGCACATCCCACAGGGACACACTGTGTCACTAGTCATGTGATAGCTCCCTTGCTGGTAGGGTGACACAGACCCATGGTACCACCACAGTGGAAGTACTGTATAGACATACAGTTGACATCCACCTCTGCCATTCAGTGGACACTACCATGGGGGGGTGACACTACTGTGTACATTGCACATGTGTTTACACACGGCCCTGCCGGACATCATTGTTGCACACATTGCACCTGCTACGGAACGTTTGGACATGGTTACTTGCTGTTCCCTCCATTTCTGGTACCTATTCTGCTACTACTCTGTCCCATATGTGCAGGCCATACATATCCTGTTTATGTACATAACATTAGGCCATCCCTCCATCATGCATGCTATGCCTGTGATACTGTCTATGATTTCTGAACATATCCATCATGACAGCTTTGCATTACACATAATTGACATAGTCACCCCTACTGCGAGGGATACGGCCGCGTCGTGCGCACATTCCGTATGACATCGACGGTATATGCCCATGCACATGTGTGCTGTGACACTATACATACATGTCCTATCCCCTGCTGTGGCACTTCATTGTTCGATATCCACTGACAGCATCAGCGTGGGTGGTGGCATTGTTCTGTGTTTGGAATCCCTATGGCGAACCTTGGGTTATCACGGTGTACATGTTGTCCCACTGCTGTGCACACGTTGTCCACAGTCATTGGTATGCTCCGCGGCTTAGCATTACATAACCACCTTTCACCACTCTCTGCCTGATGGACAGGTATCTTTACTTACACACATCGTTCACATACAGTGCAGATTAGTCATACATCATGCGTTACACACCAGTACATCTCGTGGGTTCGACATACCTTTCCGGCCTTTGCTTCTGTATTCGTCAATATTTTCCTCTAACTCCTTGCTTTCGATTCACTTTGTGTTCGGTATGAACATACGGTTTGAATATCCCTGGAGTCTTCCTTTTATTCGTCGTCACCTGAGGCATGTGGGTTCATCACGCCAATAGCTGTTCCTCGGTGTGTAGTTATGCGCATATCACTGGTGATCCTCCTCCATTAAATGCGTTACCCGCGAAACTAGGCCATGGTTCATTCCTCGTGTGGCCGTTGGTTATTTGCACTACCTTCGTGGGGATGGTATGTATTGTATCATGTTTGTGTGACTGCATACGCTATGTGTGGTGTCAGGTACATTACGCTGTGGTGTTAGCCGTGGATTGTGTGTGTTGGGTATGGTATTCTGTTCGACATGTGGGTGTCCGTGTCCTGGTGGCGTCTGTCGATGGCGTTGTGCATTCAGATGTGTAACATAGCTGTTATATTCCTGTACACAACGGATGCAAGGATGCATCAGCTGCTGCTAGTGCTACCCACGCGGCTTGTTGCGGGTATGCCGCTGTCATTGACTGCCTGTATGTTTTTGCTACGGTTTTGGCTGTTATCCCTTTGATATGTGCGATGGGGTATATCTGCGGATGTGGGTGACGGGTACGGGGTGTGGGTCTTGCATTTATACATACAAGATATGCTTGTGTGTGTGCTCCATCCCTGCTTGGGGAGCTGCAGGTTACCTGTCTGTTGTTCTGGGAATGTTTGTTTTGTTGATGTCGTGGTGGTGTCGGTATCGCCTGCATGTGTGCTTCCTGCACGTATTCCTCCTTCACATCGGTTATATATCTGCGGATGTTCGTCTGTGCCTACTATCCATTGGCATTTTGTCACTGATAGTTACGGTGATTGTGGTCCTGTACTTGGGACGGCCTGTATGCTACCGGTAGCCTCCTATTCATGTGGCGCTTGCTTACTTAACGGTCGTGGAACACACAGCGGTATTTACGGGACTGTAAGTGTCCACGATCGGTGCCGGGATAGCACATTCGTATTTTCGCCGTACATGCCTGATGCTGTGTAACGTTGCCGACCTATCGTGTTGAGTCTACCATATGGCCGCCATACATACGGTCATGGTTTGTACATGCGTCCTTTGCATCTCCTGTTGGCTATGGTCCTGTGGTACATTCTGGGACATTTCCGCTTTGCATCGATTTTACGCCGCCACGCCTAGCCACTGAGGAGATGTCAGTACTACTTTGTGGGTACTGCTGTACATACGCCTATGGTTCCTGTACTGTATGCCTACGCATGTTATTACACTCCGCCTGTGACATGTCACCTACATACACATTTTACAGTGGCACACACATTACACACACACAGCGGAACACACGACAACCTCACCTCACACATACACATATTGCCGCCATAGCTCTCAACCTTCCATTTCCAAAATGAGGAACACACACATTCATAATGTGGAACAAATGGGCAAACTGTGGAACACATACCAATGGCTTACTAACAACTTCAGCTACGAAGGTCATAGGATGGTTAAAATATGCTGATTTACTTACAAAGAAGAACCTTTAATGAATTACTATGATTAATTTCTATTTACCAGGATTTCATTTAAATACATTCCTAACAATGAATGTGTGACAGACTATTTCAATGTGGAACTTTGAGGAACTGCGAGGAACAAGAACTGTTTTAGACCCCAAATGAGGTACGTTCCTCATAATGACGTACACTTGACAGGTATGATTGCCGCTTTCGCACTGACGGTTGCACACAGTACCTACATTGGCCGCATCGCCGGTGGCGGTGTGTACCTCCGCACTTATATCCTATGGATATGACACGCACATATCCCGTTACTGTACCGTGGCCTGGCGATCATCCCGACCCGCGGATATGTATTGATGCAGGTTGACATTTCCATGGCTGGCATTCCCTGCTCTGCCCACCCTCCCGGATGATCGGGTTGTCGTTCACTATGTTTACTATGTGGAGATTTCGCGTCTTACTTATCTGTAAACTTGCATCCCTGGGTTCCATATTAACCTGTTGTACTTTATATCTGTGTATGTGTACATATATTTCAACGTGTGTACTGATATCTATTTCCGTATCTGTGTATGCACATAAGTACATATGTAGTCGACTTGCGGCGACAGTGGCAGCATACGGCTACGCCGTCTGCTGTAGGACCGGCGTGCGGTTGAGGTGTTGGTGTTCCATGCTCTGCTGGCTATTGGGTGTGCAGTGTTTGGGTGGTGCCTTTGTTGGAGTCACATAGGTCCGCCATACGGTACACATTACGGGCGGACATGTTTGGGTGGCGTCCATTTCACTGTGTGTGCAGGTAAGGAGGTGTCAGTCCATGGGGCCTACGCTGTCAAAGTATGTGCTATGCGTTCCCTCTTTGCCAGGGCGTAGGCATATTGGGTATGCCTACGTCTACCTACTGGGTCTGGCACAGTGTGTTCATGGCGCTGAACGCCCTGTGCCTGTGCTTGCCTTGGCAGTTGTGGCGGGCTTGGTGGCCCTAGACCATTATGTCCCTGCAGCAGCTGTTTCCGCAGAATCATATTGTGTAGCATACAACATACTATGAATATGTGGGCACATGTGCCTGGAGAGTACTGCAAGGCTCCACCGGATGTATCCAAGCACCGGAACCGTGATTTCAACATCCCAAACACACGCTCTCTGATTATTCTGGTTTGTGCGTGTGCCTCATTATGGCATTCTTGCATGTGTGTGTGTGCATTTCTGATGGGTGTCATCATCCACGGCTCCATCCCCCACAAGGTGACCTTGTGTGATGTCCCCCCTGGCGAATACCTGATACAGCTGTGAGGCATGCCAGATATGGGAGTCGTGGTAGCTTCCAGGGCTGCCAGCACACACATCCATGATAATGCCCTGCGCATTGCACACGACCTGGCAATTGATGGAGGGGTATCCCTTGCGGTTTATGTAGCGTCTACCCTGCTCCCCAGGCGGTGACTTGATTTCTATGTGCGTACAGTCTATCGCACCCAGTACCTCCGGGTATTGTGCCACACAGTGGAAGTGGTGCATATTGCTAGCCAACTCCTCCTGAGATCTGGGGAAGTTTATATACTCATGGGCATGTCGTAACATGGCATCCAGGAACTGGTGTAGTACCCTGGATGCTGATGCCTGTGAGATACCCATTATATCCCCGGTTGGCCTTTGAAAGGTACCTGTAGCCAGTATTCGCAAGCTCACACATACCTTTGTGTCCACTGGGATGGGCTCCCCTCTGTTGTCTCTTGTTCTCAGGCGTGGCCGGCACAGCTCCACTATTTGCTGTAACGTGTCCCTGTCCACCCTGTAGCGCCCTATCTCCAGGTCTTGCAGCCCCTGGTAGGTCACCCTTGGTCTGAACACTCTCCTTCTCCTATGAGGCCTACGGTAGTTGTCGGCACCCTCCTCCGCAACTCTGTCTGTCTCTGACACATACCTATGCATCACGGCCATGGCGGCACCCAACATATACATATTAAAAGTTCCCCGTGTGTTTACACCCTACGGTGCGGCGTTTGGGAAATCGCTGTGTGTTGTGTGCATTCACACTTTATACTGTTGTGCTGTATACCCGGTGATGTCATTGGGTGTGTCTGTGCAGCCATATCTGTGGATTATCTTCGGTGTTTTACCGTTGCAACTGCAACGGTATTGCCTTTAGTGTTACATTACAGTTGCCTGCATTGGCTTAGCTTTGCATCTTACATTACTGTTTCTGCACGTTGCACCTACTATTGCCTGCAGTGCATCCTGCAGGCACATGGCATATGATGCATTCTGTCTGCCGCTGCCGTTATGCTACCTCTGTACTTGGCTGTGCTATTTCGGTTCTTTGCTCTTTGCATTTCTACTACATCCCCTACTATCTTTGCATTCCTATGCCTCCCCTTTCCCATTTTGCAGGAGTCTGCATGCAGAGTTGTCAGCTGCAGCCGTTTGCCCTTCCTAGATTGATTGGTGTTGATTGCTCATTACGGCTCCAATTACACTGCTTTCGCATTTCCTCATATTTTCCGCATTACCTTCCTATATCCGTGGTTGTTGACGGGGAGGGTTGGGGAACGTAGTCATCCTCATGCACATGCATCTATGCGGGCATTATGTACTCTAAGCGCATCTATTTCCTCACACGCCGATCCTGCTGCTGTGATGTGCATTGTACAGCCCATGTTTGCTGGCCTCCAATGTGCTTCCTCCTACAGTGGCACACCCCTCTGTGATTGACATGTATCCCGTGTAGGCCACTCCTCGGTGTACTACCGCTGCGCCGTTTGCTCCATCCTTACACCGGCGCCGGTTTTGCGATTCACTATTATCTGCCTCATTTGCATGGCATTGACTGCTAATACATGGTTACGGTGCCGAACACTGCCGCCACTCCTTGACAACCCTTGCGCTGGGGTTGAAGCTTTCCATACATACTATGGTGTGTGGTGGCTGTGCAGCTGATGTGTATTATACTGCTCTTTTAGGACATTCTCATATTATTTCATTGTTTTGCACCTTCTGTGCACATATCCGGGGGTTCTGCTGTGGTTTCTGCATACATAACATTTATGTCATTATTTACAGTTTGTGCATGTTTTCTTTGGACATTCTCGGTGCCTTTCGCCATTGGCATATTGCACCTGTATGATACCTGACATTGACAGCCTTCCATTACTCCTTGGTCATGTTTGGGTAAATGTAAACCGTTTTTTTTTGGTTTACATTGCCGTGCCTTACGCCACTGCCCAACTTCGTGGATCGCTATTTGCCTTCATTTGCATGGTGCAATACCGCACACAGTGTGATTAGCATACCTACGCCGGGGGCGGCGCAGGTCCGGCACACGCCGGTAGTGCACGTGGGATTGATTCATACCTGAATCGCTCGGTGGCCATATTTGGCTTTATAACGCCGACGCTATGCGGGCGCCTGGCACAAGGTTCATGAATCCCGGGGATTGTCTTTGTTGATTATTAGGCCACATTGTTATTTATTTATTTGTGAATGTTAATTTGTTTACTTTTGTGTCTTTTTTGCAGATTCCTTCTTTGCTAAACTGCTTTCATTTTTCCTATCTTTCTGAAGGATGAAACAGATAGCACTAGTTTCCTTCCCCCCATCTGTTGTTCAGTGGAGAAGGTCTAATTCATTTGTTTGGGTCCTGGTGGCTCATTGACCATAAGTATTACAGCCAGTTTCTCATTTCCCAGGAAGCTTGCAAGGACTTAGATGGAGTTTTATGGCTTTGGTCAGGCTGACTAGAAGAATTAGGTTTAGTGTTAGGCAGAGAGTTATTGGATTAGTGTTAGGGAGTGGGTGTGAATGTTTTGGGTAGGGTTAGGGAATGGTGTCTGGGATTTAATAAGCAACTAGGAGTTGTAACTGTAGGGAGCAAGGTTTGGGATTAGATTTAGGGACTGAGTTGAAGTTTTATTTTTAGTAAGCAAGGTTTGGGATTAGGGTTAGGCAGGGAATGGATGTTTTATGGTTAGTGTTAGACAGCATGGATTAGGGTTAGGAAGCAGGTGGGAAATTTACGGTTATAGTTAGGATTTTTGATGGGCACATCTATAAGCCTTATGGAGTCAAGCAGTTGGGAGGCCAGGTATTTAGCAATGGCAGAGATCAGGTGAACCACAAGCATGTAATCACCACTCAGAAACCCCTTTTTATAAATGTTTTTGAGATATGCTCTTTTAAGTTTTTCTATTGTTTGCACCATCTTTTTGGTCTATTTTTCATCCTTTATTTAATTGTCTTTCTTTTTTCACACTGTGTTTTTCCTTGTTTCCTTGCTACTTTTTTTCTTACTGCTGTTATTTCTTTACACATACATTTTTCAGTTCCTTTTTGTTACTGGTTATGTTTTATGTGTGAGTGTGTGCATGTGCGTGCATGTGCATGTGTGTGTGCGTGTGTGTGTGCGTGTATGTGTGTTTGCGCATTTTTTTCTATGTTGCTTTGAGATGTTTGCCATTACTGCAACATTTGTAATTGTATGTGGTCAAGCACCAAAATTATTATTCAATATTGTAATTATTTAACAAATTTAGATGGCTGTACTAAGTACATTTTTGTAAGAGTTTGCTTCTTTTGATGTAAGGAGTTGTACCTTCTGTGTAGTTTCCATTTATATGTGTTATAAGGATTCATGTTGTTCACTACTAACAATGAGGGGCAAGAGAAGCAAATGCCCTTGATGCAAAGTGTTGGAGGCAGGATGCAATCAGTTGATCTGAATCAGTCTTTAGTGTATACTGGCTTTAAACAGCTGGTATTGCAATTGGGATAAAATCCGAGTGCTGTTATGTTCAATGTGTGGTCTAAACTGTAGCAACTGCTTATTACATTGCAGCAAGCATTTTGCTACAGTTTAATGGTAAATATATTTATATATAGAGAGAGAGGGAGAGAGATTTTTTTTCTTGCTTATCTTCTTCTTTTGTTTTGTTACTTAAATCAGAATGCTGGAGCACTCCATGTGTAGTTTGTATGTAGCAGCCAGTCTGCTACAGTTTATAAGTGAAATAAATAAATAAATATTTTTTTAAGTAAAACCTGAGCACTGTAGCACTCCATGTAAGATATAAACTGCAGGAACTGCTTGCTTAATTTGTTGTTAGCAGTTTGCTACAGTAAAAAAAAAAAAAAAAAAAAAGATTTATTTTTTTTAACTAAAATGTGAGGAAGGAGGGTCAAGAGCAGAGTACAGAGATGGGACCTGATTGGCTCCTACATTTCAGGAGTGCCAGCTACTTCATTGCAGACCTTTTTTTTTTTTAAATTGCTTTTCACTTCAAGAACTGAGGGGGGTGGAGCACTAGTTTATCAGTCTGGCTACACCTCTGATGCTGATAGATCAAAATCTTCTTAAATGAAAGCCAAACCATTAAAAAAAAATCCAAAACAACTTTAGCTGAATCTTGAAGGTAAGCTGCCCCCCCCCTCCATGTGGGAGGACACCCCCCCAAAAATTACAGAATTAAGTATGCCTACTTAGAGGTTGCATAACAGTAGCGAAAAAAGAAAACTTTATTGTTGGTGGAAGTTGTTTCTACCATTTTACTGTGATGGATTGGCACTCAGCTAAGGAGTTCTCAATCCATTGATACTTTCCCATATTATAAATCATCCAAAAGATTGCCATACCTTGGTGTTCAGAATTTCAACAGGAACTGTTTGTTTTGTATATATTTTCTTCTAGGTTCATACGCTTTTGGTGCTTTCTTGTTCTGTTTTTTATTTATTTTGTATTTGAGTTCTTTTACAGTTTTTTACTGCATGAATGTTCCTATTTTGTTTCAAAATTCTTTCTTTTGAATTTCTTGTTGTTACTGTATTTTGTTGAGTAGATTTAGGTATATTTTGTAGATTGGTTGAGGCTGTTTAGCATTTGTTGCTAAGCTTGATTTTTTTTTTTTTTTTTGGTGAGGTGTTTTGTATAGCTGTTCATTTTAGTTGCTGTGTTGTTGGTTAGGTTTTGATATTGGCTATTACTTGTGGTCTTGGTCGCTGCCATTGGTTATGTGTTGAAATTGTTTTCTGTGTATTTGTTAATGTATTAGAGTTATTGATGTTAACATTTCTGATCCTTGGTTTATTTATTTAGGGGACATACCTCTTAACTGTCTATATTTTCTCAGAACATACAGATTTTTCCTTCATATTTTTGGTCTGTTTCTTACAAAATGTGAGGTTTTCTGGCATTTCATTGAGGATTCAAGTCATTAAATAATGGCAGATATTTAAGCATTGTGTCTGTGCAAGGAACACTTAGATTTGTTCATATCCTTCAGAAAATGCATGCTAACACAAAATCTGTTATTCTAGCAACTTTCAAAGTATATATGAGCAATCTGTCTCTATTTTGGGGGTTTTGTCCCCCCATTATTATTGGCTTTGTCCATATTTTTGTGCTAAGATGTTGAGAGCATGTTGGTGGTGGTAGGGTGTTATATGTTGGTGTTCTTTATTGTAGTTTTTTTTAGATATGGTAGTCTCACTGGTTTTCCCATTGGTGTTACTGAGGCAGATTTTAGGATGTTACTAAGCAAACGGCCCTAGAGCCTTTTTAAGCCTAGCCATTCATGTCCCAGTTTTCCCAGTTTGTTAATGCCCATGGGCTAGAATGATTTTAGTATATGCCTTAGTGTATCTAGAATCTGCCCCTCTCTATAAAGGCCACAGGTGACAAAACAGGGGTGAATTTGTGATTTCCCATCGATTGTTCCAAACTGCACTTGAATAGGCCTATGCAAGAGCTCTGTTTCATATAAATGGGGAGTCTGTTCCAGAGAACTGGTAATCTCTGAAGCACATTTATGTGATATTGCTTTATATTTATGTGATATTACTTTATATTTGTATTTATGGGTTTAGTTTAGCTGCTTGTGGTAATATATTTTTGTGATGTGCTTTTTTGTATGTTAAGTTGTATTTATATTTGAACTGTGTATACTGCATTTTGCTATTATATTCTTTGAGATTTATTTTTCAGTTTCAGTAGATCCAGCATGGTCAGTTTACTATTGAGAAGATTAAGACAAAGGGTAAAAAGGCCACACAGAAACACCAAAGAGCTAATGGCAATCAAAAGAGAAATAGATTTTTCACTGTGTAACACCGTAAACCTCATTTGAAGGAGGCCTACAGGATATATGCAGAAGGACCCTTAAGAACATTTGAATGTTCCACCTCTGGGGTTTCCAAATGTCCAATGAATTTTTTTCTTTTTACTATTTTAAAGTTATTTACAGTGCTTTTAGGTCTTAAAAGCCAAACCCCTATAGTTGTAGATATGACATGTTTTCCCCCTTTTTATGGGCACAGCAGTATAACAAAAGTGGTTTGTTAACACATTAACTGAGAAATCGCAGCTTATAAAGGAACTTCACATTGCTAACATTAAAATTATTGCAAAATATCCCTAACAACAATCTCAAGACAAAAGGTAAAAAGGTCACACATAAAAGCCAAAAAGCTGAAAACCAACAGAAGAAAAAAACAGTCTTCATTTGTAATACTTTAAACCTCCTTTGAAGGGGACCCATGGAATATTTGCAAATGAGTCCTTATAGATGAGAGACCTGGATACTCAGGTTGACAACAATCTTATATTCGACCATCATATAGGGCAGAGGTCAGAAAATCCTTTTACATGGTTCATCTCATAAGAAAAGAGATTGTATACTGAAAAAAAGGAGGTTATTACCTCTCTGTACTCCTCCCTCATTAGTCCAATAACTGAGTGTAACACCCTGTTTGGTATGCACCTCTCCAAATACCTGCACCAACTGCAAAGGCTACAGAAATACCTCACAAAGAGAATCCATGGCCTCCAACATCTTCCCTGTGTGGACAGGCTGAAATCACTATCACTCTACTCAGTATCATATAGAATCCGCAGAAGTGATATATGCCACGCCTACAAGGCAGTATCGGACCCTGCCCTACTAGAGATGCTCCATATCCGTAAGTCTAACTCCTCGCGCATTACCCACTTGATAGGCCTAAATCTAATATGCAACATCAACAAAACCTGCTGGAGAGACAGATTTGTCTCCCAGAGGCTGCCCTGTCTCTGGGATAGGCTTCTCATACATGTCAGGCAGAATACTTGGCTGACCCTCTTCAAGCAAAACCTTGATGAGTGGATTGTAAACCACAAATGTGTACAGGGGTTCCACCTGTGTCCCTCATTGACAGGGGAGATAGGTGCTGACTAAGATTTCTTTTTTGGGGATAAACTCTTGGCTAGGCTTGTAAGGGCTCCATGGCCATTAGACTAGTAACCTCCGATGATCCTTTGATGATTCCTGTGTTATGTGATTATTATGTACAGATTTATGGATTATGTACTCAACCTATACATAGTTTTTAATGTTTATACATTCACATAGATATTTATTTTTTTATGCCAACCCCTAGGGTGTATAAGGTTAGGATAGGATAAATACCCCCCCCCCCCACACACACACACATTGTTATATTTCCTACTGAGGGGATGTGGTAGCCAGCTGAGTAGGTAAATCACACTTGTCTAACTACAGCAGCAAACTCCAACTCATCCTGTGGGATGCCATGCCATTCACAGGCAAACAAATTCCTTCCAACTTTACAATGGCTTTTGGCAGAATGAAAACTGATTGAAAACAACTGGTAGAACAGTCATTTATTTGGATACTTATTTGACTAAATTGCTTCCACTATGAGTGAACCAAAGCAAATTCACTGAGGATCAGAATCCACAAAGTGCATTCACAAAAAAAAAAGCCTTAAAACACTTTTTAAGTGTCTTCCCCCAATGTGGGGGGCAAGGCTCTCCCCCAACTTATATATACCAGCACAATGGTTACACCATCTCAAAAGGGAATCACTTATGGCATAAATCACCAATGGTAATTTCCTATGGAGGATCTCTGCTTGTCAAAAGTTAAACCTTGGGCAGTTGAAGCTTGAGAATTCAGTTTTCATCCACTACTATATTACCTGACTGAATTTCATTTAGTACAAGTTCATACAGTTATACAGTATTCTACAGCAGACAAGAGGAAACCTATGGAAATGTAAGACTGCATTTACCTGGTTGATTGCGAACATGACTATCAGTGTTATTGGCAGACAATCACTGTAGGTGTGATTTCAATTTGTGAACTAGCACTGATTTACTGTGTGTGGTCTTTCTGCTGTTCCCTGCATTTGTGCAACCAAGAAATTTACATAGTTATGTAAGTTAGCATGGGGGTATCGGGGAGGCGTTTTTAAAGATATTTTCTACCATAAGATGTTTTCTACTAATAGTAATTCATCAGCATTATTTTTCACTCAGTTGTGTTTTCTTCCAGTTGGTGTAATCATTTATGAGACTACTGGATATATGAATGTTATGATCCATGTTGTGGCTCATATGTGTATGTAGATGCATACATGGGTTACATTCATATGATTGACAGGTCACTTTATCAACCAAGAAAAAGGGTGGTTCATTTAATCTGCAGCTCCTTTGACCAACACTACAGCTGAGTGATGCTCAACACATTGAAAAGTATGAAAAGGTATAGAAGATGACAGCTGGTGTGGGTTAGGAAGATAGGAATTATAATGCAAGTTACTGCTGATCAGTATTTCTCCCATGATAATTCTTTATGTTACGTTGTTCCACCAGTCTAGAACTTTAAGCATGTGCAGCAGCAGTGATTTTGTGTAAGCAGCATTCTATTTTATCTATGGCTGTGTGACTATAGGGTTAGTATATTTATGTTAGGGTGTGTGTGTGTGTGGGGGGGCTTGCCACCCTATAAAAAAAAACTTTTTAAGGAATATTTAATGTGTATGAAATAATGAAATGGTCAATTAAATCAGATTAAAATGAATAAACAGTACCACCAAACAGTAAAATCCACTGCAGAGACCAAAAAATAAAATGAAACAAACGTAAACACAAGTCCGCAACAGTTATCCACAGCACCAAAAGACTTAGTTCTTTCCTCTTCAACAAATGGTAGTAACACTCCAAAAACACAAGTAGTTCCAAATAAATGAACAACTCCAAATGGATACAAAACGAGACAATCAGATTAGATGAAGCATTGTTTTTTTGTAGTCAATTAAGTGAAATGTAAATGTAGTGAAGTATATAATCACATAGATATATATTACATATGTGTGTGGTGCTGTGTGTGTGTGTGTGTGTGTGTGTGTGTGTGTGTGTGTGTGTGTGTGTGTGTGTGTGTGTAATGAAGGTCAGCAGGACTAAGACAGAATATATGTGTGTGAATGAAAGGCAGGATAGAGGAATAGTGAGGATGCAGAGATTAGTGTTAGCGAAGGTGGATGAGTTTAAATACTTCGGATCAACAGTTTAGAGTAATGGCGAGTGTAGAAGAGAGGTGAAGAAGAGAGTACAGGCAGGATGGAGTGGGTGGAGAAGAGTGTCAGGAATGATTTGTGGCAGACGGGTACCAGTCAGAGTGAAAGGGAAGGTCTGCAAGAGGGTAATGAGACCAGTTATGTTATATGGGTTGGAGACAATGGCACTGACAAAAAGGCAGGAGGCAGAGCTGGATGTGGCAGAGTTAAAGATGTTAAGATTTACACTGGGTGTGATAAGGGTGGACAGGATTAAGAATAAGTATATTAGAGGGTCACCCAGGTTGGATGGCTTAGAGACAAAGCCAGAGAGGTGAGATTATGTTGGTTTGGACATGTGCTGAGGAGGGATACTCGGTATATTGGGAAAAGGATGCTAAGGATGAAGCTGCCAGGTAAGAGGAAAAGAGGAAGACCTAATGTAGGTTTATGGATGTGGTGAGAGAGGACGTGCAGGTGGTTGGTGTGACAGAGAAAGATGCAGAGGACAGGAAGAAATGGAAACAGATGACCCGCTGTGGCAACCTCTAATGGGAACAGCCGAAAGAAAAAGAAGATACATATGTACACACACACACACATGGCACAATTTTAGAACAGACAAAATAAATGAAACACATTTGATTATGGCTCTAGTCTAGAAATTATGAAAACTGGTTATAGTGCAAGAAATACTATAGTTCATGAAACAGCATTTATTAGACATATACAGGCATAGTCACGATAAAAACCAAGCGGCCTTTTTGTTTCAGATTGTTCTTGATTGCAAGACTAGAATATTCCAATGGAATCAATGGAGCTATAGTTTACCTTGTCTTACATTTTATGTCTAATACCTTAATGCCTTGATATCCCCTTACTTATCTTTTTCCTGTTTACTGTTGCACTTCTGCCTCCCTCCTCCTTCTGTCAAACCTTTACCATTCAACTGTTCTTATCTACATTATCACTTCAAAAGTTCTTTTGAACACACCTTGATAAATCATATGATGATTTTTGACACTTTGTGCCTACAATATGTATTATATCAACTCTGTCAGTTTTTGACAGATGTATGCGTATATAGTAACTCTGCTAATTTCATTAACATCTCTTGTACTACTTAACTTGTATAATTTGATTTATTAAATTGTTTAATGCCTTTAACTGTGTGCATATTTTAGTAGTGGAGCTTTTTTTTCCCGGGCCTCCACTGAAAATGGGTTCCTGACCCAGTAGATTTTCTTGATCAACAAATAAATAAATAATTAAATAATAAAGACAATTTTATTCTTTCCAAAGTGAGGTGCTAGGAAAAAGAAACAGGTAAGGTAGATTAGGATATCTGAAAGTGCATCAGAAGTATGCAGTTTAAACATTTCTATAACACTGTATAAAGAACTTTGGAGTGAGATTGAGAGTGATATGGTGTGTTTTCATAAGTTTACATTGGAAAATATTCACACTCAAAGAACTTCTGGCAACCTGGAGTTCCTATTCAAGTGACATTTTTTTCTGTAGTAACATGACATTGGAGTTACTACAAATGTATGACTATAGACATGTTTTTATTGATACAAAGTTATAGCATTTGCTGAAAAAATAACTTGTACTAAAAGAATGTAAAATGTACTAAAGGTCTCCTTATGCATGTAATGGTTTACAGCTATGTCAACAGCATCGCCCATATTTATTGGCCTGAATAGTAAGCCTGTGAAGTATTCATATAGGGATTTTGCTACTCTGAATGTTTTAGAGAACATTCAATAGGTCAGAAATGAAGGGTTTTTTCTCACCAGTTCATAATCAGACAATATAGTATACAAAGTAACAATCTTCTTAAATATTTTTGTGCTTAAAAATGCTAAAAAGTGTTAAGTGAAGATCATGGGTCAGTTCATGAATTGATTGTTAATTTGTTTCCTTTCATTTAAAAGCAACATTTGATTTTGTCCATCACAAAGCTATACTTATGCAACAGGAAAGTATGGAGTTTAATGGTATAGAATTAAAAGGACTAAGAACTGCCTTTATGATAGGAAAGGTTAGATGACTTTTCTGACTGGGTAGCTATGAATAGAGGTGCTCCACAGAGTTCGGTGTTTGAACCCAATTTGTTCAATATGTTTATGTCCACTCTTTCAACTAGAGAATGAAACTGGACAAATTAGCAGACAATTCTAAAATAGGAGGCATTGTAACAAATGCTAAAAAGTGTAAAACAGTGAAACGTTACCTGGATTCTGTCTTTTAAGTCCTTAATGTATGTAAGAATTGTTTAATGCTACTGAGTGTAGTAATTTGCACATTAGGAAGGGAAATAAGAAATACCCTTATGATATGGTTAACCAGCTGCTGCCAAAATGAAAGTGAGAGAGCCTTAGGGGATGATTAACTTCTCACTTAAATTTGATGATACTGTCTACAGCTGTTATGAGAAGATGCTACATTATCCTTGGTGACATCTCTGGAGCAACAATAGGTAGAAGGAAGAAATATCACTGCCATTATATAGGTCCTATGGAAGACTAATATATAATCCAATCAACTTAAAAAGTTAGGAAGAATCCAGAAAAAAAATCAGCAAAAACATAATAGAGATGAGTTATAATAAATGCACTTTACAAAGGGAGTTTCTTCCCAGTCAGTTATGGAATGCTTAAAGGTGACTAGACCATGATGCCCAAGTGTTATAGAAATGGTCAGTTAGCTACAATATTAAGAGTTAAATTTAACTCTTATGACCTTAATAACAAGAATGTTAACTCTCTGGTACTAATCCCACATTTTCAGAACAAATATTTGGGAAGTAGCTTCATATATAAGGTTGGAGACATATGGAATAAACTTCCCTTAAAGATAAAATGAATTTCAAATGCAACAATCTTTAAAAGGATGATTGATCAGTATATAAAAAGCATGGCCTATCACCCAGAATTTAGTAGTAGCAGTTAGCTTCTTATTAGGCTGTGGGCCTATAAATTGCAATAGATGGAAACGTTAAGAGAAAGTTAGACTGAGGAAATAAGTTCAAAGTCCAATGAACAGTGATGTTAGGATGAGAAAAAATGTTATATGAAATACATTGATTTAAGGAGGTAAAATATTACATAACTGTAAGAACAATGTAAAACATAAGGTACAAAAAGAACCCCATGCAAGATAACCAAACATATAAGGACTGTATCCAAACTCAGAGAGCAAAACAATTAAAAAGTCCAAATCAGATTGGTTGAATATATAACAGTTATGGGCTTTTGTCAGGAAATCAGATTAAATGTCTTCAGAACATCAAAAAACACAGCTTCTACCTAATACAATTTATCTGTAGTTCAAATGAAAATGCATAAAATCATGTGTGCTGCTAAGAAAAATAATTTAAAAAGAATATTCCATAACATTACATAAACAAAAGTTCTGTGAAAACTGACATTAAACTGATCAGAACATTAAAACTCAGGTTGAATAACCATCACTGAAAATGTATCTAGAAAAATATTTAAAAAATGATGTTAGAGAACTTGCAGATATGTTCTGACATTCATAGCCATAATTTCAATAATAATGTCAGTAAATAATAATATACTTATTTTTATGTTGAGAAAGGTAGACGAATCTATCACAGGTGTTAGTGAGGAATCAAGACTTGAATACAAGGAATTGTATTGGCAATTAAAGCTGCATACTTAAATGAATATATTTCGAGTTGCAGTATTTTCAAATTATGTTCAGCTGAATTAGATTAGCATGGGTTACTATACTGTAGCATTTTCAATGTTTATGCTTTTATACTTCCATTGTTTGCATTTAAATGACTAGTGCATTTTTTTTAATATTGTTCCAGGTAAATTTCAAGCAGTAGCTGTTCAACCTTAGTTTTAATATTTTGATAGATTGATATTAGTTTTCTTAGATTTTTTTTATTTATATAATCTTATGGAATATTCTGTTAAATTATATATCAACAGTCATAACTGTGATTTTACACCTTGGAGTATAACTACAGAAAAGGTATATCAAGAAAAATCACTGAGTGTTTGAAGTTTTGAAGAAGCCTGACATGATCTGTAGCAGTCTATGTTTTTCATCAAATTAAAATTTCAGCAAATGGCTTATAATCGAAAGTTAAACATTGAACATTTAAATTACTGAACATGCATAGCTTCAAAAATAAAATCAATGAAGTGTAATAGTTTGCCAAAAACCAGGAAGTACCATGATGAATAAGGTAAGCTAAGAAAATTTATTTATAAATTTGCCCTATGCCTTACCGGCCTCAAACAGATGCCCTATGCAGACCATCTCAAAAAACTCCAGCTTTACTCCGTCGCATATCGCCTACTCAAAGGTGATCTCTGCCTAATATACAAAGCTATGTCAAACCCAGAGCTGTTGGACATGCTCCACTTAAAGAAATCCCAATCCCTCTGAGCTACACGCTCTAGGGACCTAAACCTTGTCACAACAATAAACAGAACATGCTGGAGGGATAGATTCCTGTCCCAGAGACTTCCCATACTCTGAAATAAACTACCTATCTATATCAAACAAAGCACCTCATTAGCACTCTTCAAGAAAAATCTTGATGATTGGATGGGAAATAGGAAATTCACCCCTGGGAACACCTCTGTGGCTCTGCTCGACAGTGGCACAGGAAAATAATTTTCTTGGGTGGCAAAAGCCAGGGTGCCTTTTTGGCTGGGCTTGTATAGGCCCCAGGGCCGATAGCCTAGTACCTACCTATGAACCTATGAACCTATTCCCCGCTGTAGTGTGATCTTGGAGCTGGTAATATAGTTAACGGGTGTGGGGGGTTTGGGTGGGCACAGTCCCCCCCCCCCCGGTTGACAAGGTGTTTTTATGAAGGTTATTTTTGTTTAGTTATACTGCACAGCACCATCGGACATTCACGATGTTGGCCAACTATGGTCATTCAATTACTTTATTTTTGAAGATAAGCTTATTTAGTTATTTAAATGTTCATTGTTTAAAATTCAGTTAGCCATTCACTGAAATTTTAATTTGATGGCTGAACACAGACCTGATCTGCAGACAAAAGCACATGACATTTCTTTCTTTATTTATTCATGTATTCTTCATTGACTGGGTTAGTCCCATTTATTCAGTGTCTGCTTTTCAAGGACTACCTGAGAAGGCATTTATACTGACTAGGGGAAATCTGTCCTGGGAACTTCCTCTACTCTTTCTGTGAACTAGATGGCACCAGAGGGCTGTCACTGGTGCTTAGGGAATTCCAGTATGGAGTTGGAAAGGAAAAATAAGGCTGAGGGTGGAGTACTGCAGAATTCTGAAATATCACAGACTGTGAAAGAGATAAGATTGCTGTTACAAAGTTGGACGAAGGAGGTCTGGAAACTCTTGTGTTGATGGACATGATGGATTGAGATGAGACACCTGTTGATGAAGAAGTAAGCTGGATTACCATGGTGGATGACAAGCTTGGATAGGTAATAGAAGAGGTGTTGTCAAATTAATCAAGAAAAGAACCTGGATTACCAAAAGGTGCTCAGAGCAGTTTGGGGATATCTTTGGCCAGCAGAGTACATGATTTTAAAGGCATGCCTCTGTAACAAGGGGTTGTTGTGAGTAGTAAAAACAAAAACAAAACAAACTTTTACATATTCAGAGATAGTAAACAAAGGGAAATAAATATGATGTGACTGAAGCTGAAAACAAGCAAAGACTGATGCAAAGACAACAAAACAAGAAGAGAAAACCAATATTAAGAATCAAAGCAAGGAACAATGCCATTATTAACAGGTATAAAGTTATGGACAGAATTATTTTACATTTGTTGTTTAAATTACAAGTCATAAGAACATTAATGCACTTAGGAAAAGAAGACTTTTGTGAAATTATTTTTAAATTTTTACTTACCTTGAAAATTTTATGAATGAAGTAGAGGAAAAAAATTTTTTTACACTATGGAATAAGTATATATTTCAAAACTTGTGACTGCAGTTAAGGAAGACATCTAGCATAGAGGTACTTGAGTTAACTTTTTTCTGCTTATTTCTAACAACATACATGAGATTAAAAAAATGTATGATGAAAGAAATATATGGACAGGGGAATGTGAGGTATGGGTGACATTGCATGTGCATAAGGAAAAATCATAGCATTCTTTCTGATGTTATAAACATGAATAGGGCTAGAGAACAATGAGGTATTGGGGTCACCCTAAAGCATGTTTTGTGGGGATGAGAAGCACTTGTTGAAAGACTGTAATCAAATAAGACATGGCAAATGTAGGGAAAGGTGACATACCACAAAAATGTGTAGGCCTAAGTGCCGAAAATGCATTGAATTTGAACATTTTGGTTTGACTTTCCTTTACTAGAGAAGAAATTGTTTGAACATGAAGAGACAATTTTAGAAGAAAGACAATCTGAGGGTAATATAACTGAAGATATGTGGAGTACTTAAAAAGAAAATGTAGCTAGCATGGAGAAGGATGATAGGAATGAGATAGGAAATGTTTTGCAAAAAAGAAAGTATTAAAGTATTACATTGTAAGATAAAAACAGATGCAGCACTAAGAAGCTAAAAAGGGAAAGAGGAAAATTTTGAGACAGAGGAAAAAGAATAAGAAGTTATTATAAATAAACTGTGGAGGGCACACAGAAGGAAAATAAAAATAAAAACTGGAAATAAAAAGGAGGTTACTATGAGACAAATGGAAGAATCACTTCCAGGAAAAGATGGTTAGGTTAATAATATTACAAAGAGACTGAGAAATTAATATTATCTAAAATAGTAAATCAATGGATAGAAAAATTAATAACAGATGAATAGACTTGAGGTGAAGTAATTATTTTATATGAAAAAAGATGAAAGAAAAGGTATAAAAATTGGTGAATGATAACACTGGGTGAGACATGTTTACAATCTTTATGAAAATAACACAGACAAGGATGCAGGAAGTTTTGAAAGAAGTTATAGGATAAGGGGTAGGAATTAAGTGGATAGATATAAAAGAAATGTAAGTAATAGCAAAAGAAATAACAGATATGATGTTGCAAGAAAACAAGGAAGCAAGGCTAGTGACATATGATGTGGGCACAGCATTTATAAAGGCTATTAATGAAGTTATGTGGAAGATTCTAGAGGCATATGGGATAGGAGAAAAATGTGAATGTTATAAAGATATGATAAAATTTCATGGGAGAAAATTATGGCAAATTATTGGGAGAAAAGATAAAAATTAGTAGAGTAATTAAGCAACGGTGCCCATTGTAATTCATTTGTTTGAAGTGGTAATGAATGCAGTAATTCAAACACGTATACTTAAAAGAACTAAACTGGGAGATAGGAAAAGGAGTTATAATACCAATGTGTTGATCATATGCAGATGATTTTGTGATTATTGCTAAAAAAGATATGGATAAGTTAAGTGTGGCATGAATGGAGAAAGAATTAAAGAAATATGTATTAAAGTTAAATAAAGCAAAAGGCTCCATGAAACTAAAAAAATAAGTGTAGTATGTTGTACTAGGAAGGAAATAAATGTACTAAGAATGACATTTGGGAAGTATGAAAATGCAAAAGAACAGTGGAAAATAATGTTGTAAGAAATAAAATATGGTTACCATGTTGGAGTAGTTTTAATATTTTGTTTAGCAAAAAATGTATACATTGCATACATACATAGTAGGAAATGTGCACATCTAAGGATGTACCTGTTTATAGCTAAAATGGAAACAGTGATGTTAGAAATATTTTTTAGTTTTATTTGGCGATCAAGACTGAAGCTAGTGAAAAGATGGGTAATACACAATACAAAAGAAGGAGGAGGCTTGAATTAACAAAACATATCCTGTAGTGTACGTATCATCCATGCATTTTTCAGGGTAATACAGAAGATGAAAGAGAGAGACAGTTGTAAATGATGGAGAAAATAGTATATGTAATTTATGAAGAATTATGGAAATATGAAGGAGTGAAAATAATGGCAAACATGAAATTTTGAAAGAAAAAAGAATGAAACTAAAATAAAATGATGGAAGTAAAATTTAATGAAAAGAGAAAATTATTGTATAATAATATAATTGGAATTATCCAAAAAAGGCTCATTACTATTCAAAAATGAGAATGCTGAATTTACCGGCCGACCAGCATGCCTTTGTAAATTGAGCATATACCAACAGAAAAAAGTCCAGCTGCTGAAACACCATTGAGTGGCCAGACTTTTTGTTGGCATATGATTACAGGACAGAGCAAAATACAAGAACAATCTGCTACATTCTGCAAAACTAAAGACTGAGAATCATAACCAATTTTCCTTATATTTTTGCACTGTCCCTTTAAAATCTTAGCAAAAAAAGGCAATGGAGATTCTCTTTTCTGTGTTGCTTGTTCTGCACTACACTGATGTACTGTACAAGTGTGGGAATGCAAGTCTCATATGCATGTGCAGTATATCATTAACAAGGAAGAACGTGACAGAACATTACACCTTAATACAAAGACTTTATTTAGGGAAGGTAAACAATTTCTTTCTTAAATAATGTCATTGTATAATAGCAACAGTCCACTCCTCTTTGTGGGTATACCAGGTTGTACCCATGTCTGCTTTGTTTAATCACTTGGACTTCCCCCTCATGATCAAACCATACCAACTGTGGGTAAATCCTGATGTACTCATGCATTGTTTTGGATTATTGCTTAAATAGTATACGATATATCCTTGGAAGGAATTAAAAAATGTACAAATGCTATAAAAATAGAAATGAAAGGTTTGAGAATTTTTATAAAATATGGAATTTCATATATAGAATTTTGCTGGATAAGTTACCAGATAAATTAATATAAAATATAAGGTATTAGAAGAAAGTATATGTGATGAGTTGAATGAGTAAACCATTGTTGGTATAATGTAAAAAAATCAGGTTTGGAGAATTTTTAAAAAGAAATATAAATGGAAAGGATTTAAAAATATAACAATAGATATGATATCATGGAAAATATGTGAGAGAAAGAAATGTGAACATGAAAAATTGGGCAGATTATTGTTTGTAGCAATCTAAAGATTATGAAAAAGAATATGTGAAAGATTATTTATACTAATGTGTTGGAAGAAATACAAGTTTGGTTGTGGAATAAATAATGTGGATATATAAAGAATTTCAAAAATATAAATAATGTTGGATTAGAAAAAAAAAATCACAATTTGTATGTATTCGTTGAAATGATTTGTTATTAGTGTGACAGTACCAATATGACTTCTGACAGTTTTGTGAATGAAATAAAGAAGAGACATTCACAAAAGATAGCAAAATATTTGAGAGAAAGCTTTTCAAGTTATATTTGGAGGAGACATATATGATCAAAGAGATACAAACTAAAGTGTGTAATTTTCTTTCCACCAGCAAAGAAGCCCAAGCATATTCAGAATTTGTACTGAACAGTATACTATTGCTAACAGAGGTTCTCAAAACAGGCAGTATTATTTTTTCCAGTCACAGTATTTTTCAGCTCAGGTCAAATTAGCTTCCACCTTTCAAGGCTTTAGGACTCTTTGCTATGCATATCCATCAGACTTCAAAACAGATATATTATAGATATAATTAGCAAAAAAATGAAATGTATTTATTTATTTAGCTATTTGCTTTGTTAAGTGGGTTGATTGGCCTGTCCAAGGACAATTTTAAACTATTTTCCTAGCCAAAAGGCAACAACAGAATACTTACATGAAAACTATTAATTTTTATGATAAAATAGTACAAAAATGAATAAAGCACACATTACAATAATTACTTGAGAAGCAGCCAGCTTTGAATATCCTGTCTGTTAATGTATGAGTAGAGGAATAGTACAATAAATATATGCTGCATGACTTTAATCTTTAAAACAAGTGAAAGGTGTTGAAATGAAGAGCCCATATTTTTTTGCATTTTGCAGGGTGAGAGCTGTAAATGTGATATCATCCAGAGAACAGTTCTGCTTGTCAAACCCTGTCCACTTAAACTGTTTAACAAAATATTTTTTAGCTGATTGGGAAAGGGAATGAAGTCCTTGGTAGCCGGGTATTAATCTAGATTAAGTTTCCTAATGTTGGGGCTAGCTTTTATTTTATTTATCCTTCATTGAACAAGTAAATCCTACTAGTCTAGTGGCTTATTTTTAGGGAGACCCAATGTATTTATACTCATATGAGTGATTTTGCTAGGGCACTGGAGAATGTCACCTACTCCTTTCAAGAGTAGGAATGTTTGGTGGTTGCACATCCTGCTTCCATACCTGGCACAGAGGGATCTAGGAGAAGCACAGTGCACAAGAGAGGGTAGAAAAGTGGGTTTTCTGGTGGAGGTGCTGAGCATGATCCAGAAAATATCATTCTGTCAGTTGGGCAAAAACAAGTGAAAAATTGAGTGGATTGTACAAATAGTCACTGCTTAGCTGACTCTAAATGTTTTGGAGCTGAAGTAGTGGTAGTAACAGAAGTGGCATCCAGAGTGCTGTCTGATGAGAAGTTGGTTTCATTACTAAACAAAAGTAATCTAGGAATGGAACCAGAAATTAGTTGTTAGATGTAACGAATAAGGTGTTTGATGCAGAGAATAACCAAGAATGGAATATAAGGAACTCAGGAGATGAATGATCTAAATGAAATGTTTGATGAGGTTTAAAGATGTTCATGTGCTTGAAACAGTTGAAAAGGTACTGTAAAGCCTGCTAATATTGTTAAAAATAAAAGAATATTTACTGTAAGAATAAGAAACAAAAAGAAGGAAGAAGTTATAGATAAATACTTTGTGAAAATTTAGTGCTGCCTTTAAGGTTTGCAGCAAGACACAGTAGGTCACTGATCCATTTGGGAAAAGAATGTTTTTGTGATTTGACTTTTGAAACTAAAGAACTGATGGATACATTTTTGTTTCATTGTGAAACCAAGTAGGATTGTTTTCCATGGAATAGGTTTATCTTTTCTGGGCAGGGGAATTGTTTAAAGAAGAAGGTGCATGTGCAGTTTTGGAATGATGAAGTTGAGTTGTATGATTTGAAATGTTATTTTCTATTAATCAGTCTGTGATACTGCAAAAGTGAAAGATGAAAGGGGAATTTGGAATGGGGGTGGGTGTTAGATGAAATTCTTAAATATGAAAAAATATTATAAGGCATTTGCTGGTGGAGAATGGGTGGAGTTGTCAGATATAAAGCAGTGTCAAAAGCATGTTATTTTTATATTGATATTAATCACCTTATAAATGAGTATCCAAAAATTAGATGTAACCTACCAGTGTGGAGAAAAAGTATGTATGATGACCAGCTATAAGAAAGAGTGTACAATTTGTAAGCCGAATGGGCATTTTTTATTTGATTGCAAAAAGAGTAAATAATATAATATTGAAAAATAGAGTGTTGCAAGTTATGATAAACATGAAGTAGAAGGGGAAGGGGATAAAGATGTCATAAATTAACATGTTAAATTGTTATTGAGGAAATAAAATGCAAAAATATAATAAGTCAAAAAGATCAATGTAATATTAATAAGGATTATGATGAAGAAGTGATATATAAATAGTAAAAATCTGATACTGGGGAGGGATCATAAAAGAAATCAGAAAAAGAAATTCAATAGGAGCTAGGGTAAGGGTGATAAAGAGAACGTTTAAAAATATTTCACCAAAAATTAAAAAGAAAGACAAATAACAATGTAAGATTTGTGTCAGCTAATTCTGAATAGTGAAGGCAGAGGAATTGCTATTTTTTGATGGTGCAAAAATCTGATGCAGAAGTAGCGTATTTACAGGATACAAGGTTCTTTTCAGAGGACGGTAGAGCTCAAGTGAGAGAATTTAAGGAAATTTAGGAAGGGTGAGATGTTCTGGCATGTCATTATTGTTTGGAGAGGATGTTAAAGTACTATATTTTTTGTATTAGCATTAGTTGTGGATATGAGGAGAGGTGCAGATGTCTTAGAGTGATAGGAGTTTATGTTTATACTTCAATAAAGGAGAGGAAAGAAATAACTGAGTTATTGAAGCCATACATTATTGTAAATATGACAATAATTTTGATGTGAAATTTTAACTGCTTGTAAAGAAAGTGTAGAAAGAATGAAGGAGTGGATGTTAAGAAGCTAAAAAAGTCATGAGATGCAGAAGTGTAAAAATGTGGAATAGAGATGACTGAACTTAGAAAAGAGGGGTATTGTATACAGAGATTTGTTTTTTTATGTCAAATTTATTGAGAGAGATAAAAATGTAGTAAGGTCGGTAATGGTTTTTCTGATCATAGAAGTATTTGGGTTTAATGTGGTGAAAATAATGACATAATAGTTGAAGGAAAATAAATCAAAAGATTAACAATGAAGCTATTTGATAAGGTGGTGTTAAAGTGACACTAAGTTATGGAGTGATCATGCATTAATGAGGGATTTCTTTGTTTTATTTGGTCAGAATGTTGGATAGTATTTAAGGAAAATATATAAACATATTATTGGAATTGGAAATGGAGAAAAAGAAGAAAAAATAAAGTTGTTTATAAAAATAAATATAATGAGATAGTGAATAGGTAGAAGATACATCTATGAGCTTTTTTAGGTATGAAAGTTAGATTTTTTTTTTGGAAAAAAAGAATTGAAAAGTTTGTTGTGTAAACAGAAGTATTGTTTAAAGGGATACAAAAGGATGTTTTCCCTTTTTTGAGTTAATAAGTTAGGAGTAAAGTTGGAATTAGTGAAATAAAAATGTGAAAGGGAATATTGCATGCAATCAAAAATATATACTGGTGAATGTGGTGTGGAATTTTAGAAGTATGTATGATAAACGATGTAGTTGTAAAGAAATAAGTTGGGGGATTATGAGTTTTTTGGAGAAAGCTATTTTAGTTTAATTACATAAGTTACTGTAGATGAGTTGAACAGAGTACTGGATAAAGTTGATGTTGAATCAGTATCAAGTTTGAATGGTATGGGGTATGACGTGCGTAAAAGATTAAAGGTAAAACAGGAAAAATATTAGTACATGTGTTCAATGATTGTTGCAGGAGGAGATATTCAATGAGAAGATTTCTGAAGAAGTTATAAAATTTATATGGAAAAATAATGGTGAAAATAATGGTATTAAATACTGGTGACTGACAACATTAAATAATGTGGACAATAAGTCTTTTAGGAAGGTACTGCAGGTTAGGCTTGGTAAGGTGATGGATAAAGTTTTGGTGGAGGGGATTTTTGTGTTAGGGGAAATGTATTCAGGACTTGTTAATATTGGTGATGGAGGTGATGAACAATATTTTTATAGGTGTAAAGAGCTTACATTATTAGTGGGGATGTAGGAAAATCACATGATTGCATGGGCCAAGAAATTTCTGATCTATTATGAAAAAGTGTGGTATGAAGGGTAATATTTTGAAGGTATTACAATCTGTGTATAATAAAGCTAAGGTTCTGACTAATGAATAGATATATTGCAAATTTATATGAGTGGAGGTTTAAGGCAAGGTTACTCAATAAGTGGGATATTGCTTTCTTCAGTTAGAATCACAATGGGCTTAAAACATACAGGAACATATTAGAAGGTAGGTATGTTATTAATGAAAGTCTGTATATTCCTTTTTGTTTCATATGCAGATGATATAATTATTATAATGAGGAAGAAAGGCGGATGAGAAAAATGATTAGGTATGTGATTAAGTGTTTGGGAGGAGTACAGTCAGAGTTAAGTAAAGATAATAGTTGTGGGTTAGGCAAATAATAGGAGATAGAAGGCATTAAAATGGTGTGAAAAGCAGGGTAGGTTTAAAAGGAAAAAAGCTCAGAATAGGAAGAGATTCAGGAATATAAAAATAAAATTAGGTTATGGGGATTGGAAAACAAAAATAAAGTACTTTCTAGGAAGATTTGGTATAATGATATTATTAAAATGTGTTGCAAGGTTAATCCTTGGAAGCCATTAGTTGGCAATATTATTAAAGCTATGAAAGAAAGACAAACTAGATTTTATAAGGTATAGGAGTATCAAGATTTTTGGTGGAGGTTAGGAATAAATAAGTTACTTGTAAAGAGTAATATATCACATAAAATAATATCACAAAGACTGATTATTTTGTGAAGGAATAGAAATGACAATGTTTTTAGAGTGTGAAAGAATAAAGAAATCGTCATGAACCTATGAACCTATAAGAAATTGTGGAAAATGTTTTTAAAGATATAAAATTGGAAGATGTAAACATTAATATGATTTTATTTAGGTATTATGGGGATAAAAAAGAAGAACTTGATTACTAAGATGGATAAAGTATTATTTTAGAGTTATTTGGAATAAATGAGAGGTTAAATTAAAAGAGCTTTTATTTATTAAAAAATGGAATAAGCTGAAATATTAATTAAAATCAAGTTTTGTTTATGATAAAACAGTGTGGGGACATTTAAATTGTTAATGCATTTATTATTGTTTGATTTGTAAGTGTATTTATGTTGCATTTTTGCTATATTGAAGTTGGATACTGTGTACCATTATTTGAGTTACTAAATATGTAAATATGTAATTAATGTAAAACCAGAGGGCTGCTACTAGTGACAATTGAATGTAAGATAGAGTCTGTGAGTGGAGATGAGCTACAGAAAGAGAAAATGGAAAGTGTAGTTCAGAAGGGAAAAGATGCTTTGGGGGTAAATGTCATAGCATCAGTGTGTCTAGATGACTCTGTTTTACAAAAAAAATGGATGAAGCAGAACTAGAAAAAATGGAGGACATGCAGTGGACTGTGGCAATGGATAAAATACCAGGCAGCAAGGAGATGACAGAAAGACAGAAGGATGCTGTAAATTATGGTATGGATGCAGAGTGGAGGGGTATGACAGGCCAGTAATGTATCTCATTTTAAAGGTACTTTATGTTCTGTGTTGGCCTGCAGGAATATGGAGCAAAAAGTGGAAAACAGAGAGACACTGACAGCAGTGTTTCCAGTGAAAGAAAAGCATGTACAGAGGCAGAGGAGCCAGACTGGAGCTGCTGGAAAAAGAAGCTTGTGGAGAGGTTGAAAACAAAGTATGATCAGCAAATAAACATGTACTGTGTTCTAGGCAATGCTAATATGCCCTTACGATTTAGTTTGTCTGATATTAGGGCATTAATGTGTATGGGAACTGAAACTTCCTGTGAGGTGACTTTTCAGACATTTGCAGAAAAATGATAATAAATGTGAATGGAGATGTAATATTTTACCCTTGAAGGACTATGTTTAGCAAAATGTAAATGTACTGTATACCTAAAAATAACACAGCTGTTACAATTTAGGATGACAGAGAGAGAAGAAAATAAATTAAAATATTTTTTTCAAAGCCTATGCTGGGATGTGCACAATATTAAAAAAAATTGTGGCTGTCAGAAAAATATGGACTGTAGATGGGAAGATTATGCAACTTTAAAAAACAGAATATGATAAGTTGCAGCATGTGCCTAATCTGATAGTAATAAATGGGGAAAAGGAAGTTTTAAGCATGGAGGTAGATAAAAGCTTGTTTTTCTGTGGAGATGAATCACATTTAACCCAGGATTATACAAAAAGAAGATATGGGTAGTGTGGAGAGTTTTGACTTTCCAGAAAAAATATAAACCATGTTGTAAGAAATGGGGAAGTTTTGATTGGTTTGATTGTCTAATAATTAATGAAAATAAAAAGACAAAATGAAGAAAAAAATGAGGGGGAGGAACAAGGTTTTATGCAAGAAAGGGTGGGAAGCAATGATGAAAAGTTAGGGGTGGGGTGAGGAACTACAAGGTACAAATACAGACAAAGATGCGCTAGATAAAGTTCAGCAACTGAAAAATTAAAAAAGCATATATAGAGAAAGATAACAGGCTTGAGGTATTAAAAACAGAGGAAGAAGAAGGAGATGTGAGCTCTGAGTTAGAAAAAAGTTAGAAGGTTAAAAAATACAAAACATGAAAAGTTTAACAAAAATATAAAAGCACTGAATTTGAATGGCATGAAAAGTGAGGTTAGAAGAAAGACAGTGTTTGAATGTCATGAAAAAAAAACATAGATGCAGTAGTGATTTGCTTACTTGATATAAAATGTACATATAAAAGGAAAAGAGTGGAACTAGAGATGATTTGGAAATAAAAAGTGATGAGGACTATAAGGAGTGATACATGTTCAGGTTTTGCAGTATTGCTAAAAATGAAGAAATGAAATTATTAGATATGATGTTGCTGGTGTCAAGGACAGTTAGTTTATGGTATAAAAAAGGGTCAGAAAATGTTTAGAATAGTTGTATGAGTATACAAATATAAATTAAAGAAAAAGTAAAGTGTTTGATGAAATTCAAAGTCATATGATAAATATGTTTATTATAGTGAATGAAACATTAATTGTAATTTCAAAAAGGGGAAAGAAAAATAGCATAGGATTTGAAAATTATGAAAAAGTTATAAATAATGATTGGTTAAGAATAGGTAAAGGGAGAGGATATACCTATAATAGAAGGGTTGCTTAAAACAGAGCTCTATTACATATTGTTTATAGATGACATGAAAGAAATAAAATGTGGAATAAGAGATGCAAAGTTTTCAGATCATAGGGCTGTATGGGAAATAATTGTAGATAATGAGCATATAATAAAACAAAGAAAAGGTTTAAAAAGCCTGACAGGAAAAAATAATGAGTAGAATGTTTTTAAAAGAAAGAGATCAATTGTGGGAACATCATAAGATAATAAAACAATTATGGAAAATGTGACGACCCCACTTAACCTGGAGCAATAATTGAGGAACCTCAATCCTCAACACTGTTTCTTTTAAGGAAGTGTCACTGAAAGCAGAGATAGAAACACACAAATTATGCCTAAGAGTACACCAGAAACAGGCTACAAGTCTGGGACTGGACTTTATCCTTCACTCCAGGTCTCCAAATGAGTCTTCACTTTAACCACTGCAGAGCACTGTGTCCCATTTATACATATTTGACACACACACACACACACACACACACACACACACACACACACACACACACACACACACACACACACACACACACACACACACTCTCTTAAATATCTAATATTCATTTATACAAACACTCTTGGGAAAGACTGGCACAGATTTACCTGTTATGTCCCTTTTTTCCAAATTACATGGTAATGGCTGCCACCAGTCAAAATACCACAATACCCTTCAAAAGGGGTATTCAATTATATTGAGTAAAATAAATACTGATATAAAAAGGTTGCTTGCAATCCAACCAGTAAGGCTTTTCAGAGTGGCCCTGGTGTTATCACAATAAGCATAAACACTCTCAGGTTACTGAAAGCATTTTGTAAATAACCAGCCACAATAGAAGGTTGTAAAATATTTAATAAGTAAAATGATTTAAAACATATATACACTGATAAACTGATTCCAATAAACCACAGAGTTTCACACACAGGAATTACAAAAATAACACTGTAGGATAGGTTTCAGAGTGATTGAAGAAAAACTCAAACTATCTAACTGTTGATCTCTAACTGCCTAAAGATTAACTGTCCCTGTCTAATCTAATTAACTCAGCAAGGCAAGATGATACTCTTACTTCTGCAAGGCAAAATGAGAATATATGTCCACTGTTCAGGCTGTTGTCTGGTCCTCAGCAACTAGAATAGCAACTCCTACCATTTCCGCTGAACAGCTCTGGAAAACTCTGAGTGATAATTACTGGTCTAGAAAACAACTACTGAAAACTATAACAACCATTGCAACTAACCACTGAACAACTACTTTGACACAGCACCTACTTTTATAGCAGAATTTTTTAACAGTCACAGAAAGCTGTTATGAAAACTATACTCTCTCATATCAGACTTTAGAAAATAAACAGAAGAGCGGAGATTCTATTGCTTTCAACTCTGGCACACGATGACATGACATCGAGGTCAGCTGAATGGCATAACCTAAATTCAGAATTCTTTTTAGAAAACACATTCTGCACATTTGGTCACCCAGAAGAACACTGTTTGATTCAAATATCTTACATAAATCAAAGTAATAATCAAAGAACATGAACTTATTTACAAGATTGTAGTTAGTCATGCTGGCATATATAACATATGGTAATTTACAATTATTTACAATATTTACAAAATTTCAGCCAGTCATGTAGCTCAGATAACAATATCTGATATCCTCACAGCAGATATTTATGAAAGCATATCAGAGAAAGGGACATTTTGAAGTATTGACAAAGAAAATAAATTATATATGTATATAATAATGAAAAATGGAAAGAATGACAAAGTATTATTTAAAAGCGAGAAAAGAAGTTTCCCCATTTCTTGGTAAGAAATTGAGATATAATTAAAGAACATAACAGTAATGAAGGGTAAAAAAAGGTAAGTTAAAATATACAAGAGGAAATTACTAATCTGATTATAAGGTATTTACAGAATATGTATAAGAAAATAATGTAACAGGGTGTATATAGACAGTTAAGATGAAAAAACAAGTAGTGCGAGAAACAGAAAATATAATCAAGAAGAAAGAGCTACATGATGCTCTAAATGAAGTCAGAGAAGAATATGCACTAGCTCCAGGGGGATTAGGGTGCACTCTGCATAACAAATGTCAGATAATGAAAAGGATGTTATTCTGGAAATATTGAATGAATGTATGAAGGAAGTATAAAAGGACAACAGATTTTGAGGGGTTCATACAATTTATAAGGAAAAGGGGGAAAAGAAAAAGAATTGGTAACCAAAATGCTTGGAAATACTGACTATGAAATATTTATGAAAATTGTTTGGAAAAGAATGATGGATGTCATGAAAGAAGAACTGCATGAAGGGGTGTTCAGGGTTAAATGGAAAAGAATAAATAAAATGATGATTAAAGAAGTGGTTGAATGTATAGATAAGAGGAAGGAGAAGGACAAGTATTAGTATGTAATGTGGCGAAGGCATTTAATAGTACTGACCATGGAAAAATGTTGAATATTTTAAAAGAATATGAGGTAGGAGAAAATTAATAAGAAGAGTAAGGCTAGCTTATGAAAATGATTGTGTGTCTATGATGGTGAATGGATAGGTAGGGAAATGAGTGAGACAGGGAAGAAGGGTTGTTCATTGAGTATGTGGCTGTTTGTGATATCAATGAATGCAGTTATAAACATATAGATCAAGGTTACAGGACAGTAGATGAGAAGTTAGGGAAGAGATAAAGTTACAGCTAATTTTAACCTATGCAGATGATTTGGTTTTAGTAGCCAAGAACAAACATTGGATGAAAGAGATAATTTATGGAACAGAACAAATTTTGAGTATGCTAGGATTATAGTTTAATGAGTAAAAAAGTAAGAGGTTTGGAGATGTGGTAAGAAAGCAGGAATTTATTTTATCACATGTGAAATTGGTAGTGGTTAAGTTTTAAAGTTAACAAATAGTAGCAGAACAATGGAGATACATTTTTGTATGAAAGTTGACAGATTTGTGGAGGGTGTTTCAGTTGTCCTTATGAAAAAAGGGCCTATTTGATAATTGCATATATTTTAGGAAACCTGACATATTTAGGTGGCATGTATATGTTTTCAAGCTGTATGAAAAGTGAATCGTTCAGTATCTTTTTTGTGAGGGACAAGGCTGAATCCAATCAAAAGGTGTATAGTTTATAATGAAAAAGAAAACAGGGACTTAAATTTAATAACTCCAGCTGTTTCTTAGCATCAATACATTTCTCTAGGGTGTTATAAAGTGCCTGAAAAAAGACAATCCTAAGAAATGTGTTGCTGGAAAAAATAAAGGTATATGGATGGATGACAATTAGAAAATGAAAAAAGAAACAATAGGTTTGGAAGAGGAGGTATATGGAAGTGAAATAAAACCATGGACATTGGACCCAAATAAACTAGAAATGAAAAGGAAAGTATATTCAATATATAAAAATAATTAAATAAACTATTGTATTAATCCTTTGGAAAAAAAATGGAGGGTGAATACAAAAAAAAAAAACAAATAAATAAAAAACAGCAACAAGGAAAAGGCAGGAAAGATTTAAATCCTCTTTTTGAAGCCAGTGTTTTTCTGTGGCATTTATTATTTGACAAACTGCCAGAGAAAAGTAACACGGAATAAAAAAATAATAGAAGAAAGAATGTGTAATAGCTGCAGTACTAAAGAGACACCATAACAGTTTTTAGGGTGTAAAAATGAAGTTTTTTTGGACATTATTCCAACATGTTTATGACTGGAAAGTTCAAATACATTGACATGGGCATGGTGCTGTATAGGAAATATAAGGTTGTGAGTGAAAAAGTAACTCATATCTCTCAACCGTCTATATTTTTGTCTTGTATTCTTGCTCTGTTTCTCATAAAATGTGTGGTTTTCTGGCAAATCATTGATGACTGAAGTCACTAAATAATGGCATACATTTCAGTGTCAGGCTTCATATTCTTAAGAAACTGTATGCTACCACATGACCCCCCCCCCCATTATTTTAGGCGTTGCCTAGATTTCTTATGCTGAGAGGTTAAGAGATATGAAGAAACTGGCAAAAATATTGGATAAAATGTTATTCACTGCTATTGGGTGGTTATGGAAAAGAAGATGTGTAGAATTGCTATATAACAAAAGAAAAGGTGATGAGGAAGTAATAGGTGATATAAAGAAATGGTTATGGTGGAAAGGGTAAGGGGGGTTGAGATGGCTGTCAAATATACGTAGGGAAATTAACATATCAAGCATCATTACAAGGTTTAAAGTGTGATATAAAAAGCAAATATAACAATTGTGAAATAATGAAAGAAAACTGAAAAGTATTAATATAATAAAGCAAGTACCAATGCAGAAATAATTTATTTATTTATTTATTTTACATTTGTTAACTGGGTTAGTCCGACTGAGCTTTTGGGTCATTTTCAGCAGAGACCTGGGGAGAAAAGCTTCTCAGAGAAAAGAATTTTACAAAAATAATTTACAGTCAGAAAAAGATTATGAAACTTGTTACAATATCATTTTAAATGAATACACCAAAACAGACTCAGAAGAAAGAAACACAAGCAAATAATCCAAAACAGGAATCCAGGCACCTTGAAGCCTAAAAATCCATGTGCCTGGATTCCTGTTTTGGATTATTTGATTTTAAATGAATAGTACAAAATACTTTACAGTCAGCAAAAGATTATGAAACCTGTTACAATATTATTTTAAATGAATAGTACCTAGTTGTTTTAGGGTTTAGAAAGCATATATATAAAAGTTAGATGACGATATAAAGGAAATAAAGTAGAAGTGACCTATTAGACTTGTTAAAGTTAGTTATTTAGGAGCAGTCAGATTGAGTATAGATAGGATAGGATAGACAGGGAGGAAAGGTAGTAGTGGGAGGGTATTATGAGCGAATGTAACGAAGAAAGGAAGAGGTAGGAGTACAAGGTTAGAGGTACATTTGGAGTGAGGGGGAGTATTTGGTGGAAGGATAGTAATTTCAGGGTGAAATCCAAGAATCACCAGAAGAAGAGGGCAGAAAAAAGTGGGAAATAGAAAAGATAGCTCAGGCTAAAGAGGACTACTGTTTGGCTAACAAAACAGGCTAAGAGAGCAGTCACAGTAGCAAAGATCAAAGTATCAGAGGCACTTTACTAGCTTCTGGAAGCTGGCTCAGCAGATGGCATAAAGAAACTCTATCAGGTTACTAGCAAAGACAGAATGATAAAGAAAATAGCCATCAGACACCATTCATAAGAGATGTCAGCAGTAACCTGCTCACTTGTTCATGGAACATCAAAGGCAGATGGAATGAATACTTCTAGCAGCTTCTGAATGAAGACAATCTCACAGAACCTGTATTGCCCCATACAAAGTCTACAAATAAAGAGGAAGAGGAGCCCACACTAGACGAGGTAAGAACAGCACAAAGAACAATGACGTCAGGGAAAGCAGCAGGCTCAGAGAAGGCCATGGCAGGTATGATCAATATGTTGGGTAAATTAGGGGATAATTATCCCCTGAGGGTACTCATAGCAATCTGGAGAGAAAGCTGCATCCCAGATGATTGGAGAATACGTATCCAGTTCCAGTGTACAAGAACAAAGGGGACATTCACAACTGTGCACATGCAAAGGTATCAGACACCTGCCACACTGCATGGAAGTGCTGGAGAGGATGATTAATAAATGAATGCACAAAGCAGTAGAAAGTAAGATGTGAGATGAGCAACTCAGATTCAGATCAGGGTGCAGAACAACTGATCCAATGTTTGATGTGAGATGAGCAGTTGAGATTCAGATCAATATGAAGAACAACTGATCCAATGTTTGTAGCAAGACAGATAATAGAGAGGAAACTACAGATGAGGAAAGAATCCACCTATTCATTCCTGGACTTGGAGAAAGCAAGTGATAAAGTCCCAATGAAGCTGATTTGGATAATCCTGAAATTGTTCAAAGTCGTCCTGGAAACACTGGTAAAAATCAGTGTAGACTATGTACAAGGACCCAATGACAAAAGTATAAACTGCATTTGTACTCACAGGGGATTTCTAATTTGGAGCCAGTGTGCACCAGGTTTAGCTTATGAGCCCACTGACGTTTATGCTGGTGATGGACTAAATTAGCAAACAGGCCAGAATGGACTGATTAACAAAGCATTACAAGCAGACTCTGCACAGGAACTTTAGCAACTAATAAGGGAATAAAATGCAAAACTGAAGGCACATGGGATCGAGATGAGTTGTAAAATATTATTTTCTTATGAGAGATTTTTTTGAGTTGGCATGGCTTAGCATCACATTTATTCTTTCTTTTCATTTCCAAAAATGTAATTCAGTGTAAATGACACACACTGTAAATAAAATGAAGCCTGTCCAATGATTATTAATATTACACTGATGGAAAATGCATGCAAGATTTTGTCTAAATATACTATACTATACTATACTATACTATACTATACTATACTATACTATACTATACTATACTATATTCTGATGTTTACATCACTGGTTGAAACTGCAGACCCATTGTGAGCTGATTTCTTCATTTGTAGAAAGAGAGAGACGAAGGTGTGTTTCATGTAGAATTATTTTTTTTCCTTTTGCTAACTGAGTCTGACAAAGGTGAAAATTAAGAAAATTCAAAGTGCATTGATAAGTAAATTCTTAAATAAATATTAGGCACAGGTAATTCAGCCCCTTGGCTCTCCCCTGAAACAAAAAAACTTATTCTTACTAGAAATAAAGTCTGGGCCTCATGGCGAGCCCACAGAAATAACCCTGATTTTCTACACTTCCGTCAGCTGAGAAATTTAACTAAAAAGGCAGTAATATCTGACAAAAAGAAATACTACCTCAAACTACAACAAAATCATCTTAATAACTTTAAACTCTTCTGGTCCTCAGTCAATAAACTTCTCTCCCCAGGAACCTCTAAAACACCTTCCCCAATTAAAGCTGACCCTGATACCCCTCAACAAACTGCAGACACTTTTAACTCCTTCTTCACTGAAACTATACTAGCCTTAGCAAAACAACTAAATGCCGACAACTTCTGCCCACCAAGTAAGCTAACTAACTCTCCCTTTAAATTCTCTTTACAACCTATCTCTACATCTTACATTTACAGACTCCTTCTTAAACTAAAACCTTGTACCCCCTCTGCTGACAAGCTCCCTTCACTATTTCTTCAAAAGGCTGCCAAGGTCATTTCATACCCTATATCTATTCTCATCAATAGGACCATCAAAGAAGAAATCATCCCTGATATCTGGAAGGCCTCTCATATTATTCCACTTCATAAAGGTGGAAACTCCACTGACTATTCTAACTATAGACCTATTGCTCTCCTCTCACCCTTGGCTAAAATTATGGAGAAATGTATCCATCATCAACTTTTACAATCTCTCTCTCTTCATAGCATTATAGCAAACTGTCAACATGGCTTTAGGCCACATCATAGTACTACTACTGCCTTGCTTTCCTTTGTAGACACTATTAATCGGAACCGTAACAACAACTTACTCTCTTCTGCCATTTTCATTGACCTCTCTAAAGCATTCGATATGGTCAACCACAGTTTATTAAGTAAGACTCTTGAATCTCTCTCTTTTGATTCTCCAACCATTAAATGGTTTAATTCCTATCTCACAAATAGAAAACAGGCAGTTCTCTGGGATAACCACATTTCTTCTTTTCTGCCTGTTTCTATCGGAGTTCCTCAAGGCTCTATCCTTGGCCCACTTCTTTTTTCCCTCTTCATTAATGATCTTCAAACAATAATCCCTCAAGCAACATGCATTCAATATGCCGATGATTCTACCCTCATCTGCTCAGCATCTTCTACTCCTGAACTTATCTCTCTTACGCAAAAAGTCTTTAATACCGTAGAAACATAGTTCTCCAGTCAACTCCTCTTACTAAATGCTAAAAAAACTAAACTTCTTCTATTTACCCCCACTTCCAGGACTTCCCCCTTAAACTTCACTATCTCCTCCAACAGTGCCACTGTCATCTCACCTGACTCTACAACTAAACTGTTAGGTATTACCATCGATAATAATCTCTCTTTCGACCAACATATTAACAACTCCATAAAACTAGTCAACAGAACAATAGGATCCTTGTATCAAATTAGACCATTTCTTACACCAACTACTAGAACTAGGATTGCTCACTCCCATCTTATTTCTACTCTTCTTTATGCTTCACCCATCTTTACTAACCTCAAGAAAAACAACCTTAACAAATTGGCTACCTGCTATAATAACATTGCCCGCTTTGCTACTAGCAACCCCTACAGAACCCATCATTGTCTTAACCTGAAACAACTTGGCTGGCTAGAAATTCAAAACTTTCTTGCTTTCCATCAACTCATTTTGGCCCATAAAATATTGTACCATCCAAACAACACTCCTATACTCTCCCAACTCATAATCCCCTATAACAACCTAAACTGTCTCCGCTCTTCTAGTAAACTCTTGACTAGGTCTATAAAATCTAATAACACTGCTGGTGACTCCCTATTCACCAATTCTGTAGGTATAAAATGGAATATGTTACCTACAAACATAACAATGATTTCCTCTTTACCTCTCTTCAAAAAAATATTAAACTACACTTCCAGAATCACTGGCTTTGCTCATGTTGTAAACCCGATTAATTTTCTATTACTACTACTTACCCAAACTTTCTCTCTCACTTCCTGTTTCACTCTTTTTTCCACCTAGCTCTCTCTTCTCCCCTCTCACCTTGCCTTCTTCCTTACCTGTTAATTATCTTATCGTGCTTTCTTCTCATCTAACCCATCCTATTCCCTACCTAATTCTTATTACTCTACTTTTATTTCCTCTTATTTTGTATTCTTACCTTTAAGAATTTTTATCCTGTATAATGTTTGAATTTCTCTGTGCGTGGTAGTAACTCTTTCTTGTTGTACTAATTTGTTTGAAGAGTTTTAAGAATTTTGCTGTTTTTAACTATTACTAACCTATGTACTAATTGTTTTCTTGCTATGTATGTTGATTTTTTACATATGTATTAATTTGTACTTCTGCGGAGCTTTTCTCCTCGGGCCTCTACTGAAAATGGAAATATCTCCAGCTAGACTAGCCCGGTCAACAAATGTAAAATAAATAAATAAAATAAATAAGAAGCTTGTATTTGGCATAGTAAGATGCAGGGAGAGAGAAAGTGAGGGAGAGAAAAAAACAAAAAGAAAGTGTAGCAGAAAGAAGATTCTGAGAGATAGAAGTTAGGTGCAATTACTTAGAAAGAAAATCTCAAATAGTGACGGAATGAGACGTTACATAGTTTGGCAAAGTGGTGTGAAGCAACTGGAAGGTGGCTTATTAAGGTATGCACAGTGATTGTATTAACTGAGAAGACTTGGAAAAATGTTCATGCACTATGAAGTATGTGCTCAAGAAAGAAATTGAGGCAAATAAGCAAGGCAAACTGTGCTGAATTTCAAACTGTATAAAGTAGCTTACTAAAATATAAAAATATTCTCCGGCACAATGAAGGGTATCCCAGTAGTTCGGAAGCAGGCAGGCAACTCAAAAGCTTTAAAGAATTTATTCCACCAACTTAATACATACGAAAAAAGCACGAACAAAAAACCATACCATAGAACAATAAAATTTAAGCGCTTTCGTCTCCTTACACCGGAGACTTCATCAGAATAAATCATTTCATTTTACAAAGGCTTTATATACTCATATCAATCAACCGACACCCTATGAAGCAGCTAGTAAGCCTTAAAGATACAGCGCTGCAATGCCTTGTGTAAATATATGCATTTAAATGTAGTTTTCATTAAAAAGATCCACATATTGCTTAATATACATTATTCGTTCCAGGTATGAACATATATTTAGCCCCCCACCAACAAATCCATCCACCGATAAAATCCAGATCAAGTTGTGTAAGGCTGTATATAACTAAAGCTAGGAACATTGAAAAAACAGTAGCTCAGATTTGCCCTAAACTGCATTTCAAAGAACATATATCGTAAGGTGCAACTACAGTGGCTATACAGTTTCTATGTACAGCTATTAGGAACCAGTATTTAGACACATTTAAAAACATTTAAAATGTATTTAAAAAATACTGAATAAAAAAGATGCTTAGACACTAATAACATGCATACACCTAAAAATGGTGAACTGGTAATATAAATAAATAAATAAAAATAAAGGGCTCACACTAGTAAAATCGGGAATGAAAAATTAATCAGCTTGTATTCTGTTTATATTTTGAATGTTAAATATACTAGAAAAACAAAATTAAAACCACAATTCAAACAAACTAAAAAGGCTCTTGAGCTTGTAAGGGACTTTATGTGGGGCATAAGTGTACCTCTACACCCATCCAAGGGTATACCTTGTAAATCCCCTGTATACTTTATTGGCACATACCTATCGCTGTATAACATAATAGATTCATAACCCAATTTAAATTTGTTTAAGTAAATTTAGATAAATTTAGCCAAGCAAATACGTAGGTGTTAATAATTAAATAATATATAACGAATATAAATGCATAAATGTATATATGTGCAAATGTAAATACTAAATAAATAAATAAATATATAAATATATAAATAAATATATAAATATAATTATAAATATATAAATATAAATATATAAATAAATCAATGAATATGTATGTGTATATATATACATTTAGCAATAAAAGCATTTAGCAATAAAAACAATCCTATAGGTACATACATATGCTGACACAACCTATTCAAAATTAAGAATATTAATTAAAATACTAAATATCTACCCAATTGAAAATTGTGTAATAGCATATGTAAATAAATGTAATATTTGGAAATAAATGTAATATTTGTGTAAACTGACATATTTCGTTGTTTTAACTATAAATTACTGTCCTCCATTATCTAGTGATTTGGCATCCTCATACGCTTTCGTCCCATCATTTGTTTTTATAATTTTAGGGTCCGCTGCTAATATTTTGAGTGCTGGGGTAATGGAAATATGATCATTTAAACCTTTTTCACAACACGCATTTAATCTTAGTTGCCAAATCATTTCCCTGTATTCCACCTTTGTTTCCCAGTCACCACCTCTCTCCAGAGGTCCAACCACCTCGAGAACCCAAAATTTAAAATCAGCTTTCTCACATTTCATCACATGCCTATACAAGGCATTGTTCTCATTGCGTCTGTTGATATCTCTAATGTGTTCGTAAATTCTGTTTTTTAATTTTCTTTCTGTTTTGCCCACATAGTAACATCCTTACAGAACACTGTGTATACAACACCTTTGGTATAGCAACTACTATAATGTTTGGATATTAATTTAAGGGGGATGCTTGATATAATAACCTCCTTGCTCTCATGTATATATGCACATTGGGCACACCTCCCACACTTAAAGGTTCCTTGTTTTCTACTAGCCCCATCTGTGCAAGCCTTTTTCCCTTCCAATATATTTTTAATATTAAAATTCCTTCTAAAACTAAATTTCAAATTATTCTTAAAAACCTCAGTTCTAATGGCCATGTGCTTGAACATGTCCCAAATTTCATTCATGCATCTCCTAAACCATCCTGTACCATAAAAGTAGGTGGTAGTTAGGTAAGGTGTGTATTTAATTTCCTCACCTATCTGGTTATTACTACTGACAGCAGTATTATCCAACCTTATTGCCTCTGTACTTAGGAGTGGGGCATATTTTCTTGTATTTCTTCCCAACAATACATATTCCTTCACTGTTGAAATAAGTTCCTTAGGATACCCTCGTTCCAAAAATAAACCCTCAAGAAAGGTAATTTCCTTAGTAAACTCAACATTGTCCGAGATCATTCTGGCCATCCTAATCATCTGACCCTTAACTATATTTTTCTTCAATTGTTTAGGATGGTCACTGTTATAATGCAAGTATGCATTCGAAAAATGTTCCTTCCTATAAATATGGGATTTGTAACATTTATTATCCTTGTCCTTAATTAATTTAATGTCCAAAAAATGTGTTTCATCCATATCAATGTTGTGTGTAAACTTTAAAAATGACGTGGTATTGTTAATGTATTCAACAAACATCTCTATATCCTGCCTTGTACCTTTCCAAATAATAAAAATGTCATCCAAAAACCTGTAGTATTCTACAATGTGCTGGTTAAACTCAGTGTTGAAAATAAAATGCCTTTCCCAGTACAGCATGATGGTATTTGCAAAAATCGGAGCACAGGCGGACCCCATGGCCACCCCTTCTTTCTGGTGATAATAATCACCCTCAAAATATATAAAATTAAATTTTAAAACCAATTCCATAAACAATAATACATTTCTAAAATCCAAAGCTGAAAGCCAGTCCATTTCCAATCCTCAAACCACTCCATCCCAATACCCTGGGGGATAACTGAAAATAATTCTTTAACGTCAATGGTAATAAAGAACACACTCTCCAGGTAAACACTTCTACCTATTTTGCTTAAAAAGTCCCATGAATCCTTAAGAATATGTTTCCATTTGGAGTATATGGGCTTTGTCATTGTATCCACATATATGGCCATAGGTTGGGTTTTGGATCCATGTGAAGCCACTATGGGTCTAAGTGGGGGGTCAGTCGTGGATTTGTGTACCTTGGGTATTCCGAATATACCCGGAATAACAGGCTTTTTAACATGGAAGTAATTATATAAACCCAAGTCAATAGATCCAGTTAATAAATTGTCTTCCAAAATAATGTCAATTTTATTATATTGTATATTAATTTCATTTTTGGATATAAGACCATAATTCTCATCCTTATCCAGAATTTCTTTCATTTTTCTTATATAGTCCCACTTTTCCATCAAAACCACTCCTCCACCTTTATCCGGCTTCATCACCCTTATCTCCCTATTCTTGCTCAAGTCACTTAAAAGCTTTGCCTCATCTTTACTTAAATTGCCGTTTGTGGAGCCAAAGGTCTTGTATTCTCTTCTAATTCTATTCATAGCACAATGCTCAAAATTTAAAATTTCATTTTGCAGTGGCGGGTTCCAGGTACTATGCCTGGTAAACCACTTTTTACTACCCCCGGAATTGGTACAATTCTGTTTTTTGTTGTTCTCACTATTAATATGCTGAAGATTTAATTTTCTGGAAAATAACTTAACATCTAGCATAAGCCTCTCCACACTGGGTGCCTTGGCAGGTACAAAAGAAAATCCCTTAGTGAACAAATCAAAATGGCTAGATTTAATTTCAATCCCAGAATAGTTAAAGATGTTAAATTTATTGTGAGAAAAGATAATCTGCTTGGTATTCACAGAATTGCCAACTATGTTAACTTCACTCTGCTCCATGTCATAGTCTACATTGCCTAAAAAACCTGTTCTTCCCCATTATTCCTACCTGCAAAATTATCTCCATTTGTAGCTTGTGCATAAGTTTGCTGATTCCTATTTCTAAGTCTTTCAGACCTTCTCACTTCATCCACCAACTCAGGTGTACTCATTCTATTACCCATTCGTTCACCTTCCAATATAGGGAATTCCTCATCTAACAGGCTGTTGCCTCTGTCTTCAAGATGCCCTTGGTTAGAAAAATTCCTATTATATCCAGTGTATCTATTGTACCTATTGTACCCCCCTTGATATCCCTGCTTGTAACCACCCCTGTGATGTCCATCATGGGTAAAGATATCCCCCTCCCCCATTTGCCCCTGTGGTTTGAAGGGACGTTGTCTAAATATAGGCATCTTCGAATTAGTAACATTAAAATTCATAATAAAATTCTCACCATGTGTATATGCAATTCCTGAATTATATTCATTTAGGTCCCTATTAAGCTTTTTCATTTTCCTTTTAATGTTAGAATCAATGTATACATCAATATCATGCAGCACTCGAAAGTATATATGTTTGTATTCATCAATAACGAACAACATATCACTACTAATGTCAGCCTGCAGTTGGTCAATCTCTTTTTTAATATCAAGCATACTTTTAACATTATGTTCCATCATAGCTTTCAAAATAGACAAACCACAACAATTTAAAATTTTGCTAATTTCTTTAAAAAATACTTGGTCCCCATGAACACTGTTGGGGAATTTATTTAACCTTAGGCCTTTCGGTACAATGTTGTCCTTGATACACAGTTCAAAGTACCAATTTTCGATAGATAAGGCCTTGTACTTGGATAACAATTTTTTAAAAAGCTTACATTTGTCCTTATAAGTATAGTCATTGTTGTTGTTCCTGGTCCTAGGTACATCGCCATCGACCGCATTGCCCTGAAAAGTTTTGTTCAACCAAGCCCCAAAGTCAATATTCTCGTATGCTTCTTCAAACTCATAGCCCTTGCCCTGGTGGTCGCCCGTTACTGCAGAAAAATTAGGAGCTCTCCTTGGCTGTTTCTTTCCGTTAATTCCCCCATTACCGCCTTGCTTCTCTCGGTTAATCCGCTCATAGGATCCGCTGGTGACACGGCCACTTCTTGGGTCCTTCGGGCTGCTTTGGGCGCACGGAATTCCGCTGCTCGTGCCTGCCTGCGTGCTCTCAGCTTGGGTGTGGTTTTGTATAACCCGCAGCAATTCGCTCAACATACTATTGCTGTTGTTCATGCTGGAACACTGAAATCAAAGTCTTTTAACACTGGTACACGGAACTCCTCGTATCCGGAAAATAAAAATGAAAACAACTTGTAACCACAGAAGCAGCACCAACAAAAGATAAAAATATTCTCCGGCACAATGAAGGGTATCCCAGTAGTTCGGAAGCAGGCAGGCAACTCAAAAGCTTTAAAGAATTTATTCCACCAACTTAATACATACGAAAAAAGCACGAACAAAAAACCATACCATAGAACAATAAAATTTAAGCGCTTTCGTCTCCTTACACCGGAGACTTCATCAGAATAAATCATTTCATTTTACAAAGGCTTTATATACTCATATCAATCAACCGACACCCTATGAAGCAGCTAGTAAGCCTTAAAGATACAGCGCTGCAATGCCTTGTGTAAATATATGCATTTAAATGTAGTTTTCATTAAAAAGATCCACATATTGCTTAATATACATTATTCGTTCCAGGTATGAACATATATTTAGCCCCCCACCAACAAATCCATCCACCGATAAAATCCAGATCAAGTTGTGTAAGGCTGTATATAACTAAAGCTAGGAACATTGAAAAAACAGTAGCTCAGATTTGCCCTAAACTGCATTTCAAAGAACATATATCGTAAGGTGCAACTACAGTGGCTATACAGTTTCTATGTACAGCTATTAGGAACCAGTATTTAGACACATTTAAAAACATTTAAAATGTATTTAAAAAATACTGAATAAAAAAGATGCTTAGACACTAATAACATGCATACACCTAAAAATGGTGAACTGGTAATATAAATAAATAAATAAAAATAAAGGGCTCACACTAGTAAAATCGGGAATGAAAAATTAATCAGCTTGTATTCTGTTTATATTTTGAATGTTAAATATACTAGAAAAACAAAATTAAAACCACAATTCAAACAAACTAAAAAGGCTCTTGAGCTTGTAAGGGACTTTATGTGGGGCATAAGTGTACCTCTACACCCATCCAAGGGTATACCTTGTAAATCCCCTGTATACTTTATTGGCACATACCTATCGCTGTATAACATAATAGATTCATAACCCAATTTAAATTTGTTTAAGTAAATTTAGATAAATTTAGCCAAGCAAATACGTAGGTGTTAATAATTAAATAATATATAACGAATATAAATGCATAAATGTATATATGTGCAAATGTAAATACTAAATAAATAAATAAATATATAAATATATAAATAAATATATAAATATAATTATAAATATATAAATATAAATATATAAATCAATGAATATGTATGTGTATATATATACATTTAGCAATAAAAGCATTTAGCAATAAAAACAATCCTATAGGTACATACATATGCTGACACAACCTATTCAAAATTAAGAATATTAATTAAAATACTAAATATCTACCCAATTGAAAAATTTACACAAGGCATTGCAGCGCTGTATCTTTAAGGCTTACTAGCTGCTTCATAGGGTGTCGGTTGATTGATATGAGTATATAAAGCCTTTGTAAAATGAAATGATTTATTCTGATGAAGTCTCCGGTGTAAGGAGACGAAAGCGCTTAAATTTTATTGTTCTATGGTATGGTTTTTTGTTCGTGCTTTTTTCGTATGTATTAAGTTGGTGGAATAAATTCTTTAAAGCTTTTGAGTTGCCTGCCTGCTTCCGAACTACTGGGATACCCTTCATTGTGCCGGAGAATATTTTTATCTTTTGTTGGTGCTGCTTCTGTGGTTACATAGCTTACTAAAATCATTGAACCATCTAAATATGGTGTCAAATTACTTATGACACATAGAAAAAAGCTATGTCAATTTCCCTAATCAATATAAATTAGGAAAAACGTAGTATTCTTAAAAGATGAAGCAGGAGCTGATATACCAGGTTGTGAAGAAACATTGAGGCAATACAAAGTCTATTCTCAATGGTATGTTCAGAAACATTATTGTATTTTGTTTTTGAGAAAATAAATCAAACAATTATAGAAAGTGCATACTGAAGTGTATTGATGAAAAGTTTTGCACTTTTTTATGAACCCAACAAAGAAATGTTGACTGCACTGCATGTTTTAACTAGTATGTTCATAGGTCCATTATACTGGGAGGGTGCAGTGGTAGCATTGTTGCCTCACAGCAAGAGACTCTCCAGTTCTATTCTCAGCTGGGGTGCCTTCTGTGTAGAGTCTGCATGGCATTCATGTGGGTTTCCTCCCACATTACAAAGACATACATCTGAAACATCTCTCCCTGGACCTCTGCTTTAAATTGGCTTGATTCCAAGTCAGACTTTCCTGTTAAATAAATGCTTACTAGGCGGGCTATTGATCCATGGAGAGCTTTAGAAGCTTAGCCATACATTCCAAAGTTTGGCACCCTTATATTTTAAATACAAATAACCCAGTGATGGACCAACAATTTACATGTTGCCCGTATCCATGAGGGACAAGGGTGTTTAACCATGGGTGAATTTGTAGTTACCCACCCATTTGATCATGTTATGACTGAGAAGAAAAAGAGAAGTATTTTTTTTTCTCTATATGGAGAGGAAGATGATGCCACAGAAGTGGTATTCTCAGTGGTACATATCAATCCCTCCAGCATACTCTATTTATGTTGCAAAGAGATCGAGATCTCTTGAGCAGGTGCTTATGGCACTAGTGGACCAGTGAATGTGCAGTAGGTCTGACAATGATTTGTACATGGGGCAGAGATCACTCCTCAGTAGCTTGTATGATACTGAGAAGGGTGCCAAGGCTTAGAGATGGTACATATTATTTTTATGATTTTAGGTCCTTGATTTTCTTATTGAGAAATTATGTCTGTTCAAGCTGGGTCAAATATTTGAATAGATATATACTGAAAAGAGCATTACACCTAATGTTCAGCTGAATGAGTGCAGAATGCAGATTAATGCTCACACCCCTGAACATAGATGCCATACCCTGTGGAATGAAAAAGGACTTTTTTCAGTTGCGGATAAGAGGCAATTGCAGGGCAGTTCATTGTCTACATAGGCTCACATGTCCCTAACAATTGGATCAATTTTCAGGAGTGTGTTGTCAATGTGATATTTACTAGGGCTGTCATACTTACAGATTTATAAATTCATAGCTGTACATATAGGCTAACAAACACTGGGGCCTTTATAGGCCTAGCCATGCAACCCAAATATCCCACAAGTTATTGTGCATTAGAGGCTGTTTTAAGGAGTGTATCCTAGGGCATGATTTAACATCTGCCTCCGCCATCAGAGACTTTGGTGTCAGACCAGGGGTGAATTTCTGATTTCTCATCCACTGGTCTAGGTAGTGCTTGAATAGGATTAGGGAAAACTCTGTTTCAAATAGATGGGAAGCCTATTCCAGAGAAAGGATATTCTTTGAGAAACATACTTGTACCTCCAATATGCCCTGTATAAGTTACAAGCAAATTTTAAATCCTTAGATCTAGTAGTTCTGGTGCTATACATTTTGCAGGTATGCAAAGGGTCCATCAAAGCAGGATACAAGGATGCCTTGTATGCTAGGCATAAATCACCTTTTAGCAGTCTGTAGGAGACAGGGTGTATAGATAAGGCTTTGAGGTAATCTGCATAGGACATTGTGTGTATGCTCTGTATTCTTTTCATGAGAAACCTATATGGATATTCCAGTTGTTGCATGTACCTGGTCAGGTACATACTGAAGGGGGAATTATACTCAGTGATGGGTCTGATAAGGGCTGAGTGCAGTGGCACAAAGACTTCCCTGGACCTAGATGCCATGTCCTTACATATAAGCTGAGTGAAGATTTTCTTACTACCTTAGGCATGTTGTTCAAAAGCCAGATTACTATCTACATGTCTCTCCAAATCCCCAACTTTTGTGTCTACTTTTAGGATGTTTTATCAATGAGGTAGTTTTCCTGGGTAGCCAGATCCTCAAAAGGTATTACTATGGATTTCTTGGCACTGGGCTTTAAGTCATAGTTTTGGCACCAGCAATTTGTTTGTGTTAGACCTTCCTGTAAGATGTTAGTATCTTGGGAGGGGCTGCTATGATTGCTCCTAGCTTGCAACCATCTGTACACTTGGTAAGACAGAGGCCCTTGACTTTGGCTTTGACTTTCAAAAAATAGATGGCAAAGAGGAGCAGACCTGGTACTAGAACCCTGGGGGACTCCCTGGTGACTGACCTCTTTGTGCAGGTGGTCTATCTAAGTCTAACTTCTTAGGTCCTGTCTGTGAGCCAGCTGTCTATCCAGAGAGGTACATAGGGGTTTATGCCTAATTCCTTGCATTTGTTTACAATACCTGAGGCAGTGTGCACTGTTTTCCCTCATCCATTGCCTTGGTGACCTTCTCAAAGAAGTCCACCAGGCACATTAGGCATGACCTGCCTTTTTAGGCAGTGTCTCAAGGACAAAATTCCCGATGTAAAAACTCCATCTAAAAACAACCTCAAGGTTAGGCTGCTAAATGCTAGAAGTCAACGCAAAACTGCACTCATTGGAAGCAGTCCACACCTTGGAAGACACAGACATTTGTGCAGTCATGGAGACCTTGTGCAAGGATGTGGAGAGCACCACAGCAATACCAGGTTACACCTCCTTCCACACGTTCAGACCACAAACTGAAGGCATGAAAACTAAAGGAGGTAGTGTATCAATATTCATTAAAGATAAATACACCTCCAGATTGGTTAAACAATTTGATTCTCTGGAGATACTTCAGGTGCAATTAACTGTTGGTAGGACACCTATTCAAGTCATTGCCAGCTACAGGAGCCCCTCCATGAATCAGGACACCCACTCTGCCTATTTGGAGCTACTTCAGTCTATCAAGATACATCCAAGCACTATGGTTTTGGGTGACATTAGCTACCCATCTGGTTAAATTGCTCACTTGCCCAAAGATTCCTCAACTTCGTTAACTCAAATACCTTGGACCACAGCACCCCCACTGTGAGATCTACCCTGGTTAGATATGACCAGAAATCACTGTCATTTGAAGTAACTTTCACACCAGACCCCCCCCCCCCCCAGCAGCAACTAAACTAAAAAACTTCTCCAAAGCAGATTATCACCTCTTATGGAATGGTATAAATAGCTTCACTGCACCTCAGCCCTCAGATGGAACTGACAACTATGTCATGTTCTACACGAATGCTTTATACAAACAACTGTATAACTGCATTGACTCGGCCATACCTGTTAGGATCAAATCAAAACACGTTCCTCAAGGAAGAGCAAACCTGCCTGGTGGACAACTGCTATTAACAGGCTTTACAATAAGAGGAAGAAATTTCTGTCCAAGAATGAGAGGGAGCGATCACTAAACTGAAAATCCTCCCTACTCAGCTTAAACAAGCAAATAAAACTTTTTGTGAAGTCCTCCAAAACAAACTATAAATCCAAATTAGCTTCCTCAACTATGGACAACCATAAGGCATTCTTTAGTTAGTTACATCTGTAACATAAAAGGAAAGGCCCAGATTTGTACCAAACTGATAGTTAATGATACCACACATACTGAGCCTGTGGACATAGCTAATCTGTTAGCTGACAGGTTCTGTGAAAACTTCACTCCCTTGTCCCCACCACACTTACCCCATGACATTCCTACCACCTGTACCCTACCTTGTATCTCTAAAGAGAAGGTTGTAAACACCCTCTCTAAGGCCAAAAACACAGCATCTATGGGACCTGATAACATCCCAGGCTGTATCGTACATGGGCTCCAACAAGAATTAGCAACACTACTGGGTACTCTTTTCAATCATAGACTAAGCACTGGCTTCATCCAACCTGAATGGAAAATGGCCACCATTATTCCCTTGCACAAATGTGGCGCTTCCACTAACCCCGGGAACAAAGCCCTATTAGCCTGACTAGCTTTTTTTGCAAGGCCACGGAGTGAATCATCATGAACCTTATCAATAAAGATACAGGTAATCTCCAAACACTTGACCCTACTCGGTTTGGATTTGACAAAGGGAGATCATGCCTGCTAAACCTGGTGGACCTCTTTGAAACAGTCACCAAGGGCCTGGACAAGAGGAAATACATGCATACAGTCTACCTAGACTTAGGAAAGACATTTAGCACTATCCTCTACTCAAGCATCATTGACAAACTCTCCCAGCTAGGTATCAACCCTTGTATCATTAGATGGGTCACTAAGTGGCTCACTGATAGAAGCCATATAGCCAAAATAGGGGAATCCACTTTGAACAGCAGACTTGGAACCAGTGTTGCTCCACAGGGATCAGTCTTGGGACCTCTGTTGTTTGGAATCTATTTCTCCAAAGTATAAGCAAAAACTAAAGGTCTGTGGCTGTCAAAGTTTTCTGATGACTGCTACTTGGGAGCGGTTATAGAATCGCCAAGAGGGTATTACAAAAACAAAAAAATGTATTATCATCCCTTTTGGTAAGAGTGATATTCCTGCTAACTATCACATCAATAGCAGCACCTTAAGTATGCACTCAGTGGTGAGAGACCTGGGCACACAGGTTGACAGCAAGCTTACCTTTGGCTATCATGTCTCCATAGGTAAGCAGGTTCATAGGTTCATATGTAGGTACTAGGCTATCTGCCCAAAGGCAATTATAAGTCTAGCCAGAATGTGTTGGCTTTTGCCACCCCCTTAGATTAGTTCCCTGTGCCTCTGTCTAGCAGAGCCACTGAAGTGATTCCGGGAGTAAACTTTCTGTTTCCCATCCACTCGTCAAAGTTTGTCTTGAAAAGTGTTAGTGAGGAGCTCTGCCTAATGTAGATTGGAATCTTGTTCTAGAGCATGGGAAGTCTCTGGGACAGAAATCAACCCTCCAGCATGTCCTATTTATTGTTGTGGTGAGGTTTAGATCCCTAGGGCATGTGGCTCGAGGGGATATGGTTTTCTTTAGGTGGAGCATGTCCATCAATTCTGGGTTGGACATGGCCTTGTGTGTCAGGCAGAGATCACCTCTGAGTAGGCTTTATGCAACCAAGTACAGTTGGAGTTTCTTCAGTCGAGCTGCATAAGACATCTGTTTGAGGCCAGTGATCCTCTTGGTAAGGTACTTCTGTGGTCTTTCCAGCTGTTGCAGGTGTCTTGTAAGGTACATCCCAAATGGGGCGTTGTACTCTATGATTGGTCTGATGAGTAGAGGGACACAATGACCTCTTTTGATCTGGATGCAAACCCTTTTGTGATTAGGTGGGCCACGTAGAAGGATTTTCTAACCACTTTGGCAATGTGATTATCAAAGGAGAGATTACTATCTACTTGGGTTCCCAGATCCCTTATTATGTTTTTCATATTTAGGGGGCTACCATCTATGTGGTAGTTTGTGGGTACTTTGTTTTTTCAAAGGGTATGACTATGCACTTTTTGGCATTTAGCTTGAGGCCATTATTTTGACACCAGGTATCCGTCTCAGTGAGACTCTTTTAGAGGATGTCTGTGTCAGCAGGAGAGTCATTTATAGCCCCTAGTTTGCAGTCATCTGTGAACTTGGTCAGCCATAGTCCTCCTGTGCTTGCCTGCACCTCTGAGAAATATATGCCGAACAGGAGGGGTCCTAGGACTGAGCCCTGGGGAATGCCACTTGTAACCGGTTTAGAATCAGACCTAGCTCCCGCAACTCTTACCATGTGGGTTCTGTCCGTGAGCCAGTTGGCAATCCATATCATGATGTAGAGGTTTATGTTCAGGCTGATGAGCTTGTCTATAATACTAGAATGGTGTTGAAGGCCTTTGCGAGGTCTAGGTAGGCTGTGTGGACCATTTCTCCCTCATGTATAGCTTTGGTAACTGTCTCAAAGAAGTCCACCAGGATAGGAGGCATGATCTGCCCTTAACAAAACCAAACTGGGTAGGGTCCAGTGTTTGGAGGTTCCCAATGTCTCTGTTAATGAGATCCATGATGATGCACTCCATAGCCTTGCAGACCAAGCTAGTCAGGCTTATAGGGCAATAGTTCCCATTGTCTGTTGTGGTTCCACCTTTGTGGAGCAGAATAACCATTGCTGTGTGCCACTTTATGGGCACGTAGCCTGTGGAGAGGCTGAGTTTGAACAGTGTGTTTAGGTGAGGGGTTAGTTCATCTTTGAGCTCATGTAGGATGCAGCCTGGGACACCATCCGGTCCCACTGATGCTGTGTTTTTGGCTTTGGAGAAGGCTGTTTTAACCTGAGTGTCTGTGATTTCAGGGGCACTCCATTCTTCTGGTATGGCTATGGGCCCTTTCGGGGGTGAGAGGGGGGTGAAGTTTACACTGAAACTGTCTGCCAGGATGTTGGCGATATCGGTCGGTTCAGTGTATTTTGTGCCATTCAGCACTAACTCAGAGCAGATCTGAGAATTGTCACTTAGATTCTTGACATAGCTAATGAATGCCTTGTGGTTATCTTTGGAGTCCTTGGCAATTTTTCTTTCGAAGCTAGACTTGGATGATTTTATGAGGGATCGTAGTTTCTTGCTGATACTGATTAGGGATGTCTTCCCTTCTTGGGATTTTACTCTTTTCTGTACTAGTTTCCTCCTTCTATTGTATAGCTTGTTTATGGCAGGGGTCCACTAGACTGGTTTCCTTTTCTTGGAGGAGTGTGTCTTGGTTTTGCTTGGGATAGCATTATCCATGCATTCTTGTAGGTGCCCATAGAGTGTATTAGTAAAGGATTTTGCAGCTTGGGCAGCATTATCCTTTAGCATGGGGGATTTGAAACTTTCCACCTCGGTCTTAAGTAATGTGAAGTTTGCTTTTGAAAAGTTTTTCACAGTGGTTTCTTTGACCGGGGGTGAGGGCAGAATGTGGATATCCAGAGTGATTAGTTTATGGCAGATCTAACCAGTGAGGTATTGACCTCTGGTGTGGAACTCTGGTCGCCCATGCTGGTGATGACCAGGTCCAATATGCTGTCACCTCTGGTGGGGGTATTGACCAGTTGATTGGACATTTGAGTTTATAAATTCTAGGAAATATTGGGCAAGGGAGTTATTACTTGAGTAGTTCTCTTAGTTAATGTTTGGGTAATTGAATCACCCAATATCAGGGTGTTTGGTAGGACCTTTATGTTTCCCAGTGTTTCCAGAAATGCAGAATGGGGGTCCTGGGACATGGTGGGTGATCTGTAGCAAGCTACAATTTGAATTGCAGTTCTGCCCATTGTTAGCTGCATATGGATGATCTCTGAAGCATCGTACTGTGCCACTAACCTGGAGGTGTGGGTATCCTTGATGAATATGGATATGCCCCTGAATTTGGATTTTGGTCTGTGTTTTGTGGCCGAAATGTATGGTATAAGTTGTAGCCTGGTAGTTCTGGGGTGCTCTCTGGAGCTTTAAACCCGGTTTCTGTTACTGCACATATATCAATTTTCTCCATACTGAGGAGTGCCTCGATTGCATGCATTTTGAGGTTTAGACTTCTGGCATTGAGTAACATTACCTTCAGTTTTTTGTTACTTGTGCTATTTAAGGAGGTGGGTTTGTCTTTTGAGCTTTGCCTAAAAAAGGCACTATGGGGGTGGCAAGAGCCTTGGCCAGTATTCAATAGCCTAAGAGGGACAGGTGCAAGCTGTCTCTAGTGAAGCAGCGTGGCTTGTTGAGCATGTCATCCTAGGCTGACAGAAACTGGATCCCATTTGAATGACACCAGAAGCTTAGCCAATTGTTGAAATTGATATTTTTTTCTTTATACTATGGTATCATTCTTGATGAGGGCAGGATGCTACTCAGGGTCATACTGGCCTGGGCTATGTGATCAGAGAGCTCTTCCATGTCTCTTTTCATGTAGTCCAGGGAGGTATGGCTCAGGTCATTCACACCAACATGGACAATGACAGAGTGGTATTTGTACTTGTTCTGGAGTGACCTGAGTGCTTGTGTCATGTGGCGGTTCCTGGCACCCAACAAGCAACTAACAGTAACCTTCTCCTTGTTCAGCCTAGCGAGTGGGACATCAGTGTGCCTGGCTATAGAGTCACCTATTACTAGTGTGTTGGGTATGTTATTGTGCCTTAAGGGCTGTGATTACATGGCACACTGGTTTTGTGAAGTATGTGTTTCATGGTTTGTGTTGGGGGGTTGAAGTTGCTTGGATGTCTGCTTTGGAGGTCTCTGTTGCTTTTGCAGATTTTTATTTAGAGCCTCCGAGTATGTTTTTCTGTATTTATGTGGGATTTTTGCCAGTGCTGGTTTCATAGCTCTATGTGAGACTGGTGGTGTGATGCAAGTAATTCTCTTCTCCTCTTGACTGTCTGGTCCAGTCTAGGGTTGAGAGAGCTTAGCCTTCACTTTGGCTGTATAATTGCATCTCTCACATGTATTAGTGTTTGGTGGTAGGAGGAGAGGGTTGTCTGTGTACATGAGGCAGTTGTAACATTGCTTCAAAATGCCCAGATTCACCAGTTGGCCTGGAGAGTACACCTGAAACTGCCCTTTGGACATGCCTGGATAGGTACAGTGAGCTGTTTTACTGACTGGCTGGTAAGGTTGAATAGAGAGCCTTGTCCTTCTTTATAGTATGGGGGGGGTCTAGTGCTAAGATTTATTAGTGCTTGCTATGAGTTTTGAGCAAGTGCCAGGCTGAGAAGTGAATGGTTTGAGTGCTTAAGTTGAAAGTTTGTCTAGTTCCAAGGGAAAAATTAAAGAGTAGACTTTGTGGAGCCAGGAATAGTTATACCCTAGCTAATAGGCACTGCTTGGCGTGCAAAACCGTGCTAGTGCGGGTTTTATAGCAGAGAAATGAAAAAGATAGAAATTAGCCCAAAATGGCCAATAAACTACTAATTTATGGGCTGAAAACACTCCCCCAGGGACAGATAAGCTGCTCAAAGCTCCCCTCTCTCACAGGTGAACAGAGAAACGTCCTTCTATCCAAGTAAGGTATGAGCAAACACAGAAACTTGTAACACAGCCCTGAATTCAGCACTAACCTGAAAACAGGACTATACTAGCTTAGAAAGGCAGAAAAACAAGCATTTTTTTTTTGTTTTTTTGCTTTTTTGCAGAAAATAAAGCAGATACAATCAAAAAACACTTTAAATGCACATAAATGGCTATCACACTTGAGTGTGTAGCCTACAACAGTTGAACAGGTAATTTAAACACAAAAACAACTTTGTTAAAGTGCAGGCAGTAAAATAAGTACAATATGAGGCTGAAACAAGCTTTTTCAATCACAGAAACTCTAAAAAATCGGTGTTTTAGGCAGAATTAGCTAAAGGCAGCAAGAAAATGCAGAAAAATTATACTTAATCACTCCGAAGTCTCTCTTTTGTCTCTCTGCTGCTGTATTTCAGGGTACCAGGCAGGAGCTTGCTGAGCTGTATACAAGCACAAAAACCTTGCAAATGCAGGTTTTATAGCAGGGAAATTAAAGAGATAGAAATTAGTGCAAAATGGCCAATAGACTACTAATTTCTGGGCTGAAACCACTCCTCCAGGGACAGATAGGCTGCTCAAAGCTCCCCTCTCTCACAGGTGAACAGAGAAACTTCCTTCTATCCAAGTAAGGTATGGGCAAACACAGAAACTTGTAACACAGCCCTGAATTTAGCACTAACCTAAAAACTGGACTATACTAGCTTAGAAAGGGGGGGGGGGGGCAAGTATATATGTATATATATTTTTTTCATCAGAAAATAAAGCAGATACAATCAAAAAGCACTTCATAGGTTCATCATAGGTTCATACTAGGCTATCTGCCCTAGGGCATTTATAAGCCTAGCCAGAGTGTGTTTGGCTTTCACCACCCATTTTAAATTAATTTTGCTATGCCCTTTTTTGAGGTTAGTATACTGTGCCTCTGTCTAACAGTGGCACAGAAGTGATACCCGGGGTAGACCTACGATCCCCCATCCACTCATCAAGATTCCTCTTGAAGAGAGTCAATGAGGGACTCTGCCTAACCTGGACTGGGATTTTATTCCAGAGTGAAGGGAGCCTCTGGGTTATGAAGCTGTCCCTCCAGCATGTCCTATTTATTTCAGTGCTGAGATTCAAGTCTCTCGCGCGCTTAGCTCGATGGGATTTGGATTTTCTGAGGTGCAGCATGTCCATTAATTCCGGGTTGGACATGGCTTTATACGTCAGGCACAGATCGCCTCTGAGCAGGTGGTATGCCACTAAGTAGAGATGGAGTTTCTTTAACTGGGCAGCATATGGCATCTGTTTGAGCCCTTTGATTCTCTTGGTGAGGTACTTTTGGGGTCTTTCCAGTTGCTGCAGGTGTCTGGTAAGGTACATCCCAAAAGGGGCATTGTACTCAATTATTGGCCTGATGAAGGATGAGTAAAGAGGCACGATGACCTCCCCTGATCTAGATGTGAATCCCTTCATGATTATGTGGGCTATATAAAATGTTTTTCTAACCACTTTGGCCACGTGGTTGTCAAATGAGAGATTGCTATCAATTTGGGTCCCCAGGTCCCTAATTACTTCTTTCGTACTTAATGGATTACCACTTATGTGGTAATTTGTGGGCACTTTCTTTTTGCCAAAGGGGATGACTATACACTTTTTGGTGTTTAGCTTGAGGCCATGGCTCTGGCACCAGTTGTCTGTTTTTATGAGGCCCTTTTGGAGGATGCTTGTGTCGGCTGGAGAGTCGATTATGGCGCCCAGTTTGCAGTCATCTGCGAACTTGGTCAGCCACAGTCCTTCCATGTTGGCCTATACCTCTGAGAAATATATACCGAACAAGAGTGGTCCCAGGACTGAGCCTTGTGGGACGCCACTTGTAATTGGTTTGGAGTCTGACATGGCTCCAGCAATTCTAACCATGTGGGTTCTGTCCTTGAGCCAGTTTGCAACCCATCTAGTGACATAGGGGTTTATATTTAAGCTGGTGAGCTTATCTATAATGCCCGAGTGGAGTATTGTATTGAAGGCTTTTGCGAGGTCCAGGTAGGCTGTGTGGACCACCTTCCCCTCGTCAATGGCCTTGGTGACTGTTTCAAAGAAATCGACCAGGTTTAAGAGGCAGGATCTGCCCTTAACAAAGCCGAACTGGGTAGGATCCAGTGTCTGTAGGTCCCTAATATCTTTATTTATAAGGTCCATGATGATCCTTTCCATAGCTTTGTAGACCAAGCTAGTCAGGCTTATGGGGCGATAGTTTCCAGGATCCGTTGAGGCACCACCTTTGTGGAGAGGGACCACTGTTGCTGTATGCCACTCTTTGGGTACATATCCTGTAGTAAGGCTGAGATTGAACAGTAGTTTTATGTTTGGGTTTAGCTCTTCTTGGAGTTCATGTAGGACGCAGCCCGGGACACCGTCTGGTCCCATTGATGCTGTGTTTTTTGCTTTGGAGAGGGTGGCTCTTACCTGAGCATCTGAGATGTCAGGGGGACAGCACTCTGCTGGGATAGATATTTGCCCTTTTGGTGGGGAGGGGGGGAGAAGTTTGCTGAACCTGTCAGTTAGGATGTTGGCAATGTCTGTGGGTTCAGTGTATTTTTTGTCATTTTGGACTAATTCTGAGCATATCTGGGAATTCCCACCCAGATACCTAACATAACTAAAGAAAGCCTTGTGATTATCCTTAGTGTCCTGTGCAATTTTTCTCTCGAAGCTGGCCTTAGACGATTTTATGAGTGCCCGTAGTTTTTTGCTAATACTGATCAGAGATGCCTTCCCTTTTTGGGATTTTGCTCTATCATGTAGTAGCTTCCTCCTTCTATTGTATAGTTTGTTTATGGCTGGGGTCCACCAGACAGGATGTCTGCCTTTGGAGGATTGGGTCTTGGTTTTATTTGGGATTGCATGATCCATGCATTCCTGAAGGTGTTCATAGAATGCGTTTATAAAGGATTCTGCGGTCTGGGCCATATTTTTCACAGGCCGGGGGGCTTTGAAGGATTCCACCTCAGTTTTGAGGAGTGTGAAATTTGCTTTAGAGAAGTTTTTCACTGTAGTTTTTAGGGCAGGGGGTGGAGTCGGGATGTGAATATCCAGTGAGATTAGTTTATGGTCTGATCTTACCAGTGAGGGATACACTTCTGGTCTGGAGCATAGAGTCCCCATGTTGGTGATGATCAGGTCCAGTATGTTTTCCCCTCTTGTGGGAGTGGTAACAAGTTGTTCCATAGCATTTGAGTTTATAAATTCAAGGAACCTTTGGGCTAGGGTGTTGGAGCTAGAGTAATGCTCCCAGTCTATGTTTGGGTAGTTGAAGTCGCCCAATATAATGGTGTTTGCACAGAAATGGCTATCACACTTGAGTGGGTAGCCTACAACAGTTAAACAGGTAATTCAAACACAAAAACGACTTTGTTAAAGTGCAGGCAGTAAAATAAGTATAATATGTAGCTGAAACAAGCTTTTTAAATCACAGAAACTCTAAAAAATTGGCCACAATGATAAGAAGGGCATTCCATATTACTCCTCTCATAAGAAAGGGCATTGCCTCCAGAAAAAAGAAGGTATAACATCCCTGTACTCTTCACACATCAGGCCAATAATTGAGTACAATGCCCCTTTTGGTATGTACCTTTCATAGGTTCATAGGTAGGTACTACGCTATTGGCCCTAGTGCCTATACAAGCCTAGCCAAAAATGTACCCTGGCTTTCGCCACACAAGAAAATTATTTTCCTGTGCCCCTGTCAAGCAGAACCACAGAAGTGATCCCCAGGGTGAATTTCCTATTACCCATCCAATCATCAAGATTTTTCTTGAAGAGTGCTAATGAGGAGCTCTGTTTGACATAGGCAGGTAGTCTGTTCCAGAGTATGGGAAGTCTCTGGGACAGGACTCTATCCCTCCAGCATGTTCTGTTTATTGTGGTAACAAGATTTAGGTCCCTAGAGCGTGTAGCTCAGAGGGATTGGGATTTCTTTAAGTGGAGCATGTCCAACAGCTCTGGGTTTGACATTGCTTTGTATGTTAGGCAGAGATCGCCTCTGAGTAGGCAATATGCGACGGAGTAAAACTGGAGTTTTTTGAGACGGTCTGCGTAAGGCATCTGTTTGAGGCCAGTAATCCTCTTTGTGAGGTATTTTTGTGGCCTTTCCAGTTGTTGTAGATGTCTTGTGAGGTACATACCAAAAGGGGCGTTGTACTCTCTAATGGGTCTAATGAGTGATGAGTAGAGGGGAACAATGACCTCTTTTTCTCTGGATGAGAAACCTTTTGTGATGAGGTGTGCCACGTAAAAGGATTTCCTGACCACTTTGGCAGTGTGATTATCAAAGGAGAGACTACTGTCCACCTGTGTCCCAAGGTCTCTTATCACACTTTCGGTGTTAAGTAGACTACCGCCTATGTGGTAGTTCATGGGTACAGAATTTTTACCAAAGGGGATGACAATGCACTTTTTGGCATTGAGCTTGAGACCATGTCTTTGACACCAGGCATCTGTCTCAGTGAGGCCCTTTTGTAGGATGTCCACATCTTTAGGAGTTTCAATTATGGCTCCTAGTTTGCAGTCATCTGCGAATTTAGTTAGCCAAAGACCTTCTGTACTTCAGAGAAGTAGATACCAAACAGGAGAGGACCCAGGACTGAACCCTGTGGTACTCCACTTGTCACTGGTCTGAAGTCTGATTTGGAGTCTGCTACTTTCACAGTGTGGGTTCTTTCAGTAAGCCATTTGGCAACTCATCTTGTGACACAGGGATTTATACCTAGTTTAGTGAATTTATCTATAATTCCAGAGTGGGGGATGGTGTTGAACGCCTTGGCGAGATCTAGATAGGCTGTGTGAACCACCTTACCCTCCTCCATGGCCTTGGTGACTACTTCAAAGAAGTCTATCAGGTTTAGGAGACATGATCTGCCTTTTACAAACCCAAACTGTGTGGGGTCCAGGGTTTGGAGATCTCCAATGTCTTTGTTTATGAGTTCCATGATGATACGTTCCATGGCCTTGAGGATGAGGCTCATCAGGCTAATGGGGCGGTAGTTCCCAGGGTCTGTTGTGGCCCCCCCTTTGTGGAGTGGGATAACTGTCACAGTGCGCCATTCAATTGGGCACAAAGCCTGAGGTGAGGCTATGATTGAACATGGTACTTAGGTGGGGTGCCAGTTCATTCTGTAGTTCATGTAGAAGGCAGCCTGGGATGTTGTCAGGTCCCATGGATGCTGTGTTCTTTGCTTTGGAGAGTGAAGTTTTTACCTGTGCAGCCATGATTACAGGAACTTTGCATTCTTCCGGTATAAAGATGGGTCCTTTAGAGGGTGAGAGGGGGGTAAAGATAGCACTGAACCTATCTGCCAGGATGTTGGCAATATCAGTTGGTTCTGTATATTTAGTGTCATTGTGCTGTAACTCAGAGCAGATCTGAGTGTTGCCATTGAGAATTTTAACATAGCTATAGAATGCTTTGTGGTTGTCTTTAGAATCAGTGGCAATTTTTGTTTTCATAACTAGCTTTGGAGGATTTTATGAGGGATCTCAGCTTCTTACTGAGGCTGACCAGGGAGTTCTTCCAATCGTAGGATTTTCCTCTTTTTTTGTAACAGTTTCTTTCTTCTGTTGTAGAGTTTGTTTATGGCAGAAGACCACCAGATTTGCTTCCTTTTTTTGGAGGATAGCATTTTGGTTCTGTTAGGGATAGTACGATCCATGCACTCGTGTAAGTGCTTATAAAGTGCATTTGTGTAGGATTCAGCAGTCGTACCTCTATTGTCTATCTGCATGGGTGTCATGAAGTTTGCCACTTCTGTCTTAAGAAACGTGAAGTTGGCTTTGGAGAAATTTTTTACGGTTGTTTTCCTAATGGGGGGTGGGAGCGGGATATGGATGTCTAGGGTGATTAGCTTGTGGTCAGATCTGACCAATGAGGAGCTAACCTCTGGTGTGGAACACTGGTCACCCATGTTGGTGATGACCAGGTCTAGGATATTGCTGCCTCTGGTGGGTGTGTGGATAAGTTGATCCCAAGCGTTGGAATTGATGATTTCCAGAAAACGTTGAGCAAAAGAGTTGGTACATGAGTAGTTTTCCCAGTTAATGGTAGGGTAGTTGAAATCACCCATTATTAGAGTGTTGGGTTGTACCGTAATATTTTCCAGTGTATCAAGAAAAGAGGAGTGGGAATCCTGGAGCATGGTGGGGGGTCTGTAGCAAGCTACAATCTGGATTATGGTTTTGCCCAGAGTTAGTTGAACTTGTATAATCTCGGATGCATTATGCTGAGCAAGTAGCTTGGAGGTGTGGATATCCTTAATGAATATGGACACACCTCCACCTTTAGTGTTTCGGTCTGGGTTTGGTGGCCAAAAGGTGTGGTATGAATTATAGCCTGGTAATGCAGGGGTGCTCTCTGGGGCTTTGAACCAGGTCTCTGTCACTGCACAAATTCCAAGCACCTGCAGCAATTGGAGAGACCACAAAGGTTCCTCACAAGGAAAATTCAATGTCTTCAGCATCTGTCCTCTGTGGGTCACCTGGGTCATCTGAAATCACTGTCACTTTATTCTGTTTCATACAGACTACTCAGAGGTGATCTCTGCCTTGCATAAAAAAGCATCTCTGACCCTGCTTAACTGGAAATGCTGCATGTCCGTAAGTCAAATGGTACATGGGTTACTCGCTCTAAAGACCTTAACCTGGTATGTGACATTAATAGAGCCTGCTGGAGGGACAGATTTGTCTCCCAGAGGTTACCACACCTTTGGAACATACTCCCACTTCATGTCAAACAGAGGACCTCATTGGCCCTCTTCAAATGCAATCTGGGTGATTGGATGGGTAACCATATATTAATCCCAGGGGTTCCACCTGTGTCCCTCTTGAATAGGGGCAATAGGTACTGATCATAGAAATAAGGGTAGAACTTGGCTTGGCTTCTAAGTGCCCTAGGACCATTAGCCTAATAACTTCCTATGATCCTATGATCCAGTGTATGAAGGCTTCCTATGTCTTAGTAATTTCCATGATAATTCCTTCCATGAATTTGCATGGAAAAACTCAGATTAAAGGGTCTGTAGTTCTCGAGATCCATTGATGGTTTGTCCTTATGCAGAGGGATGAGCATTGCAGTCTTCCATTCGCTCAGAAGAAAGCCTATGCAGAGGATATGGTTGAATAGTGACACCAGTGGCCCTGATAGGTCTTTTATCTGGCTATTTAGAAGGCATCATGGGATATTATCATTGCCTATCACAGCTGTATTCTTAGCCTCAGAGAGAGCATCTAAGACCAGCTCCCTACTGATAGTTGGAGAGGTTTATGTTAGATGTTTTTCTTGTGGGGTGGCTGGGGGTTGGGTGGGGGGTTGGAAATTAATTTATCAGCCAGAAGATTTGCTATATCCCCCAGTTCCGTGAACATGGCTAAATTTACCAACAGTTCTGCACACTGATGTGTGCTGCCTTTGAGGTTTCAGACATAGCTAAAGAAGGTCTTATGATTGTCATAGTCATGGGGTGCTATCTTTACCTCATACTTTGCTTTGTTGGAGTTAATTAGTACTCTTAGTTGTCAATTCAGTCTGAGAGAGTTTTTACCTTTGTTGGAGTTACACTTCCTAATTGTAGCTATGAATTTTTTCTTTTATTGTACAACCTGTTTAATTTGGATTCGACCAGGATGATTTGTTTTTTGAGTTAATTTTGTGGTTTCTTCTGGTAGGCACAGCAGCCCCTTTGCAGTCATTCATGTGGCTGTACATAGCTTCCATGAATAATTCTGCATAGCCTAGTGCATTATCTGAGTTTCTTGGGTGAAAGTTTGACATGCTATCACTTAATAAAAGGTAGTTTTTCTTGGAGAAGTTTTTAACTGTTATAGTATTTTCTGGGATTATAGAATTGATTCTTATGTGTGTGTGTGTGTGTGTGTGTGTGTGTGTGTGTGTGTGTGTGTGTGTGTGTGTGTGTGTGTGTGTGTGTGCGTGCGTGCATGCGTGTGCGTGTGCGTGTGTGTGTGTGTGTGTGTGTGTGTGTGTGTGTGTGTGTGTGTGTGTGTGTGTGTGTGTGTGTGTGCAGCATATTTGTGAGTATCAGGTCCAATATGTTTGCACCTCTAGTAGGTATATGCACTAATTGGTACAGGGTGTTTGTGTTTACAGTTCGGGTGAATGTAGGATTCTCAGTTTATAGGGGAATAATGAAAGCCCTCCCCATGAGTATAGTATTTGGTTGAGTGGTGAGTGGTTCCAGTAGGTCTAAGTATTTATGTAGATTGAGACACCTCCACCTTTAGTCCTTGTCTGTGCAGTTGCTGGTTTAAATGTGTGGATGGAACTGAAGCCTTGCACTGCCAGGGTACTCTCTGCAGCTTTAAACCATGTCTCAGTACCTGCACAGATGCGTACATCCTCCTAGGTGAAGAGAGCTTGCAGGAGGTGGAGTTTCTTGTTTAGACTTCTGATATTAAGCAGCAATGCCTTTATATTTCCTGGAGAAGATTTTGTTACGTTGAAAGGTTTGTCAGTTTGGTATTGCCTTAAAAGGGTTCTATGGGGGATGACAATATTTTAGCAAATGTCTGAATAGGTACAAACCATTCTTGGCAAAGCAACATGGTTTGTTAATTGTGTCTTCTTATGCTGACAAATACTGCACCCCCCCCCCCCTAGAATGACACCAAAAACTAGGTCAGTTACTAAAGTCAATCATCTTTTTTTGCAAGTGGAATGTCTGATAGGTCTTTGGAATATGGGAAGACTGCATTTAAGTTCCTCAGCAAATGTAGGACTACGTGTAGGGTGCATACTATGTGTGGTGAGTGTAGTGTGTATGTTTCTGACAACCAAATTGTTATTATGAGTGTTTGTATGCAAACGTTTTACCTCCAGAGACATTGTGTGTATACATCTCTCACATATTGTATTTGTTTCTTTAAGGATTAAACGGTCATCAGTGAACATTAGACAATTATTACAATGTCTCAGTATAGCCATGTCCATGATACTAGATCCTTTATTGGGTGAGCTGCAAGGGAGCGGTTCATGAGGGGTCAATAGTGGGCTGACTAAGGGTGCTTTTGGGACTAGGGACAGGACTATGTTATATAATACTAAATTCAAGGGGCAAACTAGCTGATCTATGCCACTCAATGAGCAAAGTAGTTGCTCTACACTTGCTGAGTCACTGGTACAGTTTCAGAGATGGTTTTATAGGGAAAAAGTGGCTTCTATGGGTCTGTTTCAGTACAAGACACTACTAAACACAACTGAACAATGGACAATGGGCAGCGGTGTTCAAACATGCCAAGATTATACAGACACTTAGGACACAGTAAGCTGGCTTCTAAGCCCTCTGGTCAATAAAACCTGTCAAAGGATATCGTTACAAATTTCTTTGTATTTAGTTTTAGTCTATAGTTTTGAATCCATAGACTTTAGTCTATGGTTTTGACTCCATAGACTTTAGTCTATGGTTTTGACTCCATAGACTTTAATCTATGGTTTTGACTCCATAGACTTTAGTCTATGGTTTTGACTCCATAGACTTTAATCTATGGTTTTGACTCCAGATATTTGCTTGGGAAACGATCTCTTTGTGGATCCTGGTGTCTCCTGGGGAGTTTATGAAGTTTACAGTCATCTGAAAAGTTAGTAAGTCATAAAACCTTATATTTGCTTTGACCTCCGAGATCTAAATGGCAAAGAGGAGTGGTCCAAGGACTGAACCTTGGGATGCACCACTAGTGACAGGTCTTTTGGAGGAGGTAGAGTTGCCCGCCTTAATTAACTCTACTCTATTTGTGAGCCAATTTGCTATTCAATGAGTTAGTTAGGGATTAACAATTAGCTGGGATAGCGTGCCTCTGAAACCTGATTGTGGGATGGTGTTGAATGCCTTTAAAAGGCTTTAGGTATGTGCTATGTACTGAATTACCCACATCTATAGATTCAGTAACCTTGAAGTAGCTGTCCTGTTTATGTTGACAAGATCTGTCCTTGACAAATCCAAACTAGCTTGGGCTGAGCATTTGTCGGTTACCTATGTCCTTATTTATTAATTCCATAATGATCCTTTTCATAGTCTTACAGATGAGGCTTGTCAAATTTATAGGTCTATAATTACCTGGCTCCATTGGCATTTCACCTTTGTGCACTGGTATGACTGTTGTCGTCCTCCTCCATTTATCTGGCACAAAACCTGTTTTGAGGCTGATATTGAATAGCCTCCATGGGAGGTATGACAGCTCTATTTCAGGCTGGCCATTAAGTAGCCCAGCATGTTATCTAGCCCCATAGCAGTAGTGTTCTTGGTTTTGGATAGTGCCTTAAGGATTTGTTCATGGGAGATTTGAGATGGGTTTAGATGCAGAGATTTGGTTATGGAATAAAAGACAGAAGAGCGGTATAAAGTTAGAATTAAATTTATCCAGTAGTAGATTGGCTAAGTCCTCTGGGTCTGGGTATGGGATATCATTTACTATTAACTTTGTGGAGTGTTGGGCATTATTTCTAAGGTTTCTAACATAGATTTATGGTTATCTTTTGCCTTTGCCTTGTTGGTTATATTACCCCATATCTGGCTTTGGTTGATATTATTAGGGTACAGAGTTACCTTTTAAGTTTAGATAGAACTTTTTTGCATCTTGAGAGCTATGTTTATTTTTATGTGTAATAAGTGTTTTTTTTTTCATTTTATTATAGATGCTGTTTATATTTGGAATCCACCACGGGGCTTATTTTTAAAACTGGCCTTGTATTCACTTTAGTTGGGGACAGATACATTTATGCAGCTATTCACATGTGCAAAGAATTTGATGGTAAAGGATTCTGCATAAGCAATGGGGTCATCGAGTTTGAATCTTTATCATCATCATCGACCCCCTTTTCCCATTTTCTACATGAGGTTGGGGTGTCGTGTCAACTGCCACCATCAATTTCCCATTTTCTACATGGGATCAAAGTGTTGTGTCAACTATTACCATCTCTCTGACTGTATTCAATGCCACTCTCTGACCTGCTCTCACACAGTTCATCCATCTCTTTGCCGGATGCCCTTGTTTCCTCTAAGGTTTATATCTCATAAGTTCATAGTTAAGTACTTGCCTAGCTGCCATTGCAGGCCATTTTAAGACTAACCAACCTCTCTTTCAAAGATGAGAATCACACCCTGTACCTTGTGCCTGTGGGTTAAACTCTTTAACCATTATACCAAACCTCAACTTCTTGCCTTCTTCCAGTCAGTCCCAAATCTTCCACACTGGTTTGTCTTCCGCTTTTCTGCACATGTGCTCAAACCACAGTAATCTGGTCTCTTTGACCTTTTCTACAATTAGAGCTACTTTAAATTCTGCTCTTATGTCATCATTTTGTTGTCTGACCCAGAGTGTGCATCTATCACCCATCTCAGGCACTTCATCTCCATCACCTCTAGCTTCCTCAACTGCTCTGCATTTACTGTCCAGGTTTCTGTACAATACAGTAGTACTGGTCACACCACTGTTTTATACTCCTTTCTTTTCAGCTTCTTTGGAATTCTTCTGCCATACACTACCCTTGACAATATCTGCCAATTGGCTGCAACCCCTCTGATTCTAGCTTTGACCTCCTCATTCAAATTTCCCTTCTCCTCAACCACCCCTCCAAGATACCTGAAGTTGTTAAACTGTTCCACTATCTTTCCTTCTATGGTAATTCTCAGCTCCTTCTGATTTCCCCAATTTTCTGCCATTAAAATTGTCCTAACTGTTCTCAGTTTCATCCCATGTGCCTTCAGTTTTGTATTCCATTCTCTTATCCTTTTTTGAAGTTTTTGCTCAGAGTCTGTCAGTAATGCTACATCATCTACACACAACAACTTTGCTCTGTCCACCTTTGATCTGTTTGGTAATGTAGTCCATCCCCCGTATGAACATCATTGGGCTTACAGCTGAACCCTGATGCACCTGACTCCCACTGGTAACATTTTTGTGACACTGAGCACTATTTGTACCCAAGTGAATGTGTCCTTGTACATAGCCTGTAATAATTTTTCTAATGTTTCTCGGACTTTAAACCACCATAGGACTGTCCAAATCAACTTTCTTGGGACCTTGTCATATGCTTTATCCAAGCCTAGGGATGCTCAGTTTTACTCTTTACTCATTTCTACTTTCTTCTCAACTATCTGACTCATTGCAAATATTGGGTCATTTGCTCTGCATCCTGGATCTGAATCTGAACTGTTCATCTCCCATTTATTTATTTGAAGTTTGTTTGCCAGGATGGTCCATTGGCAGTGGGCCGAAAGAGCCCATTTTCAATTGAGTCCTGGGGAGAAAAGCTCCATAGATATGATGTATAAAATAACAGGTCGTTATAATACAAGAAGAGTACATGAAAACAAAGTATTTAATGATACAATTTAGAAGATAAAAACAGAAATTATATAACAGTTAGTAAAGTTTACAAATATATAGTCCCTATCATTGCTACAATAGATGTTAAGTCTATTACAATAAGGGAGGGTGGCCTAATGGTTAAGGTGTTTGCCTTATAAACACAAGGTGCAGGGGTTTGAGTCTCACAAGGGATAATTAGCTAGGCGGAAAATAGCTTGCAAGGGCAGTTAGCCTAGTACTAATCTATGAACCATAATCTATTAATAACAATAGTATTATGTGGGAGGTTGACATAATGGTTAAGGTGTTTGCCTTGCAGACAAAAGGTGCAGAGTTTGATTCTCACATGGGGTAACTGGCTAGGCTTAAAATGGTACACAAGGGCAATTAGCCTAGTACTAATCTATGAATCTGTAAGTACATATGTACAAGTCAATTACAACTATAAGTAGCTATTTACAAGTAGGGTCTATGTTAAATATTTGAACATCCAAAATGTCGAATGTTACATGGTCAAGACCAAATTTTCGACATTTGGATGTTCAAATATTAAATAAAAAAAAAAATAAAACAAGAAAAGCACACCTTAACAGTGTGAGCAGGGGGGCAAGCCCCCCTGCACCACCCACACCCCCCTACTTAAATATACCAACTCCGAGACTGCACTTCAGTGCAGAAAAGGGAAATTCTCGCTATCTGCACCATACAGTGCCATTGAAAGTCAATCTTCTTATACTTGAAATTTCAAACATTTGATCTCGACCATGTAACGTTCGAACTTTTAAGCGTCCGAAGAACTGATGTAGACCCTACAAATATATATGTTCCCACAGAGGAAATATGATCAGTGTGGGGAGGATATATAGGTTAAATGAGGTAAGGGAGAGATGAGTTGGGGGAAGTAGAGACAGAGAGGAAAATGGGGAGGTAGATAGTTGAGTTAGGATAAAAGGAGAAAGGGAGAAGGGGTAGGGAGTAAGGTAGCTACTGGGGACATTATGCTGTAGGGGAACATGAGCATTCCCAGATAGATGTTAGGTGTGAGTTGAGCAGAGTTTTAAAGATGGAGGGGCCACTTGTGAGGTGAATATGAGGTGGGAGGGAGTTCCAGAGACTTGCTAAGGAAAAAGAGAGTAGAAGTCTGCCTGCTGGATGGGCAGGTTTGTAACATGAAATCAGATTCTGAGTATTGGTTCTTAGGAGTTTGCTGGGTAGGTGCATTGTAAAGGTTGAGGCAAGGGAGGGGCAGAGAGAGGGCCTGAAAATGAGTTTTTAAGCATAAATTAGTTGAGTGTAAATAAGATAGTTGGGCAGCTTTAGCCAATTTAGTTTTTGGAGTGCAATACAGTGATGAGTGGAGGATCTGTGTCCAGTGGTGAATTTGGCGATTTTGTTGTAGCAGGAAGAGAGTTTTGTTTTAATAGAAGATTCTTGGTTAGTTAGGAGTGCGGCACCATAAAGGAGAGAATGGAAGAGATATGTGGTAGAGTGAAGGAATCTAGTAGATGGAGTGAGGTAGCGATTGTGGCGGTAGAACATACCAAGTTTCTGGTGTGTTTTTTTTAATATTTGTTTATATCTGGGTATCAAATTTAAGCTGATTGCCAATGAGGACTCCTAACAGTTTTGCAGTGGATACTATTTCAAGAGAAGTGCTATTCTGACTGGTGATGGAGAATGATTTTTTGTCGATATTTGTGGTTTTGGAAGGGGTGAATACCATGAGTTTGATTTTTGATGCATTGAGTGCCAAGTGGTTATCTAACATCCATTGTTCAGTGGATGAGAAGGCATCTTGGGTTAATTTTATGAGTGTGGGAGTGGAGATAACAGAACAGATAATTGTTGAATCGTCTGCTTATTGGATGATTTTTGCATTAGGGATGGTGCGGTGGAAGTTGTTTATGAAAATATTGAACAATAGGGGACCTAATATGGAACCCTGGGGTACACCAGTGGGAGTGTTGAGAAATGGTGAAAGGGCTTTCTTCCATTTGACTGCTTGTTGCCTATTGGAAAGGTAACTGGTAAACCAGTTGATAGAAGGGGGTGATAGATTTAGATTAGAGAGTTTGGTTATTAGAAGGGTGTGAGAGATGGTATCGAAAGCCTTAGAAAGGTCTAGAAGGAGGGTGGATACAATACAGCAGAGTTGCGGGCTTTATTTACAGTTTCAAGGAAGGAAAGTAGTGCAGTAGTAGTGCTGTGACCAGGCCTGAATTCATGTTGTGTGGGAGTTAGTAGGTGATTGTCAATGAGGTAGGGTAATAGTTGTAGGTGGATACATGTTTTAAGTAGTTTGGAGATGGGAGATAAGATGGCAATAGGTCTAAAATTAGGGATGTTATTATTCTTTCCTCCTTTGTGGAGGGCAATAATAAAGACTTTTTTCTAGAGCTGGGGTACATAGCCTTCTTGGATTGACCGATTTATAAGAATACAGACAGGGAAGGCAATGGCTTCTACAGCTGTCTTTAGGAGGAAGGAAGGAATATTGTCAGGGGCATTGGAGCTTGGTTTTAATTTCTGAAGGACTTTTTTATAGTTGATACTGGTATGGGTTTCAGAGAAAAGAGAAGAAGCTGGGAGGTGGAAGTACCTGAGGAGGAGGAGATAGCGGAAGGTGTAGCTGAGTAAGTAGGGCTTTGTAAAGGATGATGTTAATTTGGTTATGGAGTCGATGAAGAAGCTGTTAAATTGGGAGGCTAAATCAATATTGGAAGCATTATGATCAGGGCAAGGATTTTCCTTTCTGCCTGGGTTAAAGAGGGTGGTGATACTATCCCAGAATTTTTTGGGGTTAGTCTTATGGTTGTTTTGGAGTGTGGCATAATAGGATTTACATCTGAAGTGAAGAGCTTCTTAACTCTGTTGTGGAGTATTTTGTATTCATTTAGGGTTATTAGGGTTTTATTTTCATGTTGGTATTTTAGGGCTTTATCATGGAGGCGCATGACGGCTAAGGTGTCTTTACTTAAATAGGGGATGGTGTTGATTTTAATTCTTTTAATTTTTAGGGGGGGCAAAGGTGTCTAAAAGGATTAGAAATGTATTAAAGTAGGTGACGGCATCAACTAGGGGAAGAGGTTTTAGAGGGCTCCAGTTGATTTGTTTCAGTAAGTCGGAGAAAGTATTGGAACTTCAAAGGTGTCTATATGAGCAAGTAGCTACACCATAAGCCCAACACATGAAACAAATTTCTCACAAAGAATATGTTACTCTAGTATCTTTATCGTTAAGTGCTTTCTTCCCCAGTATACACCTCAGGGACTTCCTCAAAACAAGAAACAAAAGAAATTACATTGCTCCAAGTCAACACCCTTTATATGCAATAAAACAATCAATTAATCAATTATTCTAACACAATTTTAAAGACATAGACACTAAAACACTAAAAACCTTTGTACTTTAAAAATACACACAAAAAACTTTAGAAAATGTTAAATTTTACAATATTAAAAATAATATATTATACAAAACACGATAAAAATTCAGATGTTTCAAGCTCTTTTTCTTAGAACAGGCACTAGGGAAATATGGCCGTTTAACCCTAGTTCAACAGTGCATTTAATCTAATAATCCAATAAAACTCTCTAAGATCAACCTGAAGCTCCCGCCAACCACCTCTAAAATTCCGTGAGACAACTTCTAAAATGCCAAACTTAAATCTTGTATCTCCCTCACATGCTAGTGTGTGCCTATACAATGCATTATTTACATTCCCCTTATTAATGACATAAAGGTGATCATATATACTGGTCTTAAAATTCCTTTCCGTTTTGTCAATATAGTAATATGAACATGTTTGGCAAACTGAAATATATATAACACCTCTCATATTACAATTACCCTTATGTAGTGGAATGCCCCTACCATGCCCAGCTATCAAGACCACGTCACTATCTAAGATGTAGGGGCATTGATTGCAACTACCACATTTAGAAGTTCTTTTGATGAACATAGTCTTGTTAAGGAAAGTGTGCTCTGTCAAATATTTAAAATTCCTCCCAGCTTTGTATATAAAGCTTGGTGTCTCACCAAGTGTGTGAAAAATATCAAAGTTTCCTTTGAATATATGCCAATTCTTCTTTATAATGTCCCTCAATGCACGTTCACCTGAACCATAAGGGATGACCATACTAGTGTCAAAAGTGACCCTATCAGTATGTTGACTACCCGTTTTTTGAATGGTCACACCACTTCCCAACAAGGGCTTATATTTTGAACCCCATCCTTCCATCATTCCTTTTGCTACTTCTTCAAGAAGTCCTTTTGGGTATCCCCTTACCCTAAACATTTCTGTTATGTTGGAAACTTCTTCCAAGAAGGTGTCATATGTAGAACACATTCTCCCAGCCCTTACCAATTGCCCCTTATAAATGTTTCTCTTCATATGAAAGAGGTGACTACTCTGAAAATCAAGGTAGCTGTTGGAGAAAGTGTCTTTCCGAAATATTCTAGAGGCAAATTTTTTATTGGATGTGTCCTTAGAAATAATCACATCCAAATACTCTATTTTCTCACTAGAATGTTTGGCTGTAAATTTAAAAAATACACATATATGATTGATGTGGTCCAAAAACCCATCAAGATCCACATTCGAATCATTCCATAAAATGAACACATCATCCAAAAAGCAATACCTTTATGCCATTAATAAGGGGAATGTAAATAAGGCATTATATAGGCACACACTAGCATGTGAGGGAGATACAAGATTTAAGTTTTGGCATTTTAGAAGTTGTCCCATGGAATTTTAGAGGTGGTTGGTGGGAGCTTCAGGTTGACCTTAAAGAATTTTATTGGATTATTAGATTAAATGCCACTGTTGAACCAGGGTTAAACGACCATATTTCCCTAGTTCCTGTTCTAAGAAAAAGAGCTTTAAACATCTGAATTTTTATTGTATTTTGTATAATATATTATTTTTAATAATGTAAAATGTTACATTTTCTAAAGTTTTTTGTGTGTATATTTAAAGTACAAAGGTTTTTAGTGTTTTAGTGTCTATGTCTTTAAAATTGTGGAAGAATAATTGACTAATTGATTGTTTTATTGCATATAAAGGGTACTGACTTGGAGCAATGTAATTTCTTCTGTTTCTTGTTCTGAGGAAGTCCCCGAGGTGTATACTGGGGAAGAAAGTGCTTAACAATAAAGAGACTGGAGTAACATACTCTTTGTGAGCATTTTGTTTCATGTGTTGAGATTATGGTGTAGCTACTTGCTCATATTGGCACCTTTGAAGTTTCATTTACTTGTTTTTTTTTTTTGGTGCTTTATCTAAAAGAGAAAGTATTGGGGTTGAAGTGTTTTAAGGAATGTATAGAGATGGTGGTATGAGATAGCTGTAGGGAGGAAGAGTGATGATGAGTGGAAATGGGAAGGTGATCAATAAGGGAGTCAGGGGGGGTACCACTACTGGAGATAAGATGTGGGTGAGGTACCAGAATCCAGTCAAGGGTGCTTCCAGAGGAGTAGTTCTTTGATGGTCTGGTTGTGGAGTTGATAAGTTGATGGAAGTTGTAGATGTTTATGTTTAGGGAGTTAGTGGGGGATTGAATAGAGGTCCAGTTAACATTCACATTGCCTAAGATTATAGTCTCATTGGTTATGTTGGCGGAGAACCAAGAGAGAATATCCTTGAGGATAGGGGTATTGTCACCAGGAGGGATATAGGGGGAAGCTATGCATATGGATTTATGCCTGTTTAACTGGAGTAGGGCCAGAATTAATTCTGCGTTGGTGAATTGGAGGATGGGCTTAGTGTATGGAGTAACTGAAATGGAGGAAGAACAGAGTAGAGCAACTCCACCACCTTTTTATGGCTTCTGTCTTTACTAATGATACTGTAGTTCGGGGGAGTTATTTCAGAATCTTTTAAGGAGGGTATTAACCATGTTTCAGAGATTAACAATATGTCAGGTTGGTTATGGAGAAGCCAGGCATGAAGTTTGGGGATTTTGTTACATATACTTTGAGCATTCAATGCTGAGAAGGAGAGGGTTTTTCCTGATGAAGGGGGGTTAGAGAGGAGGGTTGAATTGTGAGTGGGAGAGGGTCCAGGGTTAGGGTGTATATCACCAGAGAGAAGGGTGGTAATAAGTTGGTGAATATGGAAATAGAGGTATTTAGACTGTTTAGTGTCTAGTTTGAGGGTTACATGTTTTATATGAGTAGTACTAATTAGGAACAACTGTAGACATAGCCCCAAACCAAGAACCAACACATAAAAAAAAAATACTGTCACTTAAGTGCAAACACATTTTGTTAAGGTAGTCCTCAACATTCATCACTACAACCCCCCCCCCCCTTGTCGGGTTTCATAACCTGAATAGTTTTGTTAGAGCAAAGTTGTTTTAAAAGTTCATTTTCAGCCCCTGTGAGGTTGTTAAACTTTTTAGTGTGAACCTTGGATAGCAGGTTCCTAAAATGAAACTGACACAATTTCTCAAAGGCTATTAAGGGTAAGGGAAGAGGTGGGTTGAACAGACTACTCCTTCTAAGTATTTGACCAACATTCAAACCTTCAGTATCATTAAATAAAAGTTTTAAGTTCAGTTTTCGAACAAACAATTTTAAGTCAATGATAAGGGTCTCGATTTGACTGTGGGTGGTAGGTACAAAATATAAGCCTCTACAAAGCAAATCAGCCATGGCGGTTTCAAAGTTCAGACAAGAATAATTAAAAAGCATTTTTATTTTAAGAGTTTTAAAGCTGTGGTCTTTTTATATTTAATGACTTAGTGTTTTTTACTGGCTAATTTGAGCATGTGACTTTTGGGAGGGATATTTAAATGTTGTAGAGGATTGTGTTACTTTGTTCTGAAGAAGTCTTTTGGATCTACTTTGACGAAACCCTTAACTGTGTGCATTAAACTGGTCTATCTTATCTTTGGTGTGGCTGGCTCGTTTGTTCCTGTGTTAGTACTAATTAGGGTTGCAGTGGTGTATTTGTAGGTGGGAATGAGTTTATAGCGGAAGAGTAGAGTGTAGTTGAACAAGTATAGATAGGGGCTTATGAAGGTAGAATAGTATAAGTGTTGCCAAGGGATGGAACTTGTATGAAAAGAGGGGAAGTGATTAGTAATAAGAGGTCTGGTGAGATAGTTTAGATAAGATAAACTAAGAAGTAGTAGTATATGGGTTACAAGCGAGGGTGGTTTTGTAAGCATGGTGGTAATTTAGGGTTTGAGTGGGGGGAGAGTGTTGATATGAGTGGATTCTGGGATGGGTGTCAATGAATTTGGCTAGATGTTATGAAGTGATCAGGGGGTGGGGCTAGGAAGTAAGGGGTGGGGAATGGTTTGAGTTTATTGGATTAGGTGGAGTGGGTGTGGCTGTAAGGGTATAAGTTTACATGTAGTGGGGGCTCGTGGGATTTGGGGGCAGGGTAGGGGAGTGGAGTGAGCCTGCAGGGTGAACGGAGTGGGTAGAGCCAAGAAGGAAGAAGACTTGGTCTACAAAAAACAATCAGTGAGGGCAGGAGTAGAATTCAAAGGTAAGGAGGCACAGGGGATAGGCACTGGGCACTGTGTATTTAGGTAGAAAGAAATAGAGAATTCACAGGGGTATGGAGGTAGAATAGGGCAGTTGAAGGTTAACTGAAAAGTTCTATGCCTAATAATGAGATGGGAGAAGTTGATAGTGGGTGGATGCTGCCACCTGGTGTCCAAACTGAGTAAACACAGGGTGTGGCACAGCACTCAGAGGGATGGGATGGGACAGCCTAAGGTCTGTCTTGCTTTCTGTTACTTTATGTTACTCCATGTATTCATTTGTCAATCACCTTATCCAGAACTTTCATGCACTGTGACAGGAGTTTGATACCTCTGTACTGTGCAAAGTTGTGAATGTCTCCAATGTTCTTGAACACTGGCACTAGTGTGCTTATTCTACAGTCATCTAGGTTATGCTCTTCTCTTAATACTGCTATGAGTATTCTCAGGAGATATGCAGTATTAATTAGCATGACAATATACAAGAATAAAAAAAAAAATGAAAGTAAAGAAATGAGAAAGAATAAAGGAAAATATATTCATAAGTCACAATTGCAATAGAACAAAAGCAATAAACCATACATAGATAGACAGAAAAAATAAAAATAAATGCCAAATGACAAAAATATGTAGGTCCAAAATCTCTTTAATAAATTCCCCACTATGTCAGTCACCCTTCTCTTCTATAAATGTCTCACCCTACATTATTATACCCTTTTCATTGTTGTACATAAGTCATCTTATAGTTTCCTCTACACGTTATGACTGCTAAAGACATAACTATTCTGCACTGCTGATTCTGTTATTGTTTGCTCAGTATAATTCTGCCACATTTGTCTTATTCTAGTAGCAGGTACAATCTTTTTTTAAATACTGGAGATGTAACATCACTTTAATAATTCCTTTAACTACCTGCTTATGAAATGAATAACAAAATCACACATCATTTAGCCATGCTTCCAACCTTTGTCTAACAGGATCTATTAATGAGGTGGTAACACATACTACGTCATGAGGTCCATTATTTGTGACATTGCACAAAAGCAAAGGTGGAAGAAAGGAGACAGGATTCCATCAAATGCAAACATGGCCCACTGTTCTTGTCCTCCTTCTCATCTCATGTTATAGAAGATGTTTACGACTGTTACGACTGTTTTAATTACCTTCAATGGCTGAAGCAGGCATTTTCATCTGAAGACCTCATTCCTCTTGATGGTATATCAGGACTGTTTTATTAAGGTTAGTGAATATTCAGAAAATGATGGTGATGATGATGATGATGAGTAGCATTATCTTCTGGTACAGGCAAGCATTATATCTATCAATATGTCAGCATGACAAAACCTTGAGACCTATAAATTTGAATCCCAGAACTTGATACAAGTAAGTATAAATACATTTATGAATGCAAACATTTAAACTGAAGGCAGTGACATTAAAAGTAACTTTAAAAGCATCCCTTGACCTAGGGGGCTTGGGCCTCAACATCCAGGCTACACACACACACAGACACACGCGCACACACACACACACACACACACACACACACACACACACACACACACACACACACACACACATATCAGTTTACTATAACAGACTTGAAGCCTACAGTCTTGAAGGCCATACATTTTGAAAAGCATAATCCTGAGATTACAATGTCAAAAAATTAAAACAATAGAGATCACGATGTTTAAAAATCATGAATACTGAACCTCCCCAACTTACAAAAAAGTGCTAAGATGTATTCTACAGGGGTGTATACCTAGAAATAAAGGCTGCTATGGGTCCTGCAGAGGTGTGGGCATAGCAGCAATGCTAACATGGGTCCTGCTAGGGTGAAATCCACAAGTTCAATATTTTGGTCCTTTGATATAATGGCCTCAGGATTATGATTTTCAAGACTGTGGGTTTCTAGACTGTGATGGCAAACCACACACACATATATATATATATATATATATATATATATATATATATATACATGGGTTCCATTCAGAAGCTCGAAATACTGAAATCTCGAATTTCAGTATTTCGAGCTCAAGAAGCCGAATCCACATAATAGTGAAAGTTTAGAAGCATGGAATTCAAAACCTTGAATACCAGATGTTTTGAGTTCCACGCTTCTAAAGTTCTGCTATGGTCATGTATTCAGGTAAGTGTGTGTGTGTGTGTGTGTGTGTGTGTGTGTGTGTGTGTGTGTGTGTGTGTGTGTGTGTGTGTGTGTGTGTGTTAAGGGGTTTGGGTAGGGGCTGTGTTGTGTGTCAGTGTGTTTTGCTGCTGTAATGTGTGTGTGCGAAGAGAAAGTAGCTTGTGTGGTGGCGTTTTGTGTGTGTTTGTATGTAGTGAAACCTCGGAGTGAGAATATTTAAGCAGGGGGGTGTGGGGGGTGCAGCGCCCCACATGGGGGTGCAGGGTGCCTCCCCCCCTGCTTTCATGTAGTAGAGTGATTGTGTTTTTTTGTGTGGTGGATGTTGTGTGAATTTGTGTGTGTGTGTGTGTGTGTGTGTGTGTGTGTGTGTGTGTGTGTGTGTGTGTGTGTATGTGTGTGTGATGTGTAGCAAAATCGCAAAATTCAAAACTTCCGGTATTCGAGATTTTGAATTTCGCAGTTTTTAGTTTTCGTTGTTTTGTGGATTCCACTTCTTGGACTCAAGATAATGAAATTCGAGATTTCAGTATTTCGAGCTTCTGAAGTGAATCCATATATATATATATTTTTTTTTAATTTATTTTTTATTTATTTAACATTTGTTGACCAGGAAAGTCCAACAAGGTTCCACAGATCCTGTTTTCAGCGGTGGCCCAGGGAGAAATGCTCCAGACGTATGTCTTTAGAATGTGGGAGAAAACCGGAGTACCTGGAAGAAACCCACGCAAACGCAGGGAGAACATGCAAAGTCCACACAGAAGGCACCCCAGCCGAGAATCGAACCATATACCCTCTTGCTGTGAGGCGACAGCATTAACTGCTGCACCACTGCGCCACCTATATATATATATATATATATATATATATATATATATATATATATATATATATATATATATATATATATATATAGATATATATACATATACATACATATACACACACACACACACTAAGTTTTGCTATATGTATTATAACATTATAATACATTATATATATATATATATCTAGATAGATATACATATATTATCTTTATTAATTTTTATAGTTAACAAATGGGTGAGTGTGATGGTTAAATGACTTAGTCAAAAGTACATGTATAAATTTTTTTTTAGCAATTTCAGAATTTTACAGAACATATAAAACAGGCTGATAATGAAAGTGTACAGGAAACATTTATACTTTCATAATTTCATAAGTAAGGATCCAGTGTAAAGACTGAATGACCATTCTAAAAGCACCAACTCCATAAAATATGGTTTGGGGATTCATAAAGGTTACCATTAAGTGTACATAGTACAGTCTTTCTGAGTAAATAGATAGCACAAGCAATGTGGTACAGATTTTCGAGAGTACAGAAAGTGTACAGTAAGTGTACGCTCAGTGCACACTTAGTGGTAAGCTTTATGAATTCCATACATTTATCCATACCTTCATTAAATTCCTTCAAATTGATGGGAGGTAATATATATTGTGGTAATATATTCCAAATTGAAATTAGATACTAACCAGATAACAGTGAAATGGTCTAAAAAAACTAAAACTAAAAAATAAATAAACAGTTCTATTAAGCATCTGGAGTTTACAAAAATACTTAAATTCCCACAATCTTTGGTGTTGGTTATGCCTTCAAATGAGCATTACAGAAGAAAGAAAACACAAAGGTTTGTAGGCAAGCAATTTTAAAACAACCAATACAAGCAAAGGAAACTTAAGAGTACTAAATATTTTTAATTAATCTTATTAATTCCTCTGGGACCCAAGGTATAATATTTAAGAATTAAAATACATTATGTCTATAATAATAGATCTTCTACACTTTTATTACTTCAAATATTGTGCGCAAATCACTCAACAATAATACCTTTTAGCCCATTAGAACAACTTCCATGCTCATTCAAAAATGAAAGCCCACTGAAGTGTCTAATTTCTTGTTTTTATTTCATGTGATATGCTCCTGCAACAAATCTTAACAGATCTTTGAGTTTCACCAATATAAAATATATCATAAGAGAGTCACAGACCAGTCTGACAGTTGGCTCAGATGCTGTGAGCTTTAGTTGCCGTGGTGAAGCATTTGACTCCGTCAGTCATTTTTTGCTACACTGTGTGACCCAGAGAAAGTCTCTTGACCAGACATTGCTCTTGGAACACCCCTGAAAAAGGACAATGAATGTAATAGGCCTAGTCGGTTAACAAATGGGTATTATTATCATTGAGTTATGTGCAAACTTACTAGCAGTATTAAAGTGAATATTATTAACTTTTGTCAGGATGTTCTGTTGTACAATGCCCCAATATGATGTATTTTCAATTTCAGCCTCAGAAAACAGCAATGAACTATCATATTCCTATAAACATAATTTTATATAGGAAATGAATAAAGCCTTTCACAGTCTTTCCCTTATAAATTATGCAACATGTTATAACACTTCTTAGCAATTCTGACAATTTCTGATAATAGCACATTATATTGGGTTGCAAAATACTCACAGATCATCATTCCCAACATTAACCGTAGGTGTACCATACATCATTATTTTATTTTATGCTGTTATGTAGCCATTTTGTTCTCAGCTAAAGAAACTATTTTCCTACAAGCTGTCATAACTTCACATTGTGGAAAGGCCCTATTTATAAACATTTCAACAACTGTATGGACTTCCTCCAGATAATCAGAATGTGTATTAAATAACTTTTAGCCTTGAGGAGCTCATTAAAGGAAGTGGAGGAATGCTTTTCATAGTTATAGGCGTGTAGTACAGTTTTATGCATATCTTATTACCTAGAGTAGCAAGCATTATAATATTTGAGTAACCAATGTTCTCCAATCATAATATATAAATATGTTTTAATGCAAGCCTATTATTATGGAGTTCTTATTAGAAATGCTCCAACATTTGCCTTGCAAAAAGTAACAGATCCTCAATTTATCTAATAGTTCTTAATATGCAATTGAAAAAAGCACTTCACTTCTTCACAATTCACCATAAATGATTTGTCATATGATGTTGCAATGGGAAGACTCAAAACAGTGCATTTCATTTGACAATACCAATTATTATCAAATGCAGAAATATTACCAGTAAGGCAGAACTCTGCTATTTTTCAAAAGAAAGGAATTATATTTACTATCAGGTTAAAATTTCATATGGCCTGCATTCCATGATGCACTTGGATGTTGCTAGAAAACTAATAGTATCCAAGACATATCCTTCTCCCACACCATTCCCCTTATCTAAGAAGTGTCCAAAATCTTAAATGTAAGATTCTAACTTATGGATAAGCTCAAAAATATAAAGCCAATACTTTGCTGACACTTTCATGAAAGTTATGGCAATCTGAAATAACTGGTCTCCCGGTTTGATTTATATCTTCAGGAATTTGGGGAAACAATAGAATTCACCTTCTTATTTTATATGTACTATCATCTTTCAAGTAGTCTAAGCACATTTTGTAACACAGATTAACATTTAAGATAGCTTATTTTCCCCTTTATCTGCAGGTTTAATTACATTTTTATCACTTTATTCAAGACTTTTTTAACACTTCCCTCTGTGCTTTATCAAAACTAAAATTAACTTAATTAACACAATGAGATTCAATAAAGACATGCTCAATCCCAACATTAAGCAAACTTGCAAAATTTTTTAACAACTTCATTAGCAAAACCTAGAATTAATTAACTTTTTGCTTTAACAGCACTAATATCTAAATTAATAATAGAGTGAAATTAAACTTGAAGTTCATATTTAATTTGATACAGCATTTCTTGTTTGCTCAGATTTCTTGAAACCTGCTTTCATCTCTTTGCCAACTGTGTGTACCACTTATACTCTAATGCATAGCATTTTATTCTAGTTTTGGATGGTGCACTGGTGCAGCGATAGAGTTGTCACCTCACAGCAAAAGGTTCTCCAGTTCAATTCTCAGCTGGGGTGCCTTCTGTGTGGAGTCTGCATGTCCTCCCTGTGTTCGTGTGGGTTTGCTCTGGTTTCCTCCCGCATTACAAAGACATGCATCTGGAGCCTTTCTCCCTGGGCCTGTGCTGAAAATTGGCTTTGTTCCAAGTCAGACTTTCCTGGTTAGCAAATGTTAAATAAATACAATTGTCTAGATGCCTCACTTGCTAATAGGTTTGCAAAATAGAGTATAGCTCTTTGATAACTAATGTAAAGCTATTTTTATGAGCTGCCTGCATTTAGCATACGAAAAACAAGTTATGCACATTTGCAATTTGTTTTCTGATATTATACTGATATGTTCCTCCCTGACAATTTGTGAGGCAGGACTGTTGCTTTCATCATGAACATCTTTACCCTGACCACTCAAAACTTTGTCACATAGAAGCTGATTTGCTTAATTGTTAAAGATATTAAATGAATTATAGGTGGTTAGATCTGCACTTATACTGATAAAGAATACATGGTAAGTGAAAGAATGCTAGGGCCAAGGGCTAACCTGCATCATGGACCCCGGATTATATTTTCAGAGGGAACATCCTCCTGTAAACAGCTGAAGGTACTTGGGAGAAAGCTTTTAGCAAATTTAAAGAGAAAGTCTCCATCCATCTAGTACCAGCATTGTCTCCGCTTGTTTGTCACCCAGTGAAAAAAAAAAAAACATAACACATAATGGTTATGTTTTGAGTTGCCTAATATGTTTATTAATCATTTATTTTTATTATTTTATAAAAACGTTCCTAACAAAGTGCCCTTTTAATGAATATATCTTTTATTACTTGGTACGTTTTAATTAGTATCACTTGTCCTCATTAGTTTCATTCCCTGCTATGTGTCTGATCATTACATGATACTGTATAAAAAGCTTCCTAGCGGCAGGAAGAACACTGGCAATTTGACAAATGCAAAAATGCTAGACATAAGTGTATCTGGAATGACTACCCTACATTTTGCTTAGTGCATTTCATAAAAACATCTTCATTGTCAGTTCACTGGAGCAACACTGACCTTTGATGTGAGCACCTGTGGAGCACTGCAGTGGGAATTTTCACTTTTCTCATGGTTGTTTGACCATGGAGTTGCTATATCTAATTAAGATGTGTGAGTGTTTATATGGGGGGAGTCCACCACATGGTGGATGGAGGGATGAGGCTTTAAAATATTTCTCTAATGTATTTTATTATCATCAAGTTATGCTTCTTGATATACAAAAACTGATGAAGCATAATTTGCTCCAGCATGAATCATCTGAACCAAAGTAACAGTCTTGCAATTCAAAGTATAGTAGATGTGAAGAAGGCTGACTGAATTGCATGACATACTGGTCAGCTGGTCTGACAGTCTATTGGCATAGTTGTTGCTATAGGCAAGAATCTTTATTTATACGTTTGTTATCTGGGTGAGTGAGATGATTAACTGACCCAACTCATAGTTATATTGTACACATAAAAAAATTATAAAAACATTTATATGCAGCAATTTTCATAAGTGGATGAAGTACCACAGATGGTTTACAGCAGATTGTGTGATGGTATGTAGAACTCTATTTCAGTACATAAGTCAAATAATTTCAAACAGTATCTGGAAAGATGAGTGGCTACTAACTCAAATCATTTCAAGATGCTTTTGGATAGACAAGTGGCTACTGTTCACATCACAGTTCATCATCATCATCATCAGCTCTCTTTTTCCAATTTTCTAAATGGGGTCGGGGTATCATGTTAACTGTCACCATCTCTCTCAATTCAGTGCCACACTCCTGCCTTCTTTGACACTCATGCCTGAATGTCATAGATCTTCATTCACACAATCCATCTACCTCTTTGCTGGACATCCTCATTTCCTCTTATCATCTTCCTGTATGTCCCAAATCTTCTTCATCAGATTGTTTTCTGCTTTTCTAAATGTGTCCCACCCACCATACTCTGTTCTCTTTAGTATTTTCTGTAACTGGGGTTACTTTGGCTTCTGCTCTTACGTCCTTATTTCTTCATGTGTCCCACAGTTTGCATCCTGCCATCCTTCTCAGGCACTTCATTTCCATCACCTCTAGCTTCCTCATATGTTCTGCCTTTACCGCCCAAGTTTCTGTACCATACAGTAGCACTGGTTGCACCAATGTCTTGTACACATTACTTTTCAGCTTCTTTACCATTCTTCTGTCATAGACTACACCTGAAACCCTATACTAGTTGGCTGCAGCCTCCCTGATTCTAGCTTTGACCTCCTCATGCAGACTCCCCATCTCCTCAACCACCCTTCCCAGGTACTTGAAGCTATTTACCTTTTCCACTATCTTCCTTTCTATCTCAGTTCTCAGCTTCTTCTGATTTCCACAATTTGCTGCCATTACCACTGTCTTATATGTGCTTAGTTTTGTTCCATATGCTTTCAGTTTTGCATCCCATTCCCCTATCCTTTGTTGAAGTTCTACCTCAGTCTGCCTGTAATTGTACATCATTGCAAACAGCAACTTTGTTGATCTGTTCCCTCCAACCTGTTTCTTAATGTAGTCCATTACCAGTATGAACAGCAGTGGGCTCAGAAATGAACCATGGTGTACACCCACTCCCACTGGGAACCCCTCTGTGAGGCTGAACACCATTCATACTTGAGTCAGTGGGTTCTTGTACATAGCCTGCACTAATTCTACCCATGTTTTTGAGACTGTGAACCACTGCAGTACTGCCCAAATCAACTTTATTAAGACCTTATCTTATGCTTTCTCCAAGTCTAGGAATGTCCAGGTGGAGTCTTTCCTCATCTCTAGCTTCTTTTCAACTATCTGTCTCACTGCAAACATTGGGTCAATTGTGCTGTGTCCTGATCTGAATCCGAACTGCTCATCGCCTATCTTACATTCTACTACTCTGCGTATCCATTTATCAATCATCCTCTCCAGAACGTTGATGCAATGCGATAGGAGTTTGATGCCTCTGTACTGCCCACATTTGTGGATGTCCCCTTTGTTTTTGTACACTGGCATGAGTATGCTTATTCTCTAGTCATCTGGGATATACCTTTCTCTCCACACTGCTATGAGTACCCTCAGGAGCCATTTCTCCCCTATCTCACCCAGCATCTCTATCATATCTGCTCTGACCTCATCTGAGCCTGCTGCTTTCCTGGACCTCATTTTCCTTATTTTTACTTTTTACTTTACGTTTGTTTACTGGGATATTCTAACTGGACACAGGCCCATTTTCTGCATAGGCCTGGGGAGAAAAGCTCCAGTTTACATACATCAGTCGGGAAGAAACAAACAAAACATAATCCAAGAATAGTAAGCAGTACATAGTAAATAGCTCCAGATAACATATATCAGTGAAGAAGAAACACACAACTCATAACAGCATGCAGTACATAGTAAAAATAATATACAATCATAAGAATACTATAAAAGGGATTAATATAGAAATCACATATTGTATACAAGTCACTCATAACAGTATTTTAAATGGGATTAATATAGACTTCACACATTGTAACTGTGTCAGATGTTGAAGATAGTCAAACTGTTACTAAGTAAAAAGGTGAAGCAGCATAACAGAGTACTGACACTATGAGTGGGAAAATAGAAAATACGTTGGTAGTGAGCATAATGAGTAGGGGACAAATTCAAGTAGTGATTATTGGATCAATACAAGATACAAAAGAGTTAGTTCTGTAGATATTCCTGTTAAGCATCTACTTTTCAGAAGTCTAGGCCAACACAAAGGGACTCTGGCTGACCAAGTTCACAGATGACTACAAACTGGGAACCATTATTAACTCCCAAGTGATGCAGACATCCTACAGAAGGGCCTCACTGAGACCAATGACTGGTGTCGAAACCATAGTCTTAAATTTAATGCCAAAAAATATGTCATCATTCCCTTTGGGAAAAACTCAGTTCCCACTAATTACCACATTGATGGGAGCCCACTGAACACTGAAGGCATTATAAGAGATCTAGGGCCGCAGGTTGACTGCAACCTCTCCTTTGACCACCACATTGCCACTGTAGTCAGAAAGCCTTTCTATGTGGCGCATCTCATTACCAAGGGTTATGCATCCAGGAAGAAAGATGTCACCATCCCTCTCTCTACCCTTCCCTCATTAGACCAGTCATTGAGTATAATATCCCATTTGGCATGTACCTCACTAGACACCTGCAACAGCTAGAGAGGCCACAGAAGTACCTCACGAAGAGGATCATAGACATTAAACACATGTCCTACACAGACAGACTCAAAAGACTCCAGATATTGTCTTCTCATATTGCCTACTTAAAGGCGATCTCTGCTTGACTTACAAAGCCATGTCTGATCCAGCTTTGTTAGAAATGCTACATCTAAAGAAATTCCAATCCCTCCGCACCACATGGTCCAGAGACCTCAACCTCATTACCACAATCAACAGAACATGCAGGAGAGACAGGTCCCCCCCCCCCCCCAGAGACTGCTCATGATTTGGAGTAGACTTCCCATACATGTCAAGCAGAGCACCTCACTGATCCTCTTCAAGAGAAATCTTGATGAGTGGATGGGTAATGGAAAGTTCACCCCGTGATAACTCAAGTGGCTCTACTTGATAGAGGCACTGGGAACTAACGTTGGCGGCACGATGCCAGGTCCCTTCTATGGGCTAGGCTTGTAAAGGCTCCAGGGCCATTAGCCTAGTACACACCTATGAACCTATTAACCTTTATGTAGACAGGTCACTCATCAATGTGTGATGTTTTTAATAGCTGGCCAGTAAAGCATGCAAAAGGATGCCATTGTTAGCAACCAAGTTTGACTTGATGATTTATCTATTCCTTCATTAAATGTGCTGGTGGAATGACCCTTAAGGACCATTTTGCCAAATTTCAAAGAAAAGTCAATATGTAAAAATATATGCAGAACAAATATACAGTGAACCAATACAGATGCAATATAGTCGACACACATTTTTTTTGTCATTTTTTTAAATATTAAGCATCACATCACAAGACCACAAAGAGGTTGATAAACCTCAGGCAATTAGAACAAATGGCAGCAATACTACCTTCTGTAGGTTAGGTTATACCACATATTTAGCATTATAGTGTTGTTAGGCTTTATGTTCACAAATGAAGGTAGAAAGGGACATGACTGACCCAACTGCGTAAGGCTGTTTATTCAAATGTCGTGGGTATTGTTAAAGGGAGAGTTGGCTGGTTGCCTAAAAGAGATGTGATAGTGTTAATAAAGTGGGTTTTGAATTGTGTAGCTACAGGGTCAGTTATGTTTGAGGTGATTGGTGGAGGGGTTGGTACAATGAAGACTCAGAAATATAGACTGCTTTGCCACCATTCCAAAGCTTGTGATTAAGAGGAGAGAGAGAGAGAGAGAGAGAGAGAGAGAGAGAGAGAGAGAGAGAGAGAGAGAGAGAGAGAGAGAGGCACAGAGGCAAAAAAAGAGACTGAGATAAGAAACCCAATAACACACAACTGGTAATAATGGAAATGTTTCCCCATTCATTAATTCAATATCTACATCCCCTAACCCTCCAAAAATAAAAAGCCTTTTATTACCTCATGTATTGAATAACTTAAGTATGATATTAGGCAGACAAAGCTTACTGTCTATTAGGTTTAAATCCAGTTAATCATTCAAAATCACAGTCATATTTATTTTAAATCTATAGACTGTTTTACCTGAAGTACTTTTTTACAGATGTTTTACAGCTTTTTCATGACTACGGTGACTGCCTTGACTTTTGTAAACTATACAAAAATAATTTCTTCTGCTTTTGCTTGGTTGTATTATAACTAGAGGTTTCATACAAAGGTTTCATTGTCTATTGGATTTCAGACACTGCAAGCACTTCACTTACATTCTTTGGACTTTTAGAAGAAAATCAGAAAAACTGTTATTTGCCTAATTGAATATGTGATCCAGCATCTTGCATCCTGAAGCCTAAAGACTTTCATGCAAAATCTCACTAAAATTGCCTGTCATATAGTTTTCTTCTTGCTGTCTTATTTTGTAAAAAATGCCAAGTCCCTTTTTTGTAGTACAGCACTTGAATCAATCAGTAGCTTTGTCTGAAAATCCATCATAATTCCTTTTCTTCTTATTTTTTGGTTCCATAATTTATATAGCTTGTCCTTGCGGCATTTCTCCTTCATTCACCCTATCACCACAAGCCTGGTCATGTGCTAATGTCGTTTGGAAAACGTTGACAGCTCCTTCACTATCTGCTCTCCTTGCTATTTATTTATTTACTTATTTATTGACATTAGTTAACCGCTTGGTCCAATTGGGCTTGAGGCCCATTTTCAGTGGAGACCTGAGGAGAAAAGCTATAGTTACAAGCAATATACAGTGAATAAAATTACAATCAAAGAATTACATAAATTTGCAATACAACGGGTCAAAGATACTAGGTAGAAAGCATGAACAACATACTATACGCATAGCATTATTTGCAAAGATAAATATAAGATTACATTCCAACAGTACTGATGATTGAGTTGAGCAGGTAACCACATTGTAGGTTACAGGGAGAATTAATTCAAAGCATTGGCTAAGAGGATAAAACAGAAGGAAAGAGATAGAGCTTGAAAGAAGAAGGATTAGAAAAAGTAGGTATAGTAGTAATACGAGAGATTGAGTTAGGGAGTGAATAGACTTAACCAGGAGTAAGGCAAGAGCAGAGCCAATGATTTGCTAGATGTTCTTTTAGGAGGTGTTTGAACTCCTGATAGTTAGGGTTTTTAACTATGGGTTAGGGAAGATTGTTCCAGAATATGGCAATTTTATAAGAGTACAGGTAGGTGCCCTGTGTGTTATGGAGTTGGGTAACTTTTAACATTAGTTTGCTTGAGTACCTGAGAGATCTAAGATTTATATTAGGTTGGATAAGATTAGAGATTGTGGGGCATAAATTGGGTTGGTGAGTTATTTTTTGGGCCATGGTCAGTTGATTGAGTGTTAACAGGTTTGGGAGTTCTAGCCAGTTAAGCTGGAAAAGTACAGAGCAGTGGTGGGTTCTGTATGGGAGGCCTGTAGCAAATTTGGCAATTTTGTTATAACAGGATTCAAGATTATTCTGTTCTGTTTTACGAAGGCTGGTAAATATATGGGAACCATAGAGAAGGGTGGAAAGCAGTTGAGAGTGGGCGGTGGCTAATCTGGTACTTTCAGTGAGGTATGGTTTGGCTCTATATAGGGTACCAAGTTTGGTGTGGACCTTTTTGATGGTGAGGGCGATGTGGCTATCAAATCTTAGCTTATCATCTATAGTGACACGTAGATGTTTGGTGTGGTTTGTAAGTTCTATATTGGTTCCATTTGAAGAAAGAATTGATAGAGGTGACTGGCACATTTTTGGCTTGTTACTATTGAATACTATTATCTTAGTTTTCTTAGGGTTTAGTATGAGTTGGTGATCAGTGAGGTATTTTTCTATGTCCTGAAAAGAAGTTTGCATTTTTGTTTGAAGTTCCTGGAGAGAGGGGGATAAGCAAATAAGTGTGGAATCATCTGCGTACTGGACAATGGAGGCTAGTTGGATTGCTGAGTTGAGGTTATTAGTAAAAACTGTAAAAAGAAGGGGGCCTAGTATGGAGCCTTGGGGTATGCCAATAGAAATCGGAAGGGGGGTTTATAGGTTCATAGGTTAGTACTAGGCTATCGGCCCTAGGGCCTATACAAGCCTAGCCATAACAATTCCCTGGCTATTTCTTCCCACAGTATTTAATTCCCTGGACTCCTGTCTAGCAGGGTGAGTTCCCATTTGGTGTTTTCCAGTTTGGCGGCTTGCTTACGGTTAGAGGCTATGGAGCCAGGACAGGGCAGATGGACTAAGGCCATATAAAGACAGTTTCTTGAGTAGGATTTGGTGGGAAATGGTGTCAAAGGCTTTTGACATATCAAGGAAAATAGATGAGACAATTTGACCTTCATTTATGAGAGACTGGATGGTGTTGATAAAAGAAAGCAGTGCAGTAGTGGCGCTAAGTTTAGGCCTAAAATCATATTGAGAGGGGGGAAAGGAAGTTTTGTTTGAGGAAATGGTTGAGGATTTGGTTGTGAATGCATTTTTCCAGAATTTTAGCTAAGGGGGAGAGGATGGCAATAGGATGGTAGTTTGTTAGATCTTTAGAGGTTTTGTCTTTGTGTAGAGGAATAATGTGAGATATTTTACATATGCAGGGGGTGTAATGCTCTGCAATAGAACAGTTGATCAGGATTGATATGGGATATGCAATTGAGGGGGCAACTATTTTGAGGAAATTGGTGGGTAGTAGATCTGCTGCAAGATAGCAGGGTTTGAGCTTGGAAATGAGTGTTTTTATGTATCTGGTTTGGACAGGAGCAAATGAAAAGGATTAGGGGAAAACCAGAAGATGGTGTGGGTATGGTTAAAGGGAGAGTTGGCTAGTTCTCTAAAATAGATGTGATAGTGTTAATAAAGTAGATATTGGAATTGTGCAGCCATGGGGTCAGTTATGCTTGAGGTGACTGGTGGAGGGGTTGGTACATAGCCTGGGTTGAGTAGGTTGTTAATATTTTGCCAGAATGTTCTGAGGCTATTTTGGTGGATTTTTTGGCATGTTTGGAAGTATGTAAGTTTGTCTGATATTATTTGTTTCTTGGTTAGATTACAGAGTTGGCGCTAAAATTTTCATTTGAGAGTTTTGAGGTTCAGGTCCTTCAATCATCTGCAACAATGCATTATCTATGCTCTTTCCCTCCAGATGCATAACTATCATTTTTGAATAATGTTCAACCCTGTTCTCCAGAAACTCAAACACTTCTTTTACATTGCCTTCAGCATAAAATGGTATGGGTGGCTTTATTATAATATCGCCTAGAAACAACACACTGCATTGAAACAGCATACCCACACTCTTTTACAAACTGTCTCATATAAAGAAATTAATTCAAGACAAAGGTGGAATTTTCCTAATGTCCTAGGTAAACTTTCCTTGAAAATATGTCACAATTTAATGTCTAACCCAGTCAATAAAAGTAAATTA
>NC_056726.1:910490862-910533187 GCF_019279795.1 Protopterus annectens
TGACCAAGTTCGCAAACTGCAAACTAGGGGCTATAATTGACTCTCCGGCTGACACAGACATCCTCTAAAAGGGTCTCACTGAGACAGATACCTGGTGTCAAAACCATGGCCTCAAGCTAAATGCCAAAAAGTGCATAGTCATCCCCTTTGGAAAAAACTAAGTACCTACAAACTACCACATAGGTGGTAGCCCCCTAAATATGGAAGACATAATAAGGGATCTGGGGACCCAAGTAGATAGTAACCTCTCCTTTGATAATCACATTGCCAAAGTGGTTAGAAAATCCTTCTATGTGGCCCACCTAATCACTAAAGGGTTTGCATCCAGATCAAAAGAGGTCATTGGGCCACTCTATGCATCACTCATCAGACCCATCATAGAGTACACTGCCCCATTTTGGATGTACCTTACAAGACACCTGCAACAACTGGAAAGTCCACAGAAGTACCTCACCAAGAGGATCACTGGCCTCAAGCAAATGCCCTATGCAGCTCGACTGAAGAAACTCCAGCTGTACTTGGTTGCATTCCGCCTACTCAGAGGTGTTCTCTGCCTGACATACAAGGCTATGTCCAACCCAGAACTGATGGACATGCTCCACCTAAAGAAAGCCATATCCCCTCGAACCACACGCTCCAGGGATCTAAACCTCACCACAACAATAAATAGGACGTGCTGGAGGGATAGATTCCTGTCCCAGAGACTTCCCATGCTCTGGGAAAAGATTCCAATCTACATTAGGCAGAGCTCCTCTCAAACCCTCTTCAAAAGAAACCTTGATGAGTGGAAGGGAAACAGGAATTTTACCCCAGGGATCACTTCAATGGCTCTGCTGGACAGAGGCACAGGGAACTAATCTAAGGGGGCAGCAAAAGCCAACACATTCTGGCTAGGCTTATAAATGCCTTCGGGCAGATAGCCTAGTACCTACTTATGAACCTATGAACCAAAAGGGGCATTGTACTCTATAATGGGTCTAATGAGTTATGATCAGAGGGGAACAATTACCTCTTTTTTCCTGGATGAGAAACCTTTTGTGATGAGGTGTGCCATGCAGAAGGATTTTTTGACTACTGTGGAGAAGTGATTACCAAAGGAGAGACTACTGTCTACCTGTGTCCCAAGGTCTCTTATCACACTTTCGGTGTTAAGTAGACTACTGCCTATGTGGTAGTTCATGGGTACAGAGTTTTTTACCAAAAGAGATGACAATGCACTTTTTGACATTGAGCTTGAGGCCATGGCTTTGACACCAGTCATCTGTCTTAGTGAGGCCCTTTTGTAGGATGTCCCCATTGTTAGGAGTTTTGATTATGGCTCCTAGTTTGCAGTCATAGGTTCATAGGTTCATAGGTAGTTACTAGGCTATCAGCCCAAGACCCTACGTAAGCATAGCCAACAAGGTTTCTTGGCTTACGCCACCCAAGAAAGTTATTTGTCAGTGCCACTGTCGAGCAGAGACACAGAAGTGATCCCCGGGGTGTATTTCCTATTTCCCATCCACTCATCAAGATTTTTCTTGAAGAGTGCTAATAAAGAACTTTGCTTGACATAGATGGGTAGCCTGTTCCAGAGTATGGGAAGTCTCTGGGACAGGAATCTATTCCTCCAGCATGTCCTGTTTATTGTGGTGACAAGGTTTAGGTCCCTACAGCGTGTAGCTCATCTGTGAACTTCATTAGCAAAGACCTTCTGTGTTAGCCTGTACTTCAGAAAAGTAGATACCAAATAGGAGAGGATCCAGGACTGAACCCTGTGGTACTCAACGTGTCACTGGTCTGAAGTTGGATTTGGAGTCTGCTACTTTCACACTGTGGGTTCTGTCAGTGAGCCAGTTGGCAACCCATCTTGTGACATAGGGATTTATACCTAGTTTAATGAGTTTATCTATAATTTCAGAGTGGAGGATGGTGTCGAAAGCTTTGGCGAGATCTAGATAGGCTGTGTGAACAACCTTACCCTTATTTACGGCTTTGGTGACTGCTTCAAAGAAGTTTATTAGGTTTAGGAGACATGATCTGCCTTTTACAAACCCGAACTGGGTGGGGTCCAGAGTTTGGAGATTACCAATGTCTTTGTTTATAAATTCCATGATGATATGTTCCATGGCCTTACAGACCAGGCTCATCAGGCTAATGGGGCAGTAGTTCCCGGGGTATGTGGTGGATCCCCCTTTGTGGAGTGGAATAACTGTCAGTGTGCACCATTCAGTGGGCACAAAGCCTGAGGTGAGGCTATGATTGAACATGTTACTTAGGTGGGATGCCAGTTCATTCTGTAGTTCGTGTAGAATACAGCCTGGGATGTTGTCAGGTCCCATGCATGCTGTGTTCTTGGCTTTGGAGAGTGTAGTTTTTACCTGTGCAGCCGTGATTACAGGAACTTTGCATTCTTTTGGTATAGAGATGGGCCCTTTAGGGGGTGAGAGGGGGGTAAAGTTAGCACTGGATGCCAGGATGTTGGCAGTATCAGTTGGTTCTGTATATTTAGTGCCATTGTGCTGTAACTTAGAGCAGATCTGAGTGTTGCCATTGAGATTCTTTTTTTTTTCAATAATAATTCTTTATTATTTTTCAACTTATACATACAAATATTTAAGCAAGAAATACACAGGTAATTCTCACACAAAATTTCTAACAACATTCCTATAACATATATACACTATTTACATGAATGCTTCCATATTATAACAAAGAAGTTCAAGTGAAGATTCTTATCACAAGGGATAATATCTTATAATACTATAATTCATGATAGGGTTAACTTTTATACTATATATATCTACTGAATTTCCTGGACTCTTTACATTAAGCCAGTAAAATATTGAAAATTTGTTCCCAAATCTTCAGATTATTAATATGTTTGCTATGCTTATTAATTAGTAGTTTGTGGGCTAATATATGTTTTATCGCTAAAATCTTGATGTTGTCCCATGAAGTTTGAGATGGGTTTAGCCAATTAGTAGCTAAGTAGAGTTTCATTAGCAAAAAGATATTCATAAGTATGGTCAATTGGGATCTAGAAAGGTTATCTGGAGGGATATGCAATATCATACATTCCCAAGAAAGCGTTGAATTTTGATATCCCATCTTTTGAAGTTGTAATTTTAAAGAATTCCAAAGTTTGTATATACATTTACAGCTCCAGAACATGTGTAGGAGGTCAGCAGTTTCATCTTTACAATATGGACACTTAGGAGAATTTTTAGAGTTAAATTTATGCAAGCTAAGACGTGTATAGTAAGCATTATTGAATATCATGAGTTGGGTAAATGTTAACTTTTGGAGGGAGATTGATTTTAGTGTTAAATTAATTGCTTTTACTATTTTACTTTCTTCAATCAATGGTATTTTCTCTTTCCAATAGTTTGCCAAGAGGATGTGATATTGATATTTAAAATCTTTTATCAGTTTATATGTAGCTGTTATAAATTTGGTACTTTGTAATTGGGTTTGCCATAGTGCATTGCATTTCGTTAAGTCCTCTTTATTAATACTTAAATCTTTAAAATAGCTTATGGATATATCTTTAATCTGTCTCAATATGACTAAATATGATTTGGGAAGATTAATTTGCTGTCTTAAATCATGAACCGAATACGTCAGACATGGGTATATATCATGTAGAGTTAAATTAATTATAAGTGGAATGTTTTTTAGATCTATTAGTTGATTATTAATTTTCAGGTTAGGATTCTTATGAAAAGGTTGTAAGGTCATCATATGTTGGAGGAGATTTAATGATCTAAAGAGATTTTGTAATAATGTTATATATATCTTAATGTGTTCCATTAATGGATATGATTTAATAGTATCTTTCCTTAGGAAAGGTAATGATTTAGGATTTATATTCAGGTTCTCAGCATGTTTGTAATTCAATCTTAGCCAGTTTGGTGACCAATTATTACTACGTGCATCATAATTAGTAATTCTTAAAATTCTATTATCGTTTATTATTAAGTAATAATTTTCAAAGTTGGGTAAGTCTAGACCACCTCTATTTTTCGGGGTCATCAATTTGTCATATGATATTCTAGGTTTCCTTGGTTCCCATATAAATTTAGCAGATTCTGTGTGCATTTGTTTAAAGAACTTCTTGGGGATTAGGACTTGGGTAGATCTGAAGATATATAAAAGTCTGGGCAATACATTCATTTTAATAATTGAGACCGTTGCTAATAGTGGTAATTTCAATTTATTCCATCTCCTTAGGTCAGATAACATGTGATCCTAGGTTAGTTTAACATTATTAACATAGACGTCCTTGTTATCTGTGGAAAATGTAATACCTAAATTTTTAAACTTTTCCTCAGATTTTACTTACCCTACCAATGGTAAAAGTGAAAAGGGTTTCGGAATTTTTAAAGGAAATAGGTTGTTTTTTTTAAGGTTTATTTTATAGTTAGAAAATAATGCAAAGTCTTCAACAGCATCTAGTATTTTTTTTTGGTATCTGAGACAGGTGTTGTACAGTATATATTAAGGTAATCTGCAAATGCTGCCATAGATATCTTGGTACCATAAATTATTGGGGCATTATGATATACATTTTGTTTAATATGTAAAAATAGAGGTTCTAGATATAAATTAAATAATAAGGGGGGATAGAGGACAGCCTTGACGGGTTCCATTTCTAATTTGTATTCTTTTAGAAAAGATTTTATTTATATATAAAGTTGTATATGGGTTGTTATATAATATTTGTAATGTTAAGATGAATTCTTGAGGTATATTAAAGTAGGGTAAAATTTCAAATAGAAATTTTATGTTAACTCTATCAAAGGCCTTTTGTGCATCAATAATAAGTGCATATATATTTAAGTTCCTTTGATTTGCATAAGATATTAATGTATGCAGTGTTAAAGTATTGTCACTGGTTTGCCTAGAGGTTAAAAAACTGGCTTGTTCATTGGAAATGACTGAGTTCATTATTTTCTTCAATCTATTAGCTAAAATAGAAGTCAGAATGTTAGTATCAATATTTAAAAGTGATATAGGCCTATAATTATCTGGGTTTTGAGGATCCGAATTTTCCTTGGGTATAAGAATTGTTTTGGATGCATTAAAATGTGGGTCATTGATTTTATTATTAATTATATAATTAAATGTATATTACAGTATTTTAACAATCGTACTACAAAAGGTTGTATAAAACTCTGCTGTAAGACTGTCTGGACCTGGAGCTTTATGAGATTTCAAATTTTTAATTGTTGTTATTTCTTCCGTGGAAATTGGTTTAATTAAGTTTTGCTGTAAATTATCGCCTATTTTCGGGAAATTAATTTTTTGTATAAAATCATTATTATTCTCATTTGTAAGTGACCCATCTTGATCGCCATAAATTTGGGAGTATATCAGCTCAAAGGTAATAATATCTTCAGATTTCGTATATATTTTATTCTTGTATTGTATTTCCGTGATTTGGGAGGGTGATTTAGATTGGTTAATAATTCTTGCTAATGCCCTTGATGGAGTTTAAATATGATTAGCATATCTTGCGAGTATTTTAGTTTCATGAAATGCCAATCTATTATTTTGGATCAAAAACAGGTCCTTCTGACATTTGAGTAATTCCGTTTCTGTTTGAATGTTGTGATTTTGCATTAGTTCCTGATCTAGTGTTTTAATTTTAGCCTCTAACATTTGTTCTTCTCTGAGTTGAAGTTTTTTTATAATACGAAGCTTTTTGAAGGAAGATCCCTCTTACCTGAGCTTTAGTTGCTGCCCATTCAATATCGGGTGAATGTTGCTGTGTGCCTAATTTAACTAATAAGGAATTGAGAATGTCCTGAATTTCCTGAACTAATTCTTTTTTGTTTAACAAGTTTGGATTTAAGGACCAATTATAGCCCCTGTGTGACAAATTGTTTCTAAGGCCTTTGGCAAAACTTAATGTAATTTTAGAATGATCTGATAGATGACAAGCTTGTATAGATACTGTGGGATCAAGAACCATCAGTGTTTCCGAAATTAGAAAAAAGTCTATTCTAGACCACATTTTATGACAGGTTGAATAAAATGTAAAACTATTTGTGTTAAGATGGTTGTTTGGATATTTAAAGGGATCATATAATTTGAAGTCATACTTTAATTCACTTAATGCTAATACTGCTTGATTATTATATGTTCTCTGTAGACTTGATTTATCCAATTTAGGATTCTGATAGGAATTCCAGTCCCCTCCTATAATTATATAGTGGTTATTATATTGGTTTAAAATAGGATAAAGTGATGCTAAGAAAACTTGTTGGTTATTACATGGTGCATATATGTTGAGAAGTATGATGGGTTATTACATGGTGCATATATGTTGAGAAGTATGATGGGTTTATCATAAAGGGTAGAAGAGAGAATCACATAGCACCCTCTACCTTCTTTGTCCATTTTAGATTCTATAATTTTGTCTTGATATTGATTTTTTATAATTATCGCAACTCCCGCACTATTAGTTTTACCTTCCGAGGCTATTATTTCTCTTATCCATTTTTTCTTTTTAATTTCTGTCCAGTGATCATTGGTCAAATGAGTTTCTTGAAGTAATATAAAACATGCCTTAGCTTGCAGAAATAAATGAAGAAACAATTTCCTCTTTTTCAAGCACTGGAGCCCCTTGGTATTCCATGAATCTATTTCCCACATTCCAACAGCTTTATTTTATGTAAGTATTCTAGAAATTGGGGAAAATATGTTGAAGTCAGTTGATTATCAAACAGATTTACATTATGAAAGCATTCTTGAATTCCCGTCCCATACCAGTGTCTACCCACTAAACCCCCGGACCAGGAAGTATATAGGTCTATAACATAGTTAGAAAATATATAGATTACTAACATTGGTAAGTATATGTCATAGAAGTTAAAATATAAAAGATTAGTAACATATAATGGACCTATATCATCTACAAATATAACTACAAAGCCTATCCTACTCATTCCCAATTAAACACTACTTGTCATCTACACCTCTTATTCTTTCGATTGAATAAACAGAGTCAGAGGAAAAAAAAAAAACACAATAAAAAGAATTTGAATATTTACATTCATCTCAGTTAGACCTCCAATCAACTACTTAATGGTCCGAGATATATTCTCAGATTAATGAAACCACTGTGCTTATAAAATATTAATCAAACTAGTTTAACCTTCACTTGTGTGCGTACCTAGACTTTACTCTAGAGTCAGATTTAAAACACTATCGTCTGCTATAAGTATACTAATCATCCTGTATTCACTCAAGAAATATCTTACTAGTACCTAGAGAAAACAATATAAATTTTTAGTAAACCAGACCTATATAAATATACAAACATACACACAGGTAACTAGGTAGCCTTAATGACTAATACTCTAAAGTAATTAAACAAATGTCGTTAGTCATGCATTTTTCAAAAAAGGAAGCTCAAGTTTAGCAAAATGCTTATTTAAAACTGGTACAGCTTAAGTGAATAATTAATAAAAGGGTTTTGATTTTGACCTTTAGTTTCGAGAACTTCCTTAATTATAGAGCTATGTATTATATACATGGTGTCATATATATTCTCAAGGGTATGTTAAGAATATTGTTAGATGATACTGTCAGCTACTTAGGCAAGAAAAAGATCAAATAATGCACCATTATACTAAACCTATGTCTATGAACATGTAATAACTACTTAGTAACATTGTGTCTTCCTTTGCACTGTGATCTAAAAGCAGAGTAAAGAAAAAATGCATCACAAGAAATTATTAGGTATCTCAGTGTACTTTACCTATAGACTATAATACTAACGTTAAGAAAAGCCCATATTTAGTAAAATATGTGAAACTGTATTCTACTGAGGGGTTTAGTAAAGTGAACTATATCTCAATAAAGTTAAAACTATTTAGGTAAAACATAAATGTAATCTGGTTTAAATATGTTATGTGAGTGTAACTTGGTACCTTAAATAAAATAGCTTATTAATCATTAATATGCAGACCTATTTCACCCTCAGTTCTGCTTCATATATTCTAGTTGTGTCACAATATATTTAAACAAATTAGGTACATAACTAAATGTTTACTAGTTAGTGATAGTGATTCTGGGCTTATTATGTGTGTTTGTGTGTTTATACCAGTACAGGAAACTTTATTTTAAGTATAGTTTGTTTTGTCCAGTCCTAGAAACATTTAGTCGGATTTCGGACCAGCTAGACCAACTGTTGGCTTCGCGATGGGGGACTCTTTATCCAGACGGACTTCCGGAGGTGCCACATCAAAACTACGCCCTCTAAGACAGCAAATCCACTTTGGCTCCCCTCGTGGGAAAGCAAGACAATGTGAAGGCTATAAAACTTCGGAAATAACCCTCGCAGCTCATGCAACTGTAGATAAGGTTGTACCTGGTCAAAAAACGGCCTAATTCGGAAAATATACCAGACAAAGGAAAACAAAGACCTCGAGTTGAAGTAGAATATAGATCCAACCTTGGATGTCACGCCAGATGCATCGGAAGTATATACTAGCTTTCTGAAGCAGGTAAACTTTTAAAAAATGTCAAAAATGTAGATTTAGCTTCTTTTTTTTGTTGTAACTGAATACCTAGACCCATCCATTGTAAATATTAATGTATTTGGATACTTCATTTGAAATTTTACTTGTTTTTCAATTAGACACTTGCAATAGGGAGATAATATTTGTTTGGCTTGCCTAATTTGCAAAGGCAAGTCCTGAGCCAGAGAAATCCTGTTGTTATTCCACATAATAGATCCTCCATTTCTCTTTACAGTTAGTAGTATCTTGCTAACATCTTGGAAGTTAAGTATTTTAGCATAAACATGTCTTGGGATATTTGAAGCTCGATTTTCTCTCAAGGCTATGTGGGCTCTCTCTATTATTATTTGTTGTGCAATTTTCGAGTCACTGAATAGTATTGTAAGTATTTGAATGATAGATGGGATTAGTTTATTGTATTGTATAGCTCCCGGCATTCCTCTGATGACTATATTATTTCACCAGGATCTTGCCTCCAGATCAATAATTTTAGCTTGAATAGAGTGAATGTCTAGCTCATGTGAGTCAGTTTTTTTGACAAGTAGTACTAATTTGTCTTTGTTCTCAGTAATTCTAGCTTCTGTTTTATCCATTCTTTCAAGAATTTGACTGCAGGAAACTCCAAAGGATTGTACTTGACTAGACAGTTCTTTTAAGGCTTCTTGGATAGGAAGTAAGGCTGTTTTTATATCCTCCATGTTTGCCAGTTGATCTGGTTTACTTTTAGTCCCTGGTTTTAACTGCTCTTGTTGTTTTGTAATTTTCTGTCTTTTCAAAATCAGATCCTTCTCCGGTGATAAAAGTTCTGAAAGATTAGTTTTTGTGGTTATTGTGCCCATATTTTTGTCTTCTTTCGACATTATAGATCAGTACTGTAGCTGATATAATTTAAGTGTAGATGGGCCGATTACTCTGAGCACACAGTTCCTTTGTTTGAGACCTTTTTCAGGCTCCACTGATCTGATGTAATCCTGCTAGATTTGTTAGATTTTCTGGTTCAATCACCTCTTGTATGATACTAAGCTGAAGTTAAAGTTGTTAATTCCAAGAATTGTTGTTAACAAAACCATGATATATCCCCTGGGTTAGGTTTTCCTCTGATTATTTGAAGAGCTGTAGATTAGTAGTGTTCACAGAATGGCAGCCATCTATGAATCCACACCACTGAGATTCTTGACATAGCTATAGAATGCTTTGTGGTTGTCTTTAGAAACAATGGCAATTTTGTTTTCATAACTACGGTTGGGGGATTTTATGAGGGATCTCAGCTTCTTACTGAGACTGACCAATGAGTTCCTCCAATCATGGGATTTTACTCTTTTTGGAAGGAGTTTCTTTCTTCTGTTGTAAAGTTTGTTTATGGCAGGGGACCACCAGATTGGCTTCATTTTTTTGGAGGATAGCATCTTGGTTCTGTTAGGGATAGCACAATCCATGCACTCGTGTAAGTGCTTATAAGTGAAAAATTATTTGACGTCTTCCTGTTTGTTTCTTGCTGTTACTTGCATTTATATGCATGCATACCACAGTTCGTTTAACAATTTATTGCAATCAACTAGTCTTATTACTGTATTGTACTGAGTAGAATAAATACACAAAGATAACTGTTTCAGTTAATATGCTTTACTATCACATTTTTCTTTTCAGATCTACAAGCATGTAACACAGATGCTGTCAGCTATCTATGGCAAATACCCAAAGCTTGTTTACACACACTCATATTTATACCAAAAGGTCTGATATTTTTTCTCAAAGTCTGATGTATAACAGTTCTTTCTTTGTATAACAGTTTTCTTTTGTTCTCTTGTCCTTGGTTCTCTGTAGTTTGATGATCCATGGAAACTCAATCTTGCCTTATCTGAAACGTGGTGTTCCAGCACTATCTGAAACTTGTTTTTACATCTCTTTGCATCATTGATGTCCTTCTAGCTGCCATCTGCACAGTTATTTTTGCAGACTTTGTTTCTCAATAACATACTCTTTTACATGGATGCCAAAATCTAATAAGCTATGCCAGCACACGTACTACTTTTTATTTTTCAGCATTTTAAACTATTCCTAAATTAACCCTTTATATTTCATATCATTCTTGCAGCTTTTTATTCAAGCTAATAATCATGCTAACAACGGTTTAAATGCAGACAGAATACTATTTTCTTTCAGTTCCCCATTTTTTTATTTGTTTGAGGAACGGACTAAACTTCAGTTAAAGAAAATACTGCATTTGTTTTATTAGCATTATCATTTATAGCATTTACCATTTTACTCATATTTACAATCATGACTTATTTAAGGCAACTCTTTGTAACCTGCAGCATATGAAACTATTTTAAGCTGTCATTATTATTATGACCCCTAAAACTATCAACACAGGATGTATTAACTAATTTAGCAATTTGGTCACAGATGATGGCCACCCTCTGAATATGTCCCACCAATTATGGGCAGTGTCAGCTTCTGTTTTTGTCTTTTACTATTAACACTGGGTTATTTGAAACCACACATACAAACTGTGGTGCCACTTTAACAAACATTTTGAAATTTGGAAGCAATATTGCCCATTTATACTAAATTGTAATCTGTCTATTAAAGATACTTGTAATGGCTTGCTAAATAGTAGGATTCCCTTGTGCTTGTAAATGCACAATCTGTGAGATATCTTGTTTTACTAGTTTTTATACCAAGCTCTTTTAAATCTGCATTTGGTATCTTTAAAACTTGGAAATGTAATACTGAATTGCAATATTTTTTTTGGTATTGTTGTCCTATCATAGTACAAGTGGATGGTATTTTTATCATTTGAACTGTCTGAAGTATTATTGGCCTGTTACTCAAAATGGTAAGTATTTTAAACCATGGTCTTCTTTTTGTATTACTGTGTTGTTTATACAAATCAACAGAGTATTGATAGAAATCACACCCTTTTTCCCCCCCTGTTGAGTTTATTCTTATTTTGTGTTATTGTCTACACAGTGTGACATTTTTGCATGATGTCTTCCCTTGTCAGAACTGTTACATTTTTGAGGTAATGTACAGCATCTAATAGAGATAGAACTGTTTATTGAAATGTTTATGTCATAGGTTCATAGGTTCATAGGTTAATACTAGGCTATCTGCCCTAGGGCATTTATAAGCCTAGCCAGAGTGTGTGTGGCTTTCACCACCCCTTAGGATGAGAATACTATACCCATTAGTTTGCTGTGCCTCTGTCCAGCAGTGACACAGAGATGATTCCCGGGGTAAACCTACGATCTCCCATCCACTCGTCAAGATTTCTCTTGAACAGAGTCAGTGAGGGGCTCTGCCTCACATGGACTGGGATTCTGTTCCATAGTGTAGGGAGTCTCTGGGTGATGAATCTGTCCCTCCAGCATGTCCTATTTATATCTGTGTTGAGGTTTACGTCTCTTGCTCTCGTGGCTCTGGTGGATTTGGATTTTTTGAGGTGGAGCATGTCCATTAATTCCGGGTTGGACATGGCCTTGTATGTCAGGCACAGATCACCTCTGAGCAGACGGTATGCGACTGAATAGAGCTGGAGTTTCTTCAGTCGGGCAGTGTATGACATATGTTTGAGCCCCTTTATCCTTTTGGTGAGGAACATTTGGGGTCTTTCCAACTGCTGCAGGTGTCGGGTAAGGTACATTCCGAATGGGGCGTTGTACTCAATCATTGGTCTGATAAGTGAAGAGTACAGGGGTACAATGACCTCTCCTGATCTGGATGTGAATCCCTTCATGATCAGGTGGGCAATGTAGAAGGTCTTCCTAACCACTTTGGCAATGTGAGTGTCAAAAGAGAGGTTACTGTCAACTTGGGTCCCCAGGTCCCTGATAACTTCTTCCTTGTTTAATGGATTACCACCTATGTGGTAATTAGGGGTTACCTTGTTTTTCCCAAAGGGTATGACTATACATTTTTGGCATTTAGCTTAAGGCCATGGCTCTGGCACCAGTTATCCATTTCTATGAGACCTGTCTGGAGGATGTCTGTGTCTGATGGAGTGTCAATTATGGTGCCCAGTTTGCAGTCATCTGCAAATTTTGTCAGCCACAATCCCCCTATGTTTGCCTGCACTTCAGAAAAATAAATGCCGAACAAGAGGGGGCCCAGGACTGAGCCCTGTGGGACACCGCTCGTGACCGGCTTAGAGTCTGACATGGCACCAGCAACTCTAACCCTGTGGGTTCTGTCCTTGAGCCAGTTTGCAACCCATCTTGTGACATATGGGTTTACATCTAAGCTGATGAGCTTTTCTATGATGCCCGAGTGGGGTATTGTGTCGAACACTTTTGCTAGGTCAAGATAGGCTGTGTGAACTGCCTTACCCTCATCAATGGCCTTAGTGACTGTTTCGAAAAAGTCGACCAAGTTCAAGAGGCAGGATCTGCCCTTGACAAAGCCAGATTGGGTAGGATCCAGTGTCTGTAGGTCCCCAATGTCTTTATTTATGAGTTCCATTATGATCCTCTCCATAGCCTTGCAGACAAGGCTCATCAAGCTTATGGGGCGGTAATTTCCAGGGTCCATAGAAGCACCACCTTTGTGGAGTGGGACCACAGTTGCCGTACGCCATTATTTGGGTACGTATCCTGTAGTAAGGCTAAGATTAAACAGCAGCCTTATGTGTGGGTGTAGTTCCTCATTGAGTTCGTGTAGCACACAGCCGGGGACACCGTCCGGTCCCATTGATGCTGTGTTTTTTGCTTTAGAGAGAGCAGCTCTCACCTGGGCATCTGAGATGTTTGGGAGGCTAGACTCTGGTGGGATAGATATTTCTCCTTTTGGGGGGGGGGGGGAGAAATTTGCACTGAACCTGTCTGCCAGTATGTTGGCAATGTCTGTGGGTTCAGTGATTTTTGTATCATTTTGGACTAATTCTGAGCATATCTGGGAGTTTCCACCCAGGTTTCTAACATAGCTAAAAAAGGCCTTATGATTGTTTTTTGTGTCTTTAGCGATTTTTCTCTCAAAGTTGGCCTTGGATGATTTTATGAGTGATCGTAGTTTTTGCTAGTATTGATCAGAGATGCCTTCCCTTTTAGGGATTTTGCTCTGTCATGTAGTAGCTTTCTCCTCTTGTTGTAGAGTTTGTTTATGGCTGGGGTCCACCAGACCGGGTGCCTGCCTTTGGTGGAAAGGGTCTTGATTTTATTAGGGATTGCTTGATCCATACATTCCTGGAGGTGCTCGTAGAAGGCATTTGTAAGGGTTTCAGCAGCGTGGGTTGTGATTTCCACTGGCTCGGGGGCCTTGAAGGATACCACTCCAGTCTTAAGAAGTGTGAAGTTTGCTTTTGAGAAGTTCTTCACTGTGGTCTTTTGCTGGGGTTGGGGCGGGATGTGGATCTCCAGTGAGATTAATTTATGGTCTGATCTCACCAATGAGGGATATACTTCGGTGTGGAGCATTTTGTCCCCATGTTTGTGATGATCAGGTCTAGTATATTTTCTCCTCTTGTGGGAATGGTGACTAGTTGTTCCATAGCATTTGAGTTTATGAACTCCAGGAACCTTTTGGCTAGGGTGTTGGGGCTTGAGTAATGTTCCCAGTCTATGTTTGGGTAGTTGAAGTCACCCAATATGATGGTGTTTGGAGAGACATTCATACTCTCCAGTGTCTTCAGGAAGGCTGTGTGGGTTTCCTGAGTTTGAGAGGGTGGTCTGTAGCATGCTACAAACTGTAGGGCAGTTTTACCTATGGTTAATTGCACCTGGATAGTCTCCGATGCTTCGTGCATTGCCACTAACCTGGAGGTGTGGGTATCCTTTATGAATATGGATACTCCCCCTCCTTTTGTGGTTCGGTCTGGATTTTGGGGCTGGAACGCATGATATGAGGTATAACCTGATAGTGCTGGGGTGCTCTCAGGAGTCTTGAACCAGGTTTCAGTCACAGCACAGACTTCGATGTTCTCCATACTGAGGAGGGCTTTGAGGGTGTGCATCTTGAGGTTTAGACTTCTGGCATTGAGCAGTATTACCCTTAGTTTTTTTCCATTTTTGTTTTCTAGGGTGGTAGGTTTATCATTTGAGCCTTGCCTAAAAATGGCACTATGGGGGTGGCAAGAGCCTTTGTCAATTTCCGGAAGCCCAAGGGTGACAGGTGCAAGCCGTCCCTTGTGAAGCAGCGTGGCTTGTCAAGCATGTCATCCCAGGCAGACAGACATTGGATCCCCTTAGAATGACACCAGTAATTAAGCCAATTATTAAAGCTGATCATTTTGTCTCTGTATTGTGGCATCATTCTTGGTGAGGGTAGGATACTGCTCAGGGTCAGGGTCATACCGGCCTGGGCTACATAATCTGAGAGCTCCTCTATGTCTCTTTTCATGTAGTCCAGGGAGGTATGTCTCAGGTCGTTCACACCAGCATGGACAATGACTGAGTCATACTTGTACTTGCTGTGGAGTGACCTGAGTGCTTGTGTTATGTGGCGGATTCTAGCGCCCGACAGGCAGCTTACTGTGATCTTTTCCTTGTTCAGTCTGGTGAGTGGGACATCAGTGTGTCTGACTATGGAGTCACCTATAACAAGTGTGTCTGGCATTGTGTTTGGCCTTAAGGGCTGTGACTGTTTAGCACACTGACTTTGAGAACTATGTGTTGCATGTCTTATGTCTTGAGGTGGCAGTTGCTTGAGTGTCTGCTTTGGAGGCCTCTGTAGTTTTGGTAGATTTTTGATCAGTGCCTCCGAGTATGTCTTTGTGTGTTTATGTGTTTGTTTTGCAGTTGTGATAGTTCTATGTGAAACTGGGTTTGTGGTGTGCATGGTTTCCTTCTCCTCCTGTCTGGTCTTGCCAGTCCTGAGTTGAGAGAGCTCAGCCTCCAGTTTGGCTATATAGTTGCATCTCTCACATGTATTTGTGTTTTGTGGGAGAAGGAGTGGGTTGTCTGTGTACATGAGGCAATTGTAACATTGCCTCAAGATGCCCAGATTCACCAGCTGAACAGGAGAGGACGCTAGCAACTGACCCTTCAACATGCTAGAAAAAGTGAAAAAGTTTGCTGTGTAACTGAGTCAGAAGGGACCTATAGGGAAATGGGTACTCAAGGGGATTCTAGGCTAATGTAGTACTTTGTTTAGTATATAAGTACTTTACCTATATAAAAATGCTTTAGGAGCAAGTGCTGAGCTTTTGAGATAGAGAATAGACTGTTTAGATTGCAAGTAGAGAAGTTCTAAGGGAAAAATTGAAGAGCAGACTTTACGGAGCCAGGAATAGTTTAACCTTGTTTAACCGGCGCTGCCCGATTGTGCTCTATGGGCAGCTCCACGCTAAATCACGCAAAAGCGCGCTAAAGCGGGCTTTATAGCAGTGGATTGAAAAGAGCTAGGAATTGACCCAAAATGGCCAATAGACTACAAGTTTCTGGCTGGAACCACTGCTCTAGGGACAAATAGGCTGCTCAGTGCTCCCCACTCCCACTGGTGAACAAAGAAGCTTCCCTTTATCCAAATAAGGATACGGAATAGCACAGGAACCAAGCCAAAGCCCAGAGATCAGCAAACTCTGAAGACTGGACTATTCTAGTTCAGTCAGTCTTTGATTTTTTTCCTACTTTTATGTATGCCTGACTTTGTTCAGCTAACCATGCTGTTATATTTGTGTTAAATGTTATCTTTCCAAAGGTACGTGCTGTATGCTTTTTACAACAGAGATTGTCTTGTGTTCTGTTTTGTGTAACATTTTCCTAAGTTTTATTAATTCCCTCTGTTTTGATGTTCAGAATGATGCAAATGAAATGCAGATGTCTGTGTTAAATGCTGCATGCCTTGGCTCGCAGCATGCTCCAGACAGTGAACATTCAGCTTGTCTCAAGCTGTACCAGAATATATGTATGCTACCAAACAGAAATATATATATTTAACTAACTATATTATTTCTACATATATTATAGCAACAGATGTGTACATGCATCTAACTAACAAATAGATGTGCACATGCATTTATATATTTTAAACATATCTCTCTGTTTTGTTTTAAATGCAAAACTGCCTACATCAGTATGTCAAGTTATATGGCTATTACCTAGAGAAACATTGGGAAAGAAAACATTTACCCCCGTATTCACTAATCTTCTGTGCAGGGCTATATTATTCCTGCATGGAAGCACCTGTTTAGGAGCAGGATGGCAGCATACCATGCATATTAATGAAGGTGTGCTGCCCAAGCTCCTATGCTTACACGGAGCGTGTATGAGTACAGGGGGCGTGTCTGAGAGCAGAGCTCTCAGAAGAAACATGCCTCTGCAATGTACAACAGCAGAAAGTGGTAAGAAACGAGTGAGATCACTCACAGGTGTCCGCATTTCCCATCAACAGTTCCCCATGTGTACAACAGCAACAGTACATACAAATCAAATGAAGAAACCCCTTTATTTATTTTTTTTTAATCTGAGTAACTGTAGGTGTGCGGGTGTGCCCATTACTTAGCTATGGTTAAAGCAACTTAAAAGGCTGAAGAGGATAACAAGGAAGATATATGCAAATGAAGCAGCACAGTAATAGTGTAGTTGGTAGAGTATTCATCTAGTGAGCAGGCATTCCCGGTCTAAGTCCCACTGCAGAACACGCTGGGATTCATGAAGCTCGGCGCAAGGATGGTTTTAGCCTTGCGCCGAGCATCCTCCTAACATATGGTGCAGCAGCAACATCTGAATATTTATGAGGGCGCACTACCACACCCTTGATGTGCATAGGAAACGTGTGCAAGTGCAGGGGGTGTGTTTAAGTGCTCTACGGAGGTGTAAACACATCCCCACAGTTGCACAACTACCATGCTTACAATTAGAGCCCACCTCTAATAGTAAGCAATTAAGCCAGTGTCCATGGATACTGAAATATATGCTAAGCATACAAGAGTGTCCATGAACACTAAAATAAAATCAAAGTAGTAAACACACAAGCACGTAGTGGAATGTTGATCCTCATCACTAGAACTATTGCAATTAGATTCCCCATGTCCCTTACATTTGTATTGCTACATTACTGAAAGTGTAAGTGAAGCGCAGCATGTTTGCATGTAGCTGCCCCCTGCTTAGCGTAGCTTACACATCAAAATCATCCAAATAGAAAAACATGCAAAATTACTACTAAACATCAATAGTAGAGTGGTAAGAGCATCTGCCTAATCAACAGGCATTCACGGTTCGAGTCCCACTATAGCAGATATCATTTTACATGTCGAATGTGTATATGAACATATTTATACATCATTTTGCTGTATAACATACATAATAAGATGTAAATCTGAACTGGAGTACCGCATAAAATGTTTAACTAATGTCATTCAATCAAAGTGGTAGTGTCATAATGAATGAGGCACTAGTAAGCAGGTGTAAGCACAAATAAGCAGTAGTAAACATATATAAGTATCAGTAAGCAAGTCTAAGTGTGTTTGCGCGGGTGTAAACAGTGCCCTAGATAGGAAATGTATATAATTATGTAGATGTATAATGTGGGAAGAAATAGCCAGGGAATTGTTATGGCTAGGCTTGTATAGGCCCTAGGGCTGATAGCCTAGTACCAACCTATGAACCTATGAACCTATGAGTATGTACAGATATATACACATATATATATATATATATATATATATATATATATATATATATAAATATATATATATATATATATATGTATATATGTATGAAGAATGAACGTTGTGACAATAAAGCATACAAAAAGAATGAGAAGGGAATCAACAGCAACTCCAGTATTATTTAGTGCTGTCAGCGTATGTCATATAAAGCTGCACATGGGTGAGCAAAACACTGCTACACACACCACAGGCAGGATACTACCAGTGGGAGTAATATTGTCGATCTGCTAAGTCTACTTTACAAACAATAACAGGGTAGCCCCTGGTGGGACTACCCCAAAATTGCTAGGATGGGTGGACTTCCGACTATTACACAAGCAAGGGCAGGTATGTTCAAGGACTAAATGGTGGGAGAGCCTGATGATACATGGGTTGGGACAACATATGTGTAGGGTCCCTAACACTAGGGCAATGTGTGGAGGTGTGTCATGGCCTTGATAGCAACTGGAGAATGGATGTCGAAATCGGCTGGGGTGGAGGAACAATGGGTATGAAATTATGGATCCAGGCATGTCAGCGTTGGATGGCCTGATTCTAATTGGACCACCTCGTGGAGGTCAGCGAGTTTGTTATAAACATACATCTATATGTAGAAGTACATTCCCTGTAACACATTCATTCCTTTCACAGACGTAAATAACATGAAAGTTCCCCTACAAACCTCTACAGTAGATAGGATGAAAGGTTTTGCAGAAGTGTGTACATTGTCCGAAGTCAGTGCTGTTATCAAAAAATCAAATGTGAGGACTTTCTCACACATAGAATCATTCCTGTGATCTGCCTGCTACGGCAACGCCAATCACTAAACTGGTCCTATTTGTAATATAATTTCGCCGAACTCGTACATTATTAGCTCTCATGTGTAACGTGTGCGTTACCACATAGTCATAGTTATTCATTTGTTGGAGTCTCATGTTAACGTGAGTAATGATGTAATGAAGTATAGAGTCTAATCCTGAAATAAAGACGTATGTCCCAGGTGAGACAACCCAAAAATTGTGAATAGTGTCCAATTGGTCACTCATTTCACCAATGTTTGTGGACTAAAAGTTTGGGATGTCTGAGGATACGTGGAGTGAGTCAACCCATGGGATGGGTCTACAGGAGTAGGCAGTGGCCAATGTGTAGTGGTGTGGATACACCATGTATCCAACTGGAGAATGGATGACTGCAGTGTCAGTGAAGTGTTGGGATGGGTGTTTTGGGAACTAGGATCCATGGGTATATGGGTACATATGCATATGAAGCAGCACAGCAATAGTCTATTGGTTAGAGCATCTGCCTAATGGACAGACATTCCCGTTCCAAATCCCACTGCAACACATACCATTTTCCATTGTTAATCTGTATATGAACATATTTTGACATCTGTCTGCTGTATAACCTGCATAATAACAATTAAAAGTGAACTGGAGCGAAGTGTCAGTGTCATAATGAATAAGGCACTAGTAAGCAGGTTTAAGCATAAATAAGCAGTAGTAAGCATATATAAGCACCAGTAAGCGTGTTGAAGTGTGTTTGCGTGGGGGTATGCATTGTCTTATAGATATATATATGGTTGCAGATATATATATATATATATATATATATATATATATATATATATATGTATATATATATATATATATATATATATATATATATATATATATATATATATATTTATGTCTGTGTGTATACGTAGATATGCACAGATATACAGCTATGATAGGAAACAGCACACAAGAATTACATATGTTCACAGGCTATGCCAATGGAAGTGAGGGGGTCCAAGCAAGAAACATGTAACATGTAGCATGACCCCCCCCCCATTCGGACAGAGGAAACATACACACAAACACACAAACAATGTAAATAGTCCACTGCTCCCCAGACCACAGACAGGATACAACCGGGGGGGGGGCAGAGTGCACCCATGAAATCTAATCTTGGAACAGACAGGAGCGTCCCTTGTGGGTTGCCCCAAAAATTGACATATAACCAAAGGAAGCCAATATGATGACTATTCTGGCTGGGGTGTGTACATACCTGGAATACAAGGGTAGGAAAGCCTGATGACCCATGGGTCGAGACAACGTACGACATGGGTTCCATGAAGTGGAGAGTGGACAGCATGCACTGGTGTGTCCAGACCCATCCTGCACCCAGAGTAAGGATGATGGGTGCTGTAGAGGAAGTGTGGGTGGGGGAAATATGGGTAGCTAGTTATGGGTCTAGGCGTGCAGGTGTTGGCTGATGTGGGTCTAAACGGACAGCCCCAGGGATGTGAGCAAAAGTGTTCATTGGGCAGATGTGTCGCCCAATGAGCAGTCATACCCGCTATGACTCCCACTGTAGCAAAGTCTAATCTACATGGCAAAGAACCAATAACCAGATGTAGATGTATATATGTAGAGGAATATGTGTGCATATCTACCCATAGCTACATGAAGATACACCTTTCTGTCTCCATAGTACAAATGTATATATACAGAGACAAAATACATATACATACCCATATATAGATATATACATATGCAGACACCCATACACCCATATGTTGTTAGATATACATAGACAGCAATATATAAATTTATACATGTATGCATTCGTATATGGATATATCTGTATATAGTAATGTAGATATATATATATATATATATATATATATATATATATATATATATATATATATATATATATATATATAGATAGATATGTGTGTGTGTGTGTGTAAATATAGAGGCCAGCATGATAAGTTCCATGTTATTTTATTAACAAACGTAAAATTAAGACATAATAATGTCCAAAATTATTCGAATCCAATCTCTCAGACTAGTTTCGGCGATTGCCTTCTTCAGTGAGAGGAAAACAGCAAACATTGCTATCAACATCCAATAGTATATTTATATTATAACCCAGCCAATGAATGTAAAAGGTATAGTCCAAATAATGAATAATTCATGAGTTGACTGTTAGGCTAGATAAAAACCTCAATGTTGGCCGTATATTCTAATGCCAATCAAGAAAACACTTATATATATAAAAATATATATATGTATATGTATATTTCTTTATGTTATATGCACACATAAAGGCCTAACAATATTGTGTATGCACATTAAACAATAAGCAACTGATACTTGTATTTGGAAACAATCATTGGTGTAGAATATGTATAATAAACTATAAATAGTAGAGTAGCAGTGTAACTCTATGTCATATTTGAGGATTAATGTTGAGAGATAATCATGTGATAACATGATGTTCATAAGAAATATGAACTGCTATATATATGGAAATATATATATGTATATAAATATGTCTCTCTCCTATAAATGGTCATTAAGACCCGGTGGAAATAAAGCTCCAAGATGGATAATCCAATATTTTTCTTTGTGACTAAGTATACTTTGCCACCCTAACTGATTATGCCTATTGCCAGTGATTTTGTCTATGATGGTAAACATAAATCTGGCCGTGGGGTGTTTGATGGTGTGTTGGTATAAAGCATTTGTCAGTTTCCTGGTACGAATGTCACTTCGATGTTCCCCTATTCTAATTCTCAATGATCTAGAGGTTTTACCTACATAAAATGCAGAACAGTGACAGGTAGCCAGGTATATCACCCAACTAGTGGAACAGTTACCAAAGATCCTGACATCATAAATCTTACTTGTGTTGGAGCTAGTGAATTGTTTAATCTTGTTGATTTGACTACATGAGGTGCAATGACCACAGGGAAAGGTTCCTAGAAGTTCATCCCCTGTTATGGTCAGTTGTTTAAACTTTGCTCCACCACTCTCTCTCTGTTTGTAGTGTGAGAATAATGAACCCAAAGTTTTTCCTCTCCTGTATGAAAAAGGGCACTGATTCCCCAGGATACTACGCAGATAATCATTGGCTAACAGAATGTTCCAATTGTTATTGATAACACTCCTAACTATCTGATGGTTCTTGCCAAAAGTGGTAATAAACCTGATAGTATCATCTTTTGGATTGTTGGTGCGGTCCTTATATTGTAGCAGGGTTTGCCTATCTTGTTTATCTGTATATGCACGGGCGGATGTGATGTCAAAAGTCGAGTATCCCCTATCCTGAAATCTGTTGTTCAAATCTATTTTGGCCTGGTCATAATCCAAAATAGAAGAATTAATATGTTTAATTCTGAGATACTGGGATTTGGGGATATTGCGGATGGTGTGGCGTGGATGCATACTAGATGCATGTAATAGAGAGTTGAATTGTGGATATTTACGATAAATCTTGGTATTGAGTGTATTGTCTTCATTTCTATATATTGTGACATCCAAAAAATCTATGTGATTTTTGTGAGATGTAATGGAGAACTCAATACCCCACAGATTGCTGTTAAAGTATTCCACAAATTCAATGAGATAGGTAGAGTCCGCACGCCACACCATCCAACAATCATCTAAATATCTCCGCCAAATGTCTATTTCCACCTGATAAATATTATGTAGGGGGTTGTAGATGAGGCATTCCTCCAGATAGGCCATGAACAAATCGGCATATATGGGGGCAAATGAAGCCCCCATTGCCGTGCCTTGCAGTTGCCAGTAACACTCTTATTGTTTAATGTGCATACACAATATTGTTAGGTCTTTATGTGTGCATATAACATAAAGAAATATACATATACATATATATATTTTTATATATATATATAAGTGTTTTCTTGATTGGCATTAGAATATACAGCCAACATTGAGGTTTTTATCTAGCCTAACAGTCAACTCATGAATTATTCATTATTTGGACTATACCTATTACATTCATTGGCTGGGTTATAATATAAATATACTATTGGATGTTGATAGCAATGTTTGCTGTTTTCCTCTCACTGAAGAAGGCAATAGCCGAAACTAGTCTGAGAGATTGGATTCGAATAATTTTGGACATTATTATGTCTTAATTTTACATTTGTTAATAAAATAACGTGGAACTTATCATGCTGGCCTCTATTGTTTGAATTGTAGTGGTTTGGCCGAGCATGCTGTACGTGCGAGGCGTGCTGTTTTTGCCTTTGGTTTTTCACCTCGCTGTTGGCGTCTAGCTCCACGTGTCGGTAGGAGAGGACTCCTTCCCTGCGAACCATATTATTACTCCGTGGTAACAGTAGTGTGCTACCTGGGTTGTACCAGCCTTTTGGATTTCATTTCGTTTTGGAATTTTGATTTTTCGTTGAATTGTTTGGGCATAAGGGCGAAATCTGTGAGATGCAATAACACTCAACTGCGTGGCCTGGGGACATGTTTTTATGGTAATCATCGTGATTTTGGATTATACCAGCAACTTTGGGATTTTTATCTTATTTTTGGAACATTTATTATACTTGTTTCAAGATATGCTTTGAATCTATGGGCAGGACTCATGTCTGGGTAACGATACCTTGTTGTTTGACTAACGGAGAGTGTTATGAGCAGTAACCCAGGTACTTTATAACATTACACCATTTTTTTTCTCTGTTTTTGGTATTTTTGGGACTACTGAAAGGTGGTCATATGTATCTACGTATGATTTTTGGATTATGAACAAGTACACATGTTATCATTTTTTTGGATGACCTATAGTGGAAGCACAAAGTTTGTTTGGGCCTGTGGGTTAACTCTTATACCAACGCAAATACGGTATTATATGATTACAGGCTGTCATTGGTAAAACAACTTTGGTTCTGAGTGCCTTATATTAACACAAACTTTTTTTGACATTTGAGTTAGCCTATACAACGGATTGGCGATAGAATCGAGTGGATGTGAAGTACGCAATATTATTATTGGAACTTTACCTTGGAACATTTTTTCTTCATATATGTATATATTACGGATTGTGATGAATAACAACGTTGGGTCCATTTTGTATTTCTAATTGGGGTTACTAATTTGGTAATGACATTTATGCATTAAGGACAATGTTATGTGTTCAATTTGTAAGATCATGTTTTTTCAACATATACATGTTCATAAAAGGATGAGGATGGGCATAGGAAGAGTTTATGAAGGATATTTGATGTGAATGTCATAAAATATTGTGGTTCTATTATTTTGACAGTGCTTTTACTGTTGTTGTTATCATATCAGTATTACTGATCTACATATCAGTGCAAAAATAGAGACATATATACACATATTTCTAATATTCATCAATGTTACTAGTGATGACATCTGCATGTTATAAGTTATATTAATATCTTTAAAGGTGTGTTTATCAAAACCACAATATTTTGGGATTATGTTCACATATATATTACATGGCTTTTCGCTACTACAAACATTGGACACAACTTTTTTCCTTTAACAAGGGGTAGATAATTTTTCTATAAAACTTTTTTTACCCTGTTTTGACCCTGGAATTATTCACAATACAGATACATCTTATTGCCAACATAGGTCTCCTAGGCAAGTCAGACAGGTGTATATTAATATTTTGTTTAGAAACACTTTCGATACATAGCCTGAATCAGTATAGGGTTTAAATATATTTATAACTGGCCCATTCATATTATTCTAACTCTGCTTCTGTTTTTTGGAAGAAATTTTGGGAATCTTTGTTGATTCTGCCTCTGTCGTTCCACTTACACTAATTTGGAACTATTAGATTTACAGTTCTCTGACAACCTACAGTATTATTCAATATGGATTTGGACAAAATGTTAGATGGGTTGTGTGCTGATAGGGAAGATATAGGTGTTTTTGGATTGGACCAAATCCCAAGCAGCAACCCAAATCAATCTAAATCTCACACTACTGATGGTTGTGAATCAGTCTTTCATAATTTGGAAAGAGGCTTGAAAGGATTAAGGGCCAATATTTGGCATTTGAGACTCTTTAGAGCCTATTTACATAAAAATATAGCACCCAGAGGCCTACGTATAAAATTACGGCCACTAGTCAGCAGATCTGAACAGAGGCTGACAGAAGAGTGGGACCAGGCACTAAAGGATGGCTCTATGGTATTTGTCAGAATACTAGCCTCATATTATGAAAGAATCATAGATGTATGTGTCTCTGAGGTTAAAGACCTGAGCACTGAATGTAAAAAATTTCAGTCCAGTGCTAATTATCATGAGTTACTTGATAGGTTGTCAAAAGAACTTACTGTATATGACAAAACGATCAAGGAAAGGAAAATTAAGAAATTCAAAAGGGATGTCATAGATTATGATAAGGGACACCCTTTAGAGATCAGTAAGATTTCAGGACACGGTCTCAGGAATGACTAGGGGTAGAACCAAAAAGAGACCCAGATCTGTCCTTAATCATAGGGATTCATCCTTCACTAGTACATCAGGGGAGGAGTCCTCATATACCGACAGTGAGGGTGGAAGATCAGTTGGTTCTCCATTAAAGAAAAAAACTAACATTAATTTCCCTTTAGGGGAAGGAAGAAACCCAGAGGGGGTAGGAAACATACCAAAAGAAATAGAAACGTATTCAATGACAGGATTGATACAATGCTTACTGGAACAATGATTAAGAATTTTGACAATGTTCTAAATTTATCTGACCATGTACTCACGGATGAACAATACAACATATTGAACAAAGGATTGAGTTTTGTCCCAAGCTTTTTTTCTGATCAATATCAAACAGCATTGGATGTCATGGATTATTGTCGTAAACTTAATTTAAGAATATTTTTTTCAGAACAAGATACATCTTATACTCAAAGAGCTTCTGATTTCATATTTCATAAATCCACTTTTCAACCACCCATGAATAAGAATGTGGCCATTTTCCAACAGGCAGTACTCAAAGATCTACACTTCCCACATTTGGAATGTCACATCTTACCAGATAATATGACTTCAGCAGAGAAGGAAGCACTCTCTGAACTTAGATCTAATCATAATATAGCTATACTCCAAGCTGATAAAGGAGGTGCAGTGGTGGTCTTAAATATGGATTATTATGTTCAAGAAGGTCTTAGACAGTTATCTGACTCCAAATGCTATATGCATATGGGCATTGACCCTACAGATAGCTTCAAGCAAGAGATTGATACATTTCTTGAATCAGCTTTGGAAGAAGGTATCATAACTATGAAGACAGTATAACATCTAAAGGTTAAGGACCCTTCCAAACAAATCCTTTACCTCCTCCCTAAAATACATAAATCCATCACCCATCCTCCAGGTAGGCCCATTGTATCAGGTATAGGTTCACTCACAGAACCATTATCAGCATTTTTAACCCAACATCTCAAACCTCTCTTGATACATGTGAGGGCTAGGATCCAAGATACTACGGACTTTTTGAAAATAATTGCAGATACACAATTGGAACCAGAATGGATTATGTGTACACTTGATGTCAAGTCCTTATATATGAGTATACCACATTGGGCAGGGTTACAGGCTCTACAATATTGGTTAAACAGGGCAGAACTGTATCCACCGGGGTTTAATACTTTGCTTATCTGTATGTCAGAGCATGTGCTAAACAAAAATGTGTTCTATTTCCAAGGGGAGTGTTACTGGAAACTGCAAGGCACGGCAATGGGGGCTTCATTTGCCCCCATATATGCCGATTTGTTCATGGCCTATCTGGAGGAATGCCTCATCTACAACCCCCTACATAATATTTATCAGGTGGAAATAGACATTTGGCGGAGATATTTAGATGATTGTTGGATGGTGTGGCGTGCGGACTCTACTTATCTCATTGAATTTGTGGAATACTTTAACAGCAATCTGTGGGGTATTGAGTTCTCCATTACATCTCACAAAAATCAAATAGATTTTTTGGATGTCACAATATATAGAAATGAAGACAATACACTCAATACCAAGATTTATCGTAAATATCCACAATTCAACTCTCTATTACATGCATCTAGTATGCATCCACGCCACACCATCCGCAATATCCCCAAATCCCAGTATCTCAGAATTAAACATATTAATTCTTCTATTTTGGATTATGACCAGGCCAAAATAGATTTGAACAACAGATTTCAGGATAGGGGATACTCGACTTTTGACATCACATCCGCCCGTGCATATACAGATAAACAAGATAGGCAAACCCTGCTACAATATAAGGACCGCACCAACAATCCAAAAGATAATACTATCAGGTTTATTACCACTTTTGGCAAGAACCATCAGATAGTTAGGAGTGTTATCAATAACAATTGGAACATTCTGTTAGCCAATGATTATCTGCGTAGTATCCTGGGGAATCAGTGCCCTTTTTCATACAGGAGAGGAAAAACTTTGGGTTCATTATTCTCAGACTACAAACAGAGAGAGAGTGGTGGAGCAAAGTTTAAACAACTGACCATAACAGGGGATGAACTTCTAGGAACCTTTCCCTGTGGTCATTGCACCTCATGTAGTCAAATCAACAAGATTAAACAATTCACTAGCTCCAACACAAGTAAGATTTATGATGTCAGGATCTTTGGTAACTGTTCCACTAGTTGGGTGATATACCTGGCTACCTGTCACTGTTCTTAATTTTATGTAGGTAAAACCTCTAGATCATTGAGAATTAGAATAGGGGAACATCAAAGTGACATTCGTACCAGGAAACTGACAAATGCTTTATACCAACACACCATCAAACACCCCATGGCCAGATTTATGTTTACCATCATAGACAGAATCACTGGCAATAGGCATAATCAATTAGGGTGGCAAAGTATACTTAGTCACAAAGAAAAATATTGGATTATCCATCTTGGAGCTTTATTTCCACCGGGTCTTAATGACCATTTATAGGAGAGAGACATATTTATATACATATATATATTTCCATATATATAGCAGTTCATATTTCTTATGAACATCATGTTATCACATGATTATCTCTCAACATTAATCCTCAAATATGACATAGAGTTACACTGCTACTCTACTATTTATAGTTTATTATACATATTCTACACCAATGATTGTTTGCAAATACAAGTATCAGTTGCTTATTGTTTAATGTGCATACACAATATTGTTAGGCCTTTATGTGTGCATATAACATAAAGAAATATACATATATATATATATATTTTTTATATATATAAGTGTTTTCTTGATTGGCATTAGAATATACAGCCAACATTGAGGTTTTTATCTAGCCTAACAGTCATCTCATGAATTATTCATTATTTGGACTATACCTATTACATTCATTGGCTGGGTTATAATATAAATATACTATTGGATGTTGATAGCAATGTTTGCTGTTTTCCTCTCACTGAAGAAGGCAATCGCCGAAACTAGTCTGAGAGATTGGATTCGAATAATTTTGGACATTATTATGTCTTAATTTTACGTTTGTTAATAAAATAACGTGGAACTTATCATGCTGGCCTCTATTGTTTGAATTGTAGTGGTTTGGCCGAGCATGCTGTACGTGCGAGGCGTGCTGTTTTTGCCTTTGTGTGTAAATATACACATGTAAATAGCTAAGATATGATGCAGCAGTTACGAATTACATATGTTCACAGGCCGTGTAAATGTGGGTGAGGAGTCCACTCAACAATTGTGTAACATGTTGCATCAACCACCCCCCCCTTTCAGGTGAAACATACAAACATACGATACAAGTAAACACACCACTGCTTCCCAGACCACAGGCAGGATACTACCAGTGGGAGAGACTTCCAGGTCTAATCTTGAAACAAAGACATCAGTGTCCCTTGTGGGACACCCCAGAATTACTGATCATCTGAGTCAGTCCCTGTAATGATTCATCAAACCAGGCTTTAGACATACACTGACCAGTTGGTTGTGCAAGCCTGATATCCCATGGGTTGACACAATGTATGACATGGGTCCTGACACATGGAGAGTGGGCAGTGTGTAGTGGTGTGGTTTGAACCCACCTGCACCCACAGTAAGGATGAGTGCTGTAGAGGAGGAGGGAGGAAATATGGGTATGCAATTATGGGCCTAGGTGAGCAGGAGTTGGCCGGTGCAGTTGTATTAGGATCACCCCGGGGATGTAAGTAATATTCCGAAATGGGCAGAGCTTATGCCCATACCTCTCAACCCCTAAGAGCAAAACCACTGGACAGAACATAAACCGTTGGGGGAACAAATAGGGACAGAAAGCACATATTCCACTTACAACCTTAGAAAGCTGATAGAATAATAGGTCTGCATTAGCATGAATCAGCTGAAGGATGTGGGGTCCTAAACCCAATTACTTTTCTGTATTTAATGGTGTCATTTCCCAGGCATTTGCCAGACAGGTGCAGATTGTAAGAGGAACACACCAATAGAATGAAGCAAACTCTGGACAGGCTGTGGATTCCATACAGTTGACTGGCATGCTTACGCCTAATGGCCATCTATTCCCAATATGGGTCCCACCGCAGCACAGTCCAGTTTAAATGGCTAAGTACAGCATGACCATATGTGTCATTGCATAATCCACTACACAACACCTATGAACACATGGTTGCAACACCCCACTGTAGGCATGTAAGCCAATGTAATAGGCATCACAAGGTATTATTGTACTCCTCACCCCCACCCAAGGGTGTGAATGTCAGATGCAAATGCCAAATGCAGTGCATTTGCAAGTGCGGGAGCAAGCGGGTGTAAACATGTTTGGGCACCGGTATGCGAGTATCATACTGGTTTAGCAATGTAGAGGCTAACTTGAATGTAAGAAACTGTAACCGGAGGTTAGCATTGCTTAGCTCACACCCGCTCACAACTGCTTTAAAGTACCTTAATCACTCTGTACCCAACAGCTCATGTTCTGGCCAGCAAGAAAATAAACAGCCTCTGCAAGGCTAGAATTCAGGACCCTGTACATCACAGTCACAGTAGTTAACCACTACGCCATGATAACAATACATATAAAAGAGGTATCAGCAAACTAATCCTCACAACAGGGAAATCAAATCAAATATGTGAACTGAATCTATGTACAGTGTAATGTTCCCTAACCTGCCACAGACCATAAATATGTGAATTGGAGTACTGCCATAAACAGAGAGTTGAGGTATCGCTGTAATAATGTTATGAAGTCCCCAGGAACCCATACAGTGTACGTACACATGAGTGACGGATAACAGACACATACATAACCTGTAATGAATAAGACATAGCTTAGCCTTTTCAAAACTGGCCAATTATGGAAAAGTGCGGGAATCCGGCCCTACTTAAATCAAAGAGGCGGGAATATGGCTCATAACTGGTTGTAGCATCCCCCTGCAGGCAGAATGGCTGGAGTGGGAGAAGGCACTCACTTTAGAGCACATCGCTGGGGCATCCAGGAGTCCAAATTCATGGTATGGCTCCTGGTAAAACATCATGACAGGGAATTACTGCAGGGCCAGTACCAGGGCTCGCAGTACAAAATGGAGGCCTGGGACAGTCTTGCCTGTGACCTCACTAGTGCACAGGTATGCCCTGGACTGGTGAGCAGGTCAGGCACCACCATGCAGATCTGAAGCGGCAGAGTGGGGATGTCCTGGAACAGTGGATCCAGGAAGCAAGGCAGATGCAGAATGACCCAGAACTGAGTAAGTACTCCTTCCACTACGTAGTTAATAATTGCCTAGCTTGTGTATACTATGGATAGGTATTGCTAAATATCACTGTACTTCTCTAACAGCTACAGATGAGCATGCTGTGAACCAGCAAGCCTATGATGCTAGGCTGCAAAGGATGCGTTGCGAGGCAGGTTAGTAAATAGCCTGCATGTACTGCCACAACAAATAAATGTAAGAGCCTCAAAAAGCGTTGTACCAGTATACTGAATTGTGTAATAGTCTGCAAATAAAGGTGTAACCCCCACATTGCTTCTGTTTACTCTGCAGTCATATGTTGTTGTAATGTTGCAGTTATTAAATAGTGCTGTTGTAGTAAGCAGTGTTGCCCACACTGTGGTATGCAGATAAAATGTGTATGAAGTGCTGTATAACAATGTTGAAAGTGCAAACAGGTCATTCATATTAGACTAAATACATTTCAAAGCCTCACAACAATTGCCTGATAGTATAGTGTACAGTGATCTTAACTGAAATGCTTTTGTCACACACAGCAGGGCTTTGGTTCCCAGGAGCGCCAGTGAGTTGTATGCATAATCATTCCACACAACTGCACACAGTTTGTTAGAATGTTCAGAGAGAAAGCTGCATGGATATATACACTTAACAACTGTACAGATTATGCTAGAATGCTCCAATAGAAAGTGCATATTTATACCCCTCAACTATTCCAATCTGCCCAGTATGTCCTGATAAATTGTGTAATGGTTAAGGAATTTGCCTTGCAAACACAAGGAGCAGGGTTTGAGTCTTACAAGGGATAATTGGCTAGGCTTAAAATGGCTTGCTTGGGCAGTTAGCTTCATATAAACCTATGAACATCACCTGCCTTTTGCCCTGTTCCCCTGACAAACTAGTGTGATGATCCAAGAAATGTAGGCAGCTGTAAATGACATATAAATGATAGTCAGACTTGTACATAGTCAGAGAATGTACATGCAAACATACTTGTCATCCCAGCATCTCACCCAAAGTGCATGGCAGTAGTCACAAAACATGTTGCATTAACACCTGCATCTTGCCAAGCCTGTACGTAAGACACAGGTCCTGTACATACTAATCTACAAATGTACCATTGTACAATATAACGCCATTGGGTAGTGTAATAATACATGTAAGAGACAGACCACTGCAGTGACTACGAATGTTGTGAAAACTACAAGGATTTATTAGTTGTAAATTGAAGTCTCTCTCTCACACTACCATATGTGCAATAATAACAAATTTACACAACTCATTTGGTTTGTCTACACTCCTAACCTTTGTTGGGACATATGTCATGTTGGTTTATAAATATTCACATCTGTTTCTACGCATGTGGTATGTTAAAATACTCCCATATTGGTGTCCTTTTGCCATCAATGAAACCTGCATGTTGTTGTAATGGCCACTGTTTACCCATATATGCATGTGTTCTGCCTGCTCTGTAACTATTTAATATCTGATGCCCTGGGTAATGGGAATACCTATGCATGCTGTTATAACTAATCATGAATGCTGTTGACTATTACTAACCCATATCTGCCTTAAACATGCTACAACATAGCTCGTATGGGAAGGCCGGTCCCAGCAGACCCACTTATCCCACCTCAGCTGGTCATGGTACCGGGCACCAGCACATCTGAGGCCCAGCGTGGGACCTCCTCATCTGTTGGCCCTGCACCACCTTCAGGTGGAACCACCGCAGGGGATGTGGCTCGGCCCCCCCTGGGAGCAGGAGCAGACAGGAACCTGTCACCAGTGGTATGGTCCGGGTCATGGTGAATAGGGAGCTCGACAGGGAGATTCGAGGCTGCCTATGCCAGCTTGAGGTCCGAGTGGAGCAACTAGATGGTGAGCCTGCTCCTCCTACACAGTCCCCAGCACAGCCACCTTCTGGTCTGTGAAGGTGCAGTGGTGACTGCCCATGGGTGGGGACCTCAGTCCCACTGCAGCCATTTGTGGGCTCATGGGCTTGCAACTTCCAAACACTCCTCCCCGTCCAATGTGTTCCCCCCTGCATGTGTCATATATTGCCCCTGTACACATCTTGTTTGTCTTGTCTGTCATCCTACCCAACCTATCCTCCCTGATCATACCTACTCCCCTTCCCCAACATCCCACTCTCACCTAAAAATAAAAGAAAAAAAGGGCAATTTGTTCCCACAAAAAAAGCACACCCCATACATAGCTGTCCATTTCACACATGCATCCACTGGACACATGTAAATGTTTCTAACTGGCATCACAACATACTATTGTTGTCCTCACCCATCTCTCAGGGTTGTGAGTGTCCAAATGTACCGCCAAATTTATTGTATATGCACAGCCATTGCTGTAGAAGAAATGGACAGCTATGGTCCTTCCCTACACCCTTTCTGCACATCCCTAGCTGCCTTTCCTACTGTCTTCCCTTTTTCTGCCTCTTTTTCACCACTTTCCTATCACCCCTTTTGTCTTTTCTTTTAAAGAAATTAGCATGGGGGTAAGTGGGAGTAAGCACATTTAAACAGCAGTGAGCAGGTTTCAGCCTGTTTGCTCGGGGGTAAGCACTGCCTACACAGGTTAAGCAATCAAGAAGGTAACTGAGTGTAAGGAATTGTAACCAAAAGTAACCACTGCTTAACATCATGCACACCTGCTCACAACTGCTTAAAAGTGCCTTAATCACTCCGTATCCAACGGTCCTTGTTCTGCCCAGCAACAAAATAAAAAGCCTCTGCAAGGCTCGAAACCAGGACACTGTACAACACAGCCAATGTGATTTACCACTAAGCCATGGCAGATACACAGAAATTGGATGTTATCACAAATATATCATTCAACACAGTCATTCAACAGTATAGGAAATGTATTCCATTATGTAGATGTATGTGTGTGTGTTTATGTCCAGATATAGATGCATACATAGATATAGATATATAGAGAACATACCATATGACAACAAAGCATTAAACAAGAATGAAAAGGAAAACACCAGCAGCTCCTGTATTATGTAGTGGTGTTGTCCTATGTAATATCAAGACTCCCTCAGACAGACGTGTCATTAATACATGCAAACATTTGCACATTGCCCAAATACATTACTTTGTGCATTTCATTTACATTAACAAAGCAGTTCCTGTCCAATCATTATGTGAGAACAGTACTCTTGCAAGGTGCTATGTGCAACATCATCATCATTAAAAAGTTAAATGGGATAACCATAGAGGGACCGGTAGTGTCGTGTGTACAATGGGGTCATCTGCATCAAGTGTACCTGGAACCTTTAGGAGTCATGTGCATACCAGGATTGTGTGCCTGAGAGAGGGGTGAGGACAACAGTAGTATGTTGTGATGCAAAATAAAAGGTTACATGTGTCCAGTAGACATGTGTGTGAAATGGACAACTATGTATGGGGCAAAAGTTGTTCTGGGAACAGATTGGCCTTTTGTTTCCATTTTCGTAAGGTGAGAGTGGGATGTTGGGGAAAGAGAGTAGGTATGCTCATGGAGGATAGGTTGGGTAGGATGATAGACAAGACAGCATATAGGGGCGGTATATGACACATGTGAGGGGATGCACCTTGGACGGGGAGGGGTGTTTGGCAGTCACAAGCCCATGAGCCCCCAAATGGAAACAGTAGGACGGAGGTCCCCACACATGGGCAGCCACCACTGCACCATCACAGCCGCAAAGGTGGCTGTGCTGGGGGCTGTCTAGGAGGGGCAGGCTCACTTTCTAAATGTGACACTCTGCCTTTGAGCTGGCGTAGCTGGCCTTGAAACCGCCTATTGAGCCCCCTACGCACCACAGCCTGGACTGTATGATGGCAGACAAGTTCCTGTCTGGACCTGCTCCCAGGGGGGGCAAGCCACATCCTCAGTGGCAGTTCCACCAGAAGGTGGTGCAGAGTCAACTGAGGTGGAGTTTCAAGGCTGGGCCCCAGATGTGCTGGTGCCCGGTACCATGGCCAGCTGAAGTGGGACAGGTGGGTCCGTTGGGACCTCCAATCCCATACAGCCTATGGTGTTGCAGTTTTAACACAGATAAGGCTTGGCAGTAGTCAACAGCATTTATTGCTTCATGGGTGTGTAGTGGTTGGCTGTGCAAGATGGCTGTACAAGGCTGGATGAGGGGTAATCATTGGAATCAGGCCACCTGACAATGGTCTGCAGTGTGGTTCAGAGGTGTAGTGTCTGCAATGTCCCACACAGATGGGTATTGTATTAACTCCCCTGTCATCCTGATTACCATTGTGTGTGGTCATTGCTTTGCAATGCATGCCATGTCTGTGTTTGATAGTCCTTGACATGGACATTGTCTGGGATGTGTATGTCCCACAATAATGTACAGTGACATGTTTAAGTGTACCTGGTTTGCCTGGCACATGTGTACACAGACTGTTATCATCAGATGTGCCAATACTGGCCTGTGCCAATACTGGTCTGGTGTGGCAGGACCTGCTAATAGACAGCAGGTTGACCCTGCACCTGCATTGATAGCTTAATACAGGTATTCCCTGGTGCTGGTGGCATCTGTCCATACAGGGCATGTGTGTAAGGCATTTTATGTCCTTTGTGGATCACATTTGATGGCACCACATATGTTGCAGGCATCCAGCGGGGAACATAGTGAAGGCACATTATCCGCAATTATGTGCTTATTGTACTGTTGGACAGGGTGCCATGCCCTCTGCAGCCCACTGCAATCACAACATGCCTACTATCTGTCAATGATGTGCAGGGTACTAGCAACATAGTGGGATATTCTAGGCAAGTGTGTTTGTGTATGACACATGGGTTCAGACCGTATTCTGGGTAATAGTAAGGTTGCTTACTTTGTTCTCCAGGCCTTTTGCCAGATGTAGGGGTATGGCTTGACAACCCAGTCTCTTGGCTGATTGAAATCTGTAATCCTCATGAGGTAGACATTGTGACATATAACATGGCCACCATATAGGAAAACTGCAAAACCCACTCCTCAACATGTCTGACTGTCAAACAAACACAAACACACACCTGCCACATCTTGGAATAGAACTCCTATCTAACTAGTTTATCACACCACAGCATTACATAGTTATAGTATGTGCTACAGAGATTAATGGGCTACCTTATCCCCAAAGGTGTATTTCACAAGGAATGACATCAGCAGGTCTACCAAAGTAGGGCATTTTAAATTTCCTGCAAGTGAGTAGCCCAAAATGCATTGCTCACAAAACAGAGAGTCACTGGACTTACCACTAAGTCATCTGGGTTGTATGCATGTATCATGGTTTTTATAATACACATCTTACTACAGGTATTCCACAGTACTGAAAACAAATGGGACAGTCACTTTGCGTACATATGTACAGTACCATTGAATGTACTGTACTCTGTGAAACAACATAGACAAGTCTACATCTGTACGACTGTCATTACTAAATACATATATGCACGTACAGGATGTGTATATACACACACACACACACACACACATATATTTTATATATATATATATATATATATATATATATATATATATATATATATATACATATACACAGACACAGCTATAGCTATATATATATATATATATATATATATATATATATATATATATATATATATATACGCATGTCTGAACTCCCTTTGTGACACAGAAGGGTTCCAAAGGAATTGATGTGTACACAAAACAGAGGCAAATCTTGTTTTAAAACAATTAAATCTTAATCAGTTCACCAGAGAAGGGATGATTGTTGTGTATGTGGAGTTTGGGGTGGGGGATGATGGCTAAGGAAATATACCCAGGGGATTGTGGAGTCTGGGTGGGGGAATGATGGGTATAGACATACACCCCGGGGACCACTTCTGTGTCACTGCTCAACAGTGGCAAAGGAAAATTACATACCCAACTGTAGTCATTCTTGACTGTCTATCCTTTTCTATTCCTAACTATGTAATAATTTGTAGACTCCACTCATCACAGATGACTACCATGGTGTGCAGCATATTAAAAGACATAACACATGTGTATGCATGGCTACAGGGTAGTCACAAACACACACACACTTGCCAGTATTGTGCATACATGTCTTGCCTATGTAAAGGTAACTAGAAGAATGGTATGCAGTTGGGGTATGTTCCACAGAACCTATACAATTACACTTACTCTGATTCTGCTTCTGAGCTGGGTGACATCACAGGACTTATTACTTGCAGTGGGGAGGGTGGGAAAAGGGTGGTTTACAGATGACAAGGATAAAGGCCAGTGCAAAAGGTGGTTTCTCTTTGGAAAGCTGCAAAACGCACCCTCATGACAGGATGCAGACACAAATATACACACGACCACACTCCACCATTTGCTGACACAAGCACACACAGTTGCCAGTGGTGGGATCAGAACTCCTGCATATCTACAGATCATTATTATAGCACTCAGCAGTTATGAGACGTGCCACAGAGATTACACATTTCAAGGCAGTCAGAATGCCCTTCTAAGATTGAGGGCATCAACAGGGATACTGACAGTTAAGATGTATATAGCTGCAAACCTCTGTCTTTAATGTAGGTGTCCATTACAACCTGTATGCACAAACAAGGCACATCATCTGCAGGTAAGACATAGGTAGGCCTGAGAGATATAGTTGTAGCACAACAAGCCCTGAACTGGAGTATGCCCATCTGTGGAATGAACAACCACTATCACTATACAGGGTTACAGTGGACATGCTCATACAAATAGAATCACAGGACTTGTTTGGATGCATTGACTCCAATTACACAAGGTGACAATGGGCATGCTCATACATTTAGTAGCACAGGGCCGTTTGGGATGCACTATGACTACAACTACACAAGGTTATACTGGGTATGCTCATACACTTAGAAACAAAGGGCTTGTTTGTATGCAATGACTCAAATTACACAAGGTGGCAGTGGGTATGCTCATACACTTAGTAGCACAGGGCTGTTTGGGATGCACTCCAATTCTAACCACAGAAGGCCACAGTGTGCATGCTCATGCACTTACATGTACATGACATGTTGTAATGGACTCCTATTGTAAATACACAGGTTTACAGCTATGTACATCTTAACAGTCAGTATATATGCACATCATACAGGTCTACTACCAGATACCTGTATGTGGCCCATAAAATATATATCTGTGTCTGTGCTGTGTGATACACATGCATACATGTACATGACATACTGCCATATACATGTGAAGTATACACAATCATGCATGTGTGGAAGTGACAGAGAATAGGTTAATTGGGACACACAGGTGGATGCTAACTACAGCATTTGTCACACACATTGCTGCCCTGAAAGGCATACTTTGATATCAGGTTGTGGACAGTGGCATTATACTTGGAATAGTAGCATGTGCAAGCATAATATGTGAGCCTCATTGTCCAATGGTACTGAGGTGCAGGTGTCAAGATGACCTCTCCCGGCTGTGTTAGTAGTTATCATTATTAGCAGGACCGCTCCACTAAGTATATCTGACACTGGTCATATACACAATGTCTGTTGCTGTCCATCCCCTTAGATGTAGCATTTGACACTAAGCACAATACTGCCACTTGCAGTGATGTCATGGTATGAGTGGCAACTGCTTGATGAAAACAATGAGCCAATGTCCTGCTGTAATTATGACGTTGTCCAATGTCTGTCATTCTGGGATGTCATGACTGAAAGACAAGCCTTTATCACAGAGCACATGCATCCATGATTCAAGGAGTGTGGATAATACCTAGGTCACATTTACCCATATAGTGGCATTCCAAGGCAAAAGTCCTAAACACAGAAGTAACACCCTGACACCTACAAGACAATTACATTGGATGCTTATGCAAACCAGTGCTAGATGTGTGGCTTTCGTAATCCATTTGCTCAATGTAGAACCTACAATGGGGGATACTGACATCTGTGCAGTGAGGAACACCTGGCTGAAGGCTCTGTAGTTCACAATAGCACTACCACCATATATCTCAGATCCAGACATTTGGGCCATAACACTGGTATGGACCATTCCAGGTGGTGGTGTCCACATATTCATAAAGTCTACTCACAAGTAAAGACCACTACTCTGACATAAGTCATCACAGATGAGTCAGGTACAGGTGATAGTGGCAAAAGCTGCATTCTAGGTTGTATCCTCATATACATCCACCACCATGTCCTCAGACTACCAACACACATCCATAAATGTGGTATGACGTAATAAGGTAGAACACAAAATAGCCTTGGATTGGTGGATGGTACCTAGCCCTACATCAACTGGGCAAAGTACCCATGTACTGACACAGTTGCATAATGTGTTATGCAATGCAATAATACCACTGTTTGTAACCAGGTCAGTTGTACACATACCGGGGTCCCTCAGATGTTGTCAGCATTAACACAGTTGATTGTTGCTGTACACCAGTAAACAACACCCTCATGGTTGGATATGACCTAAATGTACCCGCCCTAGATATGTACATCCCACACTCATACAACATAAATGAAAATACCATAGCTGTTGTTGTCCTTTCTACATACATGTGGCTACATTCATTACAAACATGCACATGGAAGATAGGTCCATGGCTGCTGAATGCTAACAGTACATAAGGTTTGATATCTATGTTGACAGAGGTAATATTCCCTCTCTACTGGTCACCCATGGCACCTATCATATCATACAATTCATGTGGCATGTATGTCATTAGACATGTCCACCAAATGCAATGCCTACAAATATACCCAAATAACAGGATCATAGGACCTACACACATGGCTTGTACTGACAGACTCAGGGAAATACAGCTATGCTCTGTATGTTCCTAAGTAGTTACAGGGGATATGTTCATGACATGTACAGCCACGTGTGCCCACAGCTCCTACATATACCCCATGCCAACAACTGCAAGCCATGCATGCTGTGTGCTGTCTGGACATTAACCTTATTACCACAATAGCCAGAACATGCTGGGGTGAGATGTTTACAAGCCACAGACCCTGCACATGCTTGAATGAGTGTAATGCCTAGGTCAAACAGAGCACATTGCTGGCACTCTTCCAGTAATCATGAGGTGTGTGTGGCAAATATGATGTGCTCACTGTTGACCATTACAGTGGCCTGGCTTCACTGTGGAACTGTCAACTAACAGTTTGTGGGATCATGACAGGAATATTGCTGTGTGTGTGTCTTGCTGATATGTGCTGTTGGCATAAATGTACACTTGGCTACTCAGTGAAGGTGGTTGTGTGTCCTACCAGTACATGAATGCAACATCCATTATGGTGTAATGCTCGGCTAGGTTTCACACATGGTGTGGGGAAGGTGTGGAATGTATCCTCTTGGCCTGCTAGTCAACTTACTGATGGAGACTGCATATGTGTACATGTATTGATGCGTGTTTAGATTCCATGCATGTGCAGTGTCTGATGTTTGAAGGCGACTGTTGTCTTAGTACATCATGCTGTTGCAATGCAGCATCAACATTACCAACTGTATATGGTGATATGCTAAAAGTACAGTAAGCTGTACTTTAGGTATGGACAGATGTTTGGACATAACTACTAAGTGGTGGGGCTACTTTGCAGATGAATGATTACTGAGGACAGCTCACAGGTGTGTTACAACCATTCCTACAATAACCTGTGTAACTGCTAAGCTATGGTTTTGTTAATTGAAAGGGATGACACATAACATAGAAAGCAGTAAGGGTGACACTGAAGGCAAACTTCTTGACACCTGGAACAGTAACACCTCCCCTGTGCATATATTGTGCATATATCAACACAGTTGGCAAAGGAAAGAGTCAGTACGCTTTGTAGCACGTGCAATAGTGCTGTAACTCTGTAATACCTATCATGAGATAGGCAGGTGTTTGATTCACAGTACTGACATGTGTGGGTGGGTGTGTGTGTGTCCATATGTGTCACGTATGGTTGGAAATACATCCCAGATGTTTTTCTCTCTCCTGAACACTGTTGTAGACATCAGTACAGAGTGAAGTGTAGAAAGCAAGACATAGGCAGGTGGTTGAATCTCAAACACGTCAGTGTCTGTATATGTGTGACATAGGTGTTTATCTTTGTGAATGCCACAGTGTGTGTCTGTGTGTGTGTGTGTGTGTGTGTGTGTGTGTGTGTGTGTGTGTGTGTGTGTGTGTGTGTGTGTGTGTGTGGCTGTCCAGACCCTGGAGTGATTCTGTATTTTACCATAGTGAAATGATACAGCCCCCTCCCCCCATCCACTCAATGCAATCTAGTATCCCTGTTGATGTCATCAGTCTTAGAAGGGCATTCTAACTGCCTGTAAAAATGTACGTCCTGGGGTGAGGCTTGTTGTTACACAGCCTACTGATGAACCCCCCTCCCCACATACACTCACCGCATTCTAGTACCCCTGTTGATGTCCTCAATCTTAGGCCATTCTGACTATCTGTACATGGGTAATCTCTGTGGTGCATCTTGTAATAGCGTAGTACTTTAATGATGATTTGCACATATGCAGGGGTTCTCATCCCAACTCTGGTAACTGCATGAGTGTGTGTTACTGGGTCTGTGAATACATGGGTGTGTTACTGTGTTTGTACATCTGTGTGTGTATGTGTTTGTATCCTGTCATGAGAGTGGGTATTACTGCTTCCCAATAAGAAGTCCCTTTTTCCACTGGCCTTTACCCTTGTCATCTGCGAAACCACTTTTTTACCTCCTCCCTGCTCCAGGTAACTATACCTGTGATGTCACCCACTATGGATGTGATGGCTCTGAACACAGTAGCTTACAATGCAGCTATCATGCTCTTGGATCATTAGATCAGTAAACATAATTGAAACTTGGGAGATTATAACTGTGATGTGGAAGCTACAAAGTGGATGCAGGTATTGTCATACAGACCTGTGAGTAATCTACATTTACATATGGGACACTAACCGCAAACACTGACATCCCCCTGCACATGCAATTACACCTGAAAGAGGAAGGCAGAACATCAAGCTCAATATGCAGTTATTGTTGTTACACATGATACATACTGTCAAACATACAAAATGCATTCTAAAACTGTAATACATGGTATGTCCAATATCTGTCAACACTACACAACAATTGCAGTCTACAATTGTCTTCCTAGTATGTTCACCCTGTGCATCAGACCATATGAGCAAGTCCCTGCACCGATGGTGTGGATGACAGGAATGCAGCACAGTCATCATCATATGCACAGGGTGATAATGTTTGCCAGAGGCCTAGGCTGCACCATTGGATGACATCATGCGTGTGGGTTAGGGCCTTTTATATCATTGGGCGTGTTTGGATGTTATGCGTGTGTGTGTTGAGGTGCCCTACATTTGTTTCTGGTGTGTGCATGTATGTATGCACACAGGTCTGGCATGTGGCTGGCCTACACAGGGGTATTATTGTCAGCTGCAGACTGTACAGGGCAGGTTTCACTGTTCACGGTGTCCAGCCATGGCCACGTGACTTGCGCCTACCAGGGGTTGCACAGGCACTGCCAGGCAGAGGTCCAGACTGGGTACTGTCTGATGACACATGTCCACTGGAACCGTGTCCCTGTTGGGACCATCCAAGACCATGTGTACGTGGCCTGCTGTGTCCTTGTGTTGACAGCACAGCACCAGCTGCACTGTTGCTGCTACCGCCACTACAGGAGTGGGCATGTGAAGTAGCATGTTCACATAGACCTTCAACAGGTGATGTAGCTGGCCACCGCGTGCTCCGTCCCCCCACCTGTCCC